>NW_022882951.1:3000000-3315741 GCF_011952255.1 Bombus vosnesenskii | reverse complement strand
CGGACAAACTCTTCTTCTGTCTCGAATTGTAAAATAGAACGTATACAAACTCTTCTGCGACGTAAGAAAGAGAAAAATAATAGGCGGTGACAGAATATTTTACGAAAACCTTTGACAAGACGTAAAACTAGTTAAATAATTTACAGACGATTCTTTCTTTTTCTCTCTTCTCCTTCCTTTTCGTTACGATTCAAATATTTCATAATAACAAATCGACCTCGCGATCAAAAGTAAAAGATAAAATGACGTTCTTCCGTTGATCGACCTTTCGATCGAAACGAACGCTCGTAAATATTCGATAACCTCCGCGAGGAAACGGAATCGCATTCGAGTAACGGTTTCCTGTCGACGCGGTTGAAAGGCTTTTCGTCTCGTTCGAAGACTCGGGGAGAACACTCTCGTAATTCTCTCTTACAATAGCGTTCGACTATTAAGCGGTCGACGAGCGAGACGACTTCGGATGAAATTTGCACCTTTGCGACGGTTTCGGAACTATTTGATTCGTGTCTCTCTCGTAAGGAATTGGAAGCGGCTGCTCGTAATTAGAAAAGGAGTATATAGACAGAGGAAACGGAGCAAAGTATCCGTCGAAGACAAAGAATCAAAGGCAGAGAGGCTGTTAGTTCGGTACGATGCTTCCGAGACTATTCGAGAATTTCTCTTCCCTCGGGAACTCTCGACAGTCTTTTTGACTCTCGCACGAGTTAAAGGGACAATGCGGCCACGATCGAATCGTGAACTCGACTAAACCACGAACGAATAACCGTGGTAGGATTCGTCATCGATTAAAAATAACGAGCCACGGAGATAGACGCGTCGACGCGATCATCGTCGAGCAGTAAAAAGCGGTGCGTATCGTACGGATAGCGAACGAGCAACAGGATATAATGTAGTCGATCCCCACTGGTCTAACGTAAGGTAAACTAGACAAAAGAGACGCGACGAGCGCGAAACCGAGAAAGAGTAGCTGAGATCCCACTCTGGGCACAGTCCATGACGTCAACCTCTGAGGCCAAGTCGTACGACCAGTTTGAACTGCTAGCTCGCGGTAAGAAGGGAAGAAGAAGATGAGGAAGAAGCGTCGCTAGTCTGTTCGCCCGTTCCTCGAACCGTCCCCGATACATCGACGTTTTTACCGGCCGGTTTCTCGTTACGCAGCGCCGCCATTACGATTCAAAAACATTCTCCGATCATTCATCGAGAGACAATAGCTGGTTTCAAATATTTCGGTTTTCTATCGTTGATCAAACGCGTGGTCAAAGTGTCAGGTAAAAAGACACGAGGAGTTTGTTCGTTCGCGTTTGGAACTAGCAGTGACGGAAGAAGAGGAAAAATAGAAAGAAGAGCGTCGTATAGCGTTGCACAGAGTCGACAGAGTTGACAGATCAGAGAAGCGATCGAGAGACAGATTGGATTATGAATTTGACAAGCGCGTTCGAGTAAAAGAGTCGAGTAGGAGGACGTAGAAGCTTCGTTTCTATTTGAGATCGGTCGTATCGGTTAGTATCGACGAAAGAAAAGAACTGTCGAGATTCGTTTGAAAGATCGATATTCAGGATCGATTAAACGAGCGTGGTCAGAGTGTCGAGGTTCGCAATTTGTCGGGATTAATAGGAACCAAAAAAGAACGAGGAAGAGTAGAAAGAAGAGGTACGGTGTCGCGCAGAGTCGTACACAATGTGGTGACAGTGACAAGTAGTGGTGCGTGAATTTGTGCAGCGTATAGAGGCTCGCGAATACCCACGATGAAACTCGGTCGTTCGGTGACGGTACCTTGGTCGATCGGGAAGCCCCCACAGTTACCCGCCTCCTCAGTCCTCAGTGCTGCACCTTCGCTCGGACACTACGGTGTCTTATCCGATCGAGCGAATTCGTAGCTTGATCGAGTAACTACCGCCGAAAGGTACGTGTACGGTGCACGTGTGTCCACGAGATCGTTGCTAATAGCGCGGCAGTGTAACGAGTTCGATCGAAAACGACGCGTTATGTTTCGACCGTGCAAGGTAATTTAATAGCGTTGTTATTCGTGGCTCTTATCGTGATTCTCTCTCGACGTCTTCTTCGAGTCTTGGGTGTTGAAATCATTCGATACGTACATTTGCCATCTCGAAGCGGTACGTGGCACGAACAAAACGTAGAAACGACGATAAACTCGAACGTTGAGAATTCAAAGCACGTCAAGGGCCTCGCGCGATTCACGCATAAATCTGGCAGATAGAGCGTACACGTTAGCTCGCCTCGTCGAGTCAAACGGGAAAAGCAAGGCCACGCCGGTCGCAAAATTCTCGAAAATTCCGCTACACGCCAAACGAAAATTCCCTTCTATTATTAATGATAATGGAACGTCGAATTCATACATGTTCGAACGATTCTTCGACTTCGTTGAATCATAGGTGACTTGACTCTAGCTTGTACCGTGTGTCTGATGCGGTAAGTGCCATTGATGGCCTATATCGAGTGCGCGTGGACGAGATCGTCGATATCGCGATAGTGTGGCGTTAAAGAAAATAGCGACAGTGCGGAAGAAAGTGTTGGAAGGAGAAATTAATGGACGAGAATAAACGACGATCGTGAAAAACGTCCGTGGACATAGAGGAAAAGAAGCAAAGTGCACGGACGTTCGATGATATCGTCACTGTGCATGGTGTACGGAGGGAAACAACCAACGACGAGGCACGGGACGTTGTGTTTGGATACTTGACGCGGTCGCTACTGCGCGTTGTGAAAACATCGAGGCCAAAGGAGAAATGGGAAACCACCCGTCCGCCCACCAGCCGCTCGAGAGAGCTACCAGCCATGCTGGAAATGGTCTTCGCCTCTCGGTACGTTCGCGATCTTGTTTTACGTCAACGATAACTCTCGCAGATGCCCACGTGTGACGTGCACGCCTCTCTCGATGCAATATCGTTAAATGGAGCGTATACACGTTGTTTCGCGTGTTACGTGTTCCTCCATCCTCCAGAGTCGTTCGGCCTTTGAAGCCTCTCGACCTTCCACCGCGCACTTTCGGCCTTTTACTTTGCTCAACCGCCGATATGCTTGCGTCGATCGCTTTGGTCAGAATTTTAGAAACTATCGTAAAGGAGGCAGGTCGAGCTTTTTAGATGGGATAGGGGATATTTCGTGTAAAATTAGAATTTGAAAAGGGGATGGGCCGCGTATAAAAATTAATACCAATTACAGTATCGAGTGACGTGGTAACGATCGTAAGTACTAGATCAGAATCGACCAATTTTGGGGAATTTTTAAGTAAAAGAAAATCTTTCCTTCGCTTTGAGCGAATTCTAAACACGAAAAATCTAAAACGGGAAACATTCTTTTTTCGTATGTTTCTTCTTCTACTCTCCTACTGCCGATAAGAGCGAAACTTTCTCGAAACTCCATAGAATAATAGAAAAGATGTGGGATACTCTTAGAAACGTCCAATTTTTACGTATTTCCAGCGATCGTGTTTATTATCGTTAAAGATTTTATCGAGATCATAAATACGTATCGTGAGTCAGAAGTAATAACAAATGTTCCTAAAAATAATTAGCAGACCCTCTACTCGGTTGATTTTATCACTTAAGAATATAATCGATATTTTCGAAAGTTTCAACGACTTCTTTAAATTGTCCGTTTAGCGCAAATATTACGACAGCCGACCGTTCCATCTTCGAAATTGCAATTATTTTCTTGAATTATCCAGATGGCCGGTGTTCTAATTATTTTGAGTAAGATATTTAGAATTCAAGCGGCAAAAGACTCTAACAGAGAAAGCATAAGAAATTGCTTTTGAGCCGTAGCATCAGAATTTTTTATAAGAATATCGTTTGAAGGTTGTGTACAATAAATTGGGACTATAGGCTTTAACGAGAACCAGCGAATACCAGTATACGAGGAACGAACGATTTCATACCATTAGCAAAATGTATTTCTCTCTTTATGTATATATATATATATATATATATATACACTTTAGCTTAATAATACAAATAATAGCGTCAATAATATGAATGGTTACATTAAAAAGTAAAAGTTCAAAAATCGATAGGTTCCGACACAGACACAGAGACGTCCATGCTACATCTTCCTACGTAAAATACGAAAAAAGATGTAAAGAAACCGAAAGATGTGTAGACGAAGTAAACATATCGAAAAAGTAAAGCTTTCGGTGCGGTGAAACTGTCCGAAGCAGCGAAACTGGATTCCGTTGTTTGTCCAAGAAAAACAATTTTTATGAAATATTACTTAGGGCGTTTGATTTCGAACTTCTTCGATTCAAGCGCGTATTAAATTCGGCCTTCGTCGTGGGCGGATGAGTATTTTCGTGGACTGGATCAAACTGGTCCTGTAAAGGTCACGATGAAGGTCGCTTGCATTCCATTTTATTCCCCAGATTTCGGATCCCTTGAATTTTTCGTTCGGCTCGTGTCCATTCACGATTATATCGTCCTTTTCCTCCCATCTTTCGCGATAAAAAATGATAATTTCGCTGCGATTTGTTCGTCCAATATTAACTCGCCAATTACATACTCATTTACGTAAAAGCTTGTACCGATCGCATAGCAATTACGACTAGTTAGATTTTTAGCGAAACCGGTGAAAAATCCATTCGCATGCGTATAAAGTAAATGAAATTAAATGATCCGAGACTGATAAATTTCGGAACAAAGCTACCAAAGTATGTATCGATTTAACGACGCTATCGAGTCGTGTAGATCCAAACACGATAGAAGTGTTAATAAGTTTGTTTCGCGTTACAAATTACAAACACATGCTTCGCGTTGCATCGTCGTCTAATTGCTGCTTGTCGTGTCACTCGCATCGACAGAACGCAGTGAATTTGAAAAGTAGCAAAGATCCTTCGAAGACTGGTCGACCAACCGTCGATCAAACGGTCTTTTCTTTCTTCTCTTTATTCGCATCGCAGTTGTTGGTGTTGCGTCGAGTGCCAATAGCGCCTTATTTTTTATGTAATACTCGAGTCTTACACGCGGTTTCGTTTTCACGCCAAACACACGTTAAATTTTTATATCGAACGTTCGGCATCGTTCGTGTGTTCAAACGTTAACAGATTAAACACAACGAGCGTTCGCTTTAAAAAGATACAACAGCGAGTAACAAGGAACAACAAAATTGAAGATTCGCCATTAACATAATCTTTACCACTTCTCTGATGCACGGTGCATTACGAATCACGATTACGTAGTTTCATGCATATCTGTGAACAATCTTCGCCTGTAATAGGGACAGCACCGTTCCGAGAATTCCTACTGACACACGGCTTTCTGATAAATTCTCCTCGAGGACTTCGAGTCGGCTGCACAAGAGGCTTTGCGTGTAATATACCGTGCAAAAGTCTTAGGCCGTCTGTCTTACCGATACTACAAGCGGACGAGTAAACGCAGTTACTTTTACGAAACATTCGCACACGCTGTTATACGGAAACGAACTGTAAGCTGTTGTACGGAACGAAACGAACATTTTTTGCAGATTTTAAATACCTTTGTTCGATATATCGGCTGAAAATTTTGCGGAGTAACCGTAAACCGCAAGCTGAACGGACATTCGTTTCGAAGGCGAAACTCGAACTGTGTCGACTGTGAAATTTTATCGCTCTCTCGTTGAAGAAAAGCGAAACCTACGGTGTTTCGAACAATCGTCGACGTTGGCCTGCATTCGCGTGCGTTCGCGTGTTGCGGCACGATGCTATTAACGAACGCTACCGTTTTCAGGATTTTTCATTCAAGGTTACGCGGTTTGCGTTACTAATTGTCATTTGCGTAATGGTTAATTAATGACCGTTGGAAGAGAAAGCGTCGGTCAGGCAATCCGTGACATCGAGGTTGATTGTTATTAACGAACCTGCGTTAAGACGAGGATCGGCGGAACGGGGACGAACGGAGACGGACAAAAAAGGCAGCGTGTAAAGCAAAAGGTGTTTGTTTTATTTAAAAAGCCATACATATGTATTACGCCTGCGTAATTAGATATCTTTGGCGAGTTGTTCGTTTTAACTCGATCGTATATATTTCGCAAATATTTTCCATCGAGATTTAGTTGTCGAGAGTAGTTGCATGCATTAGTTCGTACAAATATAGAACACCCTCGGAAGGAAAATAATTGAGACAAATGGATAAGATACGTGAGAACCTCGACAAGTTAAGTTTCGCAGTTTCGAACTTCTTATCCTTAAACCGAAACTCTTCGCAAGAGAAGTCGAAACTTTTTTTCTCTCGTGCTTCTTAATCCTTTCGAGATACATTTTGCAAAGCGAACTCGAAGGAAGCAGGACGATATCTCTCGTTTCCTACCATTTTGTCTGAAATTATCGTTGCATCGTATCGAAGCAAAGAAAACCGCGTGATTTCATTTGATCGGTTTCCCGATTCATCGAAGCTTCGATACGTCAAGATAATACGCGACCATAATCTACGAATGCGAAATTACACGAGAGAATCGCGTTTTTACGTTACAAGTTACATCCGTGTAATTATCTTTCTCGGTAGCATTCGCCGTTTTACGGTTGTTCGCTCGCTTAGACGGGGATTAACGAGTCACACGGATGACCATGTTTCTCCCACCAATTTCTTTCATCAGAGAATCGTACAATCTTTTACCTTCTGATCTCGTTAGAATTTAATTCCGCTAAAAGTGAAGAGCGATGCGAACCATTAGTCGAAGAAATTACCGCCACGTCGCCGGCGAATTGCCTTGCCAACCGAATGCCACTGGATCTAGAACGGACGGAAGAAATTTATCCAGCGTCTCGCCCGATGCTTTCGACGATCTTTTATCGTATTTCATAAAAGACGAACCGAGAGCACTAAACATTCCACGGACAACGAAGTAAAAGAAAAGTCTTCTGTAAAACTGTCGAAAACTTTACATCGTAACGATGATCTTATCGAGAATTATTATCCGGATAGAAGTAAATTATTTACGAATTATCAAGTCGAGTAACTTTCAAAGAACGTTCGAAAGATATAGCTACACCGTTTACGTTTCAAATGTGAACGCATAAAACGCGCTGAAACCTGTCTGAAACACCGTTAGCGCAATTGTGTTTGACAATGACTCTAAACGGTACTGAACTTTTAATTGTCGTCGAAGGTTTTAAAGTAACAGAAGTAGACGAAATCCTTTCGAGATAAATGGGAAACTTTTCAACGACGAAGTGAAAATTCCAGCAGCGTTGTAAAAGGATCCTAAGTCGAGGGATACTTTGCGATCTTTCTAGTTAAAAGGCAACCCCTGGTTAAAACTGGTTGAAACGTTCCCTGGCGGCATCGAAGTGGCCGATCCTTGGCTGCTCTCGAGCCGCATCTCGAGAGAGTAGTCGCTTTCACTCGATCGTGACGATACGACGCGACGCTTTCCATCGCGATACGCGCGCGTAATCATTGCGGAGACGCGATTAAAAAATCTTACGAACGTTACCAAACTAGAGGTAACTGCGCGTAATCTTCGCCGGATGTGATACAGTTTAATCGTTTCTAATCATTTTTCATCTTTTCATTCGAACAACGTTCGTTTCTCGTGCTAAATCTATGAGAAATTAAAATCACTCTTCGTCTTATCCTTCGACGGTATTGTTCGTAGTAACGATTAAATCGATGTTTTTGCGAAACGGAGGAAAGACCGGCAGGGCAGTATATGAATCGTATCGGTTTTTGTTGCTTCGTGATTTAAAAATGACCGTGTCGTACGAGATTAATGGTATTCGATCGGTTCGATATACAGGGTGGTTGGTAACTGGTAGTACAAGCGGAAAGGGGGTGATTCTACGCGAAAAAAGAAGTCGAAAATATAGAATAACAATTTTTCGTTCGAGGCTTTGTTTTCGAGAAAATCGACTTTGAATTTTCGCTCGGTACGCGTGCACTTTATCGCGTCTCGTTATAACGGATTTCACTGCAACATTTTCTGCAATTTTTGTAATAATAAACTTTACGATTACTTCATATTATTTCATCATGTATTCCTAATTTTCCGTTACGGCAGAAACAAACTTAAACCGCGATAATATCCATCGAGACAATGATCTACAGTGAGATCCGTTATAACGTATCGCACGCGTACCGAGCGAAAATTCAAAGTCGATTTTCTCGAAAACTAAGCCTCGAACGAAAAATTTGTATTCTATATTTTCGACTTCTTTTTTCGCGTAGAATCACCCCCTTTCCGCTTGTACCACCGGTTACCGACCACCCTGTATTTACCACGATTATGGAAACGAACGTAAAGTATTATATGTCGGAGAAGAAAAGACAGCGGGATTTCCCGTCCGGAATGTTGGGACAAACCCCAATACACTAGTCCAGACTTTTACTATAGCCGTCCTTAAGTAATAAAAATAAGAAATAGTCTTAATGTTCCAATCTGATTTTATGACGATGGGTTTGGGTTCGAAGTGACATGGCAGGTCACTGGACGTAGCCACGGTCACGGAAGGGACATGTACCTGACAGAGGTATGAAACGATTATATGGCTCTCCATAAAACAAAGATTAACCCGAGAAGCGGGGACAGGAGTATATAAGGGCAGCCTCTTTTGGATTGACGGAGTCAGAGTGAGAGTTAGAGTTAGTCAGTTAGTTAGTGAGTCGTTGGACGATTGAGTTATCGGGAAGTTACCCGAATCGAGTAGCACGTTGATACAAGTCCTCCCGTAGACCGTGGATTCGTTGTCGAACCTGAATTCGCTGTCACCATCATCCCGACCATCCTATTACCATTACGCGTAGCGTCTGGTAGTGTCCACACGCGTACTGATAGAGATTGGCTACATTCGCGACGGTAAAGTAAGTAAAGGTTCGTCGAACGCCCAAGTGCCAACCTGCCTCCGACATATATATTTGCGTATTTGAAACAATTTGAGATACAACGGCGAAATATATCCGTGAATGAATTTTGCGCAACGTATCTGAGAATCATAGCGTACATTGATCCGTTTCCATCGCACTTTCTTCATTGTGTTTATTACGATCAATTATCGCGCGTGCAACTTGAGTCAGATGCAAGACGATCGTAATGAAGTTCATCCTCAACTGGAGCACGTCGAACCAAGCTAATAAAGCGAGTTTAATACGATCATGATGGATCGCGCTCGTACAAATGCGATTTTCTATACCGCCGCTAAATACATCGTCGTTTTTTAAATAGACGATCGATCTATAAAGCGTAACGATGGCGCTTTTATTTCGATCGAAACGAAACGGAATTTATTACGCCGATTTCGAGGAAAAATTTCAACGATTCGTGAAATTTTCTTTCGATCTGACAAACGATGCATCGGACGATTTCGGAGAAGTCTCGCGATACTTTCGAACAAGTTTAAAGTTTCGCGAATGTTGTTCCGCAAGGATACAAACAGGTTCTTCGTGACAGGAGAAACTTCGCCCACATTTCTGTGGATGTCTTCTATCTCACGGTCTTGTTACACGCTAACATTCAGCGAAGAAAATCTAAGGTATTTGTACATTAAACAAGACGAGCCAAGTAACTTGAAAATCGTTAATATAACGAAAACGTTTTACAACAAATTTTAAGATATTTTAACCGTTAAGTTTGCAGTGTAAAGAATCGAAGTTCGCGTACAACATGCAAATCGATCGTATCCTCGTGTATTTATTATTCGGACAGATATGGATCGAATTTAATCGCGTTACACGTCGTACGGCTTTGCTGGATAGTCGAAGGTAAAATGTACTCGTTGTTACATTTATAAGACAAAGGAAAATAATTTCAGATGGAACAAACAGAATTCAAAGGTGATACGTCTGTCGAAATTTGTAACAATTTTTTCTTCGAATTCGACGACAACTTCGTCTTATTGCGCGTTAGAAGAAGAGTTGGAAAACGGTTGGATAAAACAGTTAGATAGCATCTAGGTAACGACTGCTTCGTATAAAATTGTAATAGTTCTTGGAAATTTACAGACGCAGTTTATCTTCGGGCTGCTTATATCTTTCACGATTTGCTTACGGGTCAAATTTATCTACCTTATTAAAATTACTTTACTGAAACTTAATACCGAAGGATATGACACGTAGTTGTAAATTCTACGAATAAGAATACACGGAATAACCGATAAACGTACTGAAAACACTTAAAACACAACACGAACGTAAAATCTCTCCAGCGTATCGTTGACTCAAAGATTTCAAGTCTCCTTACTTATCGTTGGTACGTACGTATTTACGAACTAATCAAAGTACGGTATCGTTACTTTTATGAAATAATTTCAGTTCACGCTTTGGCTTACTCGTTCGCGTACGACGAACGTAGGAAACACCTGCACGTTTTTTAAGTTTTCATATTTAAGCTTCTATAAAACGATAACATCGTTATCGTTGATAATAAACCTTTTTACAAAATGACATACTCTGAGCTCGTTTCGCGATAAAAAAAATAAACGAATCTCGTCGACGTTTCCGCGTAACCGCAATGCGTGCACTCGGGGCCGTGATTTTTCCACGTAGCGTGTAATATTCACGACGTGACGTCGAAGGAGGATCGAACGAAGGAAAGGATTTGCTTCGACGTTGAACGCGATCGAAGCGTTGCGGCCAGTCGAGAACAACAGACTGAACGAGGATTTTACGCTTCGTAAGAAGAGATAACTCGAACGACGAATTCGTTGGGGCGCTTGCGATTACGTACGAATTATATTACGCGAGTGACACGCATTCTATCGAATCGACGCAAATCGGGCAAGTACATGTGTACTTACGTTTACGGTCACGCATACTGCTAGACGATCGACGAGGGGATCGAACTCAAGGATAACTGGTGCTACATGCATCGATGTCCGTCCGCTTGATAGCAAGCAAGGGAAAGAGATCCGGAATTCTACAAGGTGTCTTGAAATTACGGGAAAAAGTTGGCGTTTGCGGAATTTCCGAATTTTTCCGTATTTTGCAGGTTGCGGTTCAAATTGGGAACGTCCGGAACGATCGACCTAGTATCGTTAACGAAATTTTCTAAATTCCCAGTCTTTCGATTTTAATCGATTTGCAATAGGCGAATTGTTATCGACATTTGTAAAGTAACTTCCGCTAATTTTAGCCATTTAACTTGTAACTTACGTTGAAGTGGTCACCACTTCTAAGAAAACTCTACGTCTGGTCTTTTTTAGTTTTCTCAAGCACCGAAGCCATCGACAGCGTGTAGACAAAAGACTGTGACCGGCTCAAATTGTATTCTTACTTATAATTACGCTTCTATTTAAATATATTTTCTACCTTACAATTTATCCACGAGTTTCTCTGTTTACACGTCGAATAACCTGAACAACTTACAAAAGGAAATAATACACGGCGTAGATAATAATTAAAATTGCAAATTGTTAATATCGAGAAGTAAACGAAATAAACCGCGATAAAACGAAATAACAAAGAGAAGATCGGGGTGTATTTACGAAAGCAAAAGTTTAATCGAAGAAATATAACTTAATTTAAAAGATAAGATAGAGTAGATACAGAGTAATCTTGTTTAAACGTAGTTTACAGCTCGACGCACGGTGCTATTGGTAAAATTCAACGTTGCTGGTGTAAATCACGGTGTTGGTTCCGCCGAGACGGAATTGAATCGCGTTCGCGACGCAACCATGCTTTCGCGTTATTGTCCTGTAAATAACACCGCCCATCGTAATGCATATGTGCGTCTGCCTACATCGCAGTGCACGGCAACACCTGTCTCGGTGAAAGGATCGAGTACTCATAGACGCTCGTAGATATTTGTCATCGTTAGACTCGCTGCCATTTCAGGTAACGAGTATCTTCCTATTTTTCTTCGCGATTCGACGTCGTTGCCCGACGATCTCCGATTTTTGTCTTGCACGTACGAAAGAAAATATGGAACCTGGAAAACGTACAAAATACCTACGTGGATACACGCTTGGAAAAGTGGCAAAGAGAAATTAAACAATTTCGTTTATGTTTTCAAGGACGAACGTTTCGATATTTCGATAACGGATACAAACGAACGAGTATCTTTTATTTGGAAGAAGAGCTTGAAAATCAAGACACTCGTGTTACATGGCGAGAGACTGTCGCGTTAGCAGCATCTTATCTAGCGAGAAGAACAAGGTAATATTTACAGTCTTGTCTCATTCGTAACCTGGAAAAAAAATAATTGTGCCAATTATACCATCGAACGTATCCTTTAAGCGAAGAGGAACAATGGTTAATTATAAGAAAACATTCTTATTCCGACGTTAATGTAATTAGTGTAATTAACGCGACGTTGTGAGAGAAGCGTTTTGTTGGAAAGTCTGGGAAATAAAACACTGGCCATACTATTTTCCACTTTAAATGCGTCATCCACGAGATAGAACCGTGTATTCGTTTCATTTGCAATTCGTCGGATTTTTATTTCCTTTTGAAACGTTTTCTAGAGAAAAACAGAGAATCCTTGGGTTAACAAATTTCAAAGTTTCATTGTTCGACCAACGGATCAAAGTAAATATTAAACTTGAAACTTTACTTTACTATATTTGACTTTACAAACTGTTAACGCGTTGATATTATAAAATCGAAAACATCGGAGGGTGAAAAGGAAAAACGCGTGCTCTTCTCCTCCGGTCGGTGCGACCCATTACGTCGATTTCTCAAGGCAGCGATAGCTCTCGAAGTAGCGACGGTTCTTGATGCTCAGTTGCTAAAACACCGGCGCATATGCCCAAGAATCCGCGGTCTGTTGGCTTGAAAATAGTTGAGAAACGTTGGCAGAATCCAGTGTCTCGGGTCGACGAACTGATAGGGCTGCATGAATGTATACCGGCTCTCATCGTCGCCTTTCTAGGTCACGACACCTAGTCGGGGGCCAAGAGATCCATGCCTTCGATTGGCACGTAGCCCCAAAGTAAGAAATCCTAGCCACGAGGAGAAGCTGTGCCAAACAACCATTCAGATTCTTTTTAGAACGGTCCGTTTTTACTACGCGTTCCGCTTATATGTCAGGGACAGCTGTGTCGTGCCATGGACTATCAACCGTTTCAGACGCTTCGAGACGGCGCCTTTTTCGACTGAAAGTGGCACGATCCGAACGATACTTGAGGGATACTTGTATCGTGTTCACGTATATATGACAATACACGTACATTTACGAAGGTAAATGTCGTTCGTAGTTTTATCGAATTTCATCGGAATTCCGAAACTGAGAAATATATCGATGTAAGTCTCTTTTTGCGCGTGCATTTGACGAAAGAATTCCGTAACTTCGGCCGTTCTTGCACGTGAAAATACAAGAGAAGCCGATAGGTCCCGTTAAAGTTGAGAGGTTCGTCGGATTCTGAATAATTGCGCGCGAGGTCGTGCTACCTGTTCTTGTATTTATGATATTTTACGGACAAACTTCGTTAGCTGGTGATCTCTAGATTCGACCTTGAGGCGTGAAAGGAAATATGGCGGTTGGAGAATGCATGTACGGTTATTATGTGTGCATGCAGACGGGTCGTGCATGTCAAAACGTAGGCAGGTCGATCTAGCGCCGCAATTTCCTGCTGTTAGCGAGCCGTGGACTTTACGGCACTCCCATCTCGAACGAGCGATATTAAAGACGCTCTTAGAAAGAAGTTTGCTCGATGGCAAGAACGACCACGTCGTTGAAGAAATTAATGTAATTTATAAGAAAGAAATTTATTCCTTGATGTAAAAGCCGGTTTGCCACCGTGTGGAAAGGATACGACAATCTGTGGTTTCTAACGAGATAAAAGACGGCAAGAAACGCCGGCATGAAATAGGCTGTTGAACTCGATTCGAATTTATTCTTTTCCTTTCTCATCCTGCAATTGGCGATTTACTTCGTCAACGTATTAAGCGCGGATCGGCCATAGCCGTAAAAACTAAAAGATTAAGATATACGGCGAAAGAAAGTCGAATATACCGTAAATAACGTGAACGTTGCTTTGACTTTTGAAATTCTAACGAAATAAAATAAGTTACAACAACGTTATATCCGAGAAATTAATTAAATTCATTATTCGGTCCTTCCGATAATGCAAAACTTATCGCAACTCGTTTCGGATTGTTCCATGTTTCACGACGAAGCAAGTTTTGTCCAAAGGATCGTGCATTCCCGATAAAGTGGAAACAGACTATGACGAAATGTCCGTATGGAACGAGTGCTGACAATGAGTCATCAGATGTGTAATAAGAACGGTGTTGTGCTTGTGTATTGCAATTTAATTTCGAGTGACTAATCGTATCTGCAGACGCAAGGGGAATATTATCGCATCGAAACGAGCGAAAAATTACTATCTCGAAAGTCTTTCCGCCAGTACAGGTTGAAGTCCTCGAGTCAAATTAAAAAATTATTTAGACGATATTTATCGATCTAATCGTAAGATTCCGAGGGATTACATCGATATTTCTATCGAGTAAAAGTAGCTTCGTAAAAACATCGAACGGCATTCGCAGAATCAATCACGAGGATCGTTTCGTTCGGAATCGTTAAGAGAACGATCGTCGGAACGAATCATTTGCAACTAATAACGTAAACACTCCATATATTCACGTATGTACGTACGAAGCTATTACCATTGAATTGCATTTAATATCACATCGCTGTAATGTCGGAGACGACGTTTCTTTCGAATAGCCGTTTTCTCATGGCAATGCTATAACCACGAGGATGTGGGTTTCATTAAGGGGTAATAACGCTCGACCTGCAATCAAATAGCACGATAAACGTGGATGCGCGTCCGACACACAATCGAGGAACGACTTTCAAAGAAGATATGACTTCAAGGATCGGTTTGACTCCCTCGAAACGCAATTTTATTCAAGTAGCGAATAATTACAGGTTAAGCGACCCTATCTTTTCTGTATCTAACGAGTAGCAGGAAAGGATTATTTAAATTTCGTCCTTGTTATCCTTACTATTACGTTATAATTTGAAAGAAACGTGAAATTTTGTTTTTAAGCGTAAAGCTTAATACTTTAAAGAAATTCGTTGATAAATGCGAAAGATTGGTTTGTTTGCGATCTAATTTTATTAATTCGAAAAATAGAACGTCGCCGAGTTAATCGTTTTAAAATGATCCTGTAACGAAATCTCTCGCTACTACGTTTTAAAGCTCGTACCTCGCGAGAATTTCGTTGCAACCTTCTGACAATTTCCGGATGGTCGAGACGTTACTCATCGTCCGACTCACGGGTAAAGCTCGAGAAAAAGAAAGTTGTAAGTATCGTCGAAGACGTCGAACAAAATGCGCCAGATGATCCCGCTCACTGATTCACACGATGAATCCTTTCTTATTTCCTTAGTCATCGTCGATCCGATTCGGGAACCTGTTTTTGTCCAGTCGTCGTTTCGTTAGTTGATCTAGTCGACTCTAAATTTCTCTCTGAAAACATTCTGTAATTGACATTTTGATAAATTCAACGGCAAACAAATTAGAACGTAACACCTAGTAGACTTGACACGCGTATACAGAGAGTAAATGATCGAGAGCACGATATTCACGCGTATAACTTGATTTAGAATTCATTGATATCGAAACGATGGCGTTGATGGTTTTTTATTAGCGAATCAATGAACGAGCGTAATTTAATCGACGAATCCAAGCATCGTAGACACACGACAGTTTTAAATAAGTCTCGCGTCGATCAATCCGTGCAACCTACGCATAGATTTATTTATATTTTATCAAGAATATTTATATTTCATTTCCCATTAATTACATCGTAATACGATGTCTCCCGTATACGCGTTGAAGCTTCGTTCGTGCAATTAAACGAAGATCAAACGTATTCTCTCAAGAGGCGCGAATTTATACAACATCGAAGTTCGATAAATTCAATAGGAAAGAATGGGCAAGCTATTTATCCATTTTATGGCATCGTTGTCACGTCCAGCGATATTATCTTCTGCTGCTAAATAATCAAACCAACGAAAAAGTTCGCATCGAAAGAGACGCCAGTAAAATTCATCGCCTTCTCGTCACGTGAGCGACATAATACGATGTCGCGTGACCACTTATCGATTCTCTTCGAAACGATTATCTGTTTGGAGCTCAGGGACCAGCACGTGGATGTCATCTTGCGTGAATCGAACCTCATCGCGACGATTCACTTGGCCCGTTGCGATTCTAACTCTCTCGTAAGCCTATTAGCAGGCTAAGCAAACAGCCTGAGTAATCCGATTGGATCAAGAGTGCTCGCTTTCGCACGTTTTAACCATTAGTCCGGTCCTCGTGCGCGATCGCCATCTCCATATGGAAAAAAGCGTCCTCGAGTTTGGTTGCCACGCGGTTCGATTATTTTCATAGCGGTCCACGAACTGGTTCATCATCGTGCGCAGTGGTTACAGCTGCGAGAGCTTCGTTATTGTTGCACGAACAGGGATCTATCGTCGAGAGCAAGGATCGTTGGAAGTACGTGACAATATTTGCTTGGTCGTGGAACGCGTTTCTGCAAACCACGCATGAGATGCGATCAAATATCGCGTTCTGGATTTTCGAACGAATAAACGTTGTCGTAATATCATGGATGGAAGTTTCGTCATTCGAGGAATAACAATTTTATTTCGTTTCTCATCCAAAATGAGAACAGATTACGTATAATTTTTTAGATTTGTTTTTAAGTTTTCGTACCGTACGATAAATGCTGGTTCGTGTGTCTCGAATTTGAATATATTTCGTAGGTCGAATCTATGCAAGAAAATTCTGCTTACCCTATCCTTTGTATCATCTTCCTGTCGATTATAATTTGTCTTGTTGGGACAATTTTCTAGAAGATAGATAGGTTTGTCAGTAGGAAATCGCTTATCAACGTTGATAGATCATGGGAGTTTTGAATTCCACGTGCGTGAAATTTAAAGCCTCGTAAGCTTTGGACAGAACGTCTTGGCCAAAGCAACACGCAATATACACGTAGTATATTTCGACCGATAAAATCTTTATGAAAAGCGAAGAGCATTTGGCTTTCGTAAAAAGAAAGATAGATTCGTAACAACGCGATATTTATACGAACAGCGGATAAATATCCCAACAGTTCTATAAACTTCGACAAAATTCCATAGATTGAACGTTCAACGAATAATTCGAAGATGATCTTATTACGTCGATTACTAATAACGATTACGTCAAATTCGTCCCTAACATTCCTGCATTGACGGCACGAGTTAATTTTCGCCCTACATTCCCATTCATTCCCCATATCCGCCACCATTCGCAACTCGACGAACCATGGATCCCGAGGTGCGATATCACTCGGGGCTGATACTTTTTCTGTTCGATTGGTCGGATAAACGGCGACACTGTGAAAAGGTGGAATTAAAAGGCGGTCGTTCGCTTGGGAATCCCCGTGCTCCGCGTCGTATTCACAGTCGAGAACGAGTTATTTACGATATAGCAACGGGGATGACGCTCTGATGATCTCGTCGATACATGTTATCTGGTTCACATGGATCGTGTAACATCGAGTTAACGCGTTTCCGTATTTTTAATGCGAGATAAGATCATCGCGTTATCTCTATCGAGAAGCTAACGTCGTTTCTACGTTTGGTCGATCACCGACAAAAATTGAACGCGACGAGTAACATCTCACGACTGAAATACGAACAAAGGTGAACGATCCGAGGATGTTAAGCGATAAATGTTCCCAACGTTTCCTTTCTTTGCTTGATGTTGCGATACGTCTTATCGATTGATATTAACACTTCCAAAATTAGTTAGATTTCTACATAGCTCGTAATAGTAAGTAGGTAACCATAGTTTATGTCGTAATACTATTAGGTGGCTCGAAAAGTTTCTTTCGTTCTATAAGGAAATAACGGACGAACAACATTTTCCGTTTTATGTTATTTTATCGAATAACGTACGATCCATTTTGTTCTATCAAAATAAAGATCTTAGGTCAGATTAGGTTTCGTGTTCGTATAAAGATGCATCGTTGTAAAAGACGGGTCTGTAAAAGAAAGACACTTTTCGGACAACCTAACATTTAACGAAGAGAACAAAAAATGTTTCTCTCCGACGATAGAACAGTGGCTGCTCAATTTCTTTGCTAAAAGCACAGATTGTATTACAAGAGTAATACGTTTATATATAGAAACGTCGGAATAGAGTTGCGTCAAAGTGCTTTCGTTGGTAAGCGATTCCGACGAAAATTAAGTTGAACGAAACAATTGAATGAAACAAGTAAGTGCCTCTATTTACTTGTACGCGATATACGTCTGTTTCGTATCGTATGGATCGATTCGTCGATAAAATAAGAACGCGCATATGTATCGCTTATCGAAAATTTCTTTCACACGGTGGGTAAGCGCACATAAACTCCTGTGGGAACGTCTAACCAAGACACACAGTACCGTGCAGACGTCTTATCGTTAGATCATGTTGCTGTTCTTCTACTTATTTCAAAACATTCCATCTATTTTCATATTGATCTATCGTGGGAATTCGAATCGTTCGAACTGTATTCGGCTACATAATTATTTACTACATGCACGTAGCTCAAATAAGCTATTTGCCACCTTTTCTTGAAGAATACTACTTGCAGAAAAAATTGTTTAAATAATCTACGGTGTATATAGCAGACCTTTCGATAAAAAAACGATCAAATCTCGAACGATTTCTCGAAGAAGTTCTTTTTTTCACTGTGACAAAAATATGTACCTTTTTAGCGATAAAACGTACTCTTTGTCTTGCACGGAAAGGATAATCGAGTTGAGGCACCTTATCCTTTTAAGGACTAATCGACGCTCGATTTGTACGAACAACTTTTGTTTATCTTTGCGACGGAGAGACGCAAAGCGGGTTGCAAAACGAAAAGAAACGGAGGGATCGAAAAGAGAGGGAAACGGAACGGAGAGAAGATTTTCTCAACCTATGTCGATCCTTGGGTTCGTTGGCCGGTTCTTAGGGGTGTCGATTTAGGAGGGTAAATTCGCGGCTCCGTACTAGGGGAGAGTTCGTCGAGGGTTCTGATATAAAAGATTCGTTGGGAACCGAGGCGAAGATTCGATCACAGGCCATTGTACGACTTGGACTCTGTTCGCCGCCGTTGCCAGACACTGGCTGGCTTCTATTTTTCTCAAGGCCCACCGTTAAACGACTCATCAGGCAAACGAAGCAAAGTGCTCGACCTCTGGGAATATTCGCCGATCTTCGGAAACGCCATAGTCGGTGCAGGGGACGCGCGATATTAAAAGTCTAAGATACGACGGTTGGAGAATGCATCTACGGTTGGATATGGAGAGGATCGTCCAACTTCTTCCTTAACCGATTCGATTCCTAGATCTTTTGGATGTTTGTCGAGCGTATTTTGCGAGGAATCGTGGACTGCTTATGCTTAGGAAAAAATAGAAACTCCCCTCTCTGTCTCTCTCTCTGTCTCTCTCTCTGTCTCTCTCTGTCTGTCTGTCTGTCTGTCTGTCTCTCTCTCTCTCTCTCTCTCTCTCTCTGTCTGTCGGAGTAAACAAAAGGAATAGAACGATGCTTCGGTCCGCGTTCAATTGGCTATTAGGAAATATCGGTGGAAAATTGGACGCATGTATATAGCACAGAAAATTTGTCAGAAAAAATGGCTGTTGCTGAGATATATGCTAGAAATGTTTCGCAATTTGTATCTTGCTTTTCCTGCGGCACATTTTCAAGCCTTTACTCGTGTTCTCTCCTTTCTTTTCTGTTTGCTCGTGCGATTGTGTTCCGTGTATTTTTTTGGGTCTCTTTTGATACGTCGTGGGGAAAATGGAAAAAATAGTCGAGAAGGTGAAACGAATCTCTGTTCAGTTTTCATCTCGTTGATCGATCTTTGGTCGATCGCAGAATACTAATTGTCCTTTTTTTCGTATTATTGCAGAAACGCGAGAGGTCACCGGGAAAAAGAATGGACCGACTTCGACGAAGTTTCCGCGATAGCTTTCGGCGGCGAAAAGATCCCCACGTGCCGGAATCGAGTAAACCTCATCAATGGCAGGCAGACGAAACGGCTGTCCGTTCAGCTACCTGCGCTTTCCACGTTAAGGTACTACAATCGACGGTTTATTATCGCTCTAAGAACCAATCCTTTCATTTTAAATGGACATCTTCTATTCCAAAAAACATCTTTAATATCAGACAAAGCCGCGTATTTTGCTTTATTAACTGATCTACTGACTAGACTCGACATTTACTCCGCCAAACTTACGTACCTGTAACATGGATTACGAATTCGACCGTTTGAAAGAAAACGCTTTCCTACGTCGAATGCACGGAAACTTGCGAACGCGTATATAGTCGAAAATCTGGCAGCCAACAGCCGTAAAATTGGCACGTATCCAGATAATCGATACTCGAATAACAAGTGTTCCATTATGCTTTCCCTCGATGACGTATAGTTTCATCCATTTCGATAGACCATCTCTACATTTTCGAGATGTTACTTCGAAATGATATCGTCGCTTTTTCTATCGTATTGAAACGTCTTTGAATTTCAATATAAAAATTGTGCGACTATAGTTTAGCTCTGATTTCTATTATATTCTTGCAAATCACCCTTTATCCGTCAAACGCCATCCTCTTCGTACGTATCGATTGATCCTATCGATTTTGAATGTACAGTACCTGGGATGTGTGGAGGTGTTCGAGTCAAGGGGTATGCAAGTATGCGAGGAAGCTTTAAAAGTACTTAGGGTACGTAACACAAAATCTTTTAATACAATTCCAATATCTTCCTTATAAAGAAACTACTTGACTGGTTGGATTAAAAACGATTAAAACGATTCTTTGCATAATAAAATTCTTGCAGAACTCGAGGCGGCGACCGGTACGCGCAGTGCTACACGTATCAGGGGACGGTTTGCGGGTCGTTGAAGATGAGACAAAAGGACTGATCGTCGACCAGACGATAGAGAAAGTTTCCTTTTGTGCTCCGGATCGAAATCACGAGAAGGGGTTCAGCTACATTTGTAGAGACGGCACGACCAGACGCTGGATGTGCCACGGGTTTCTGGCGTTGAAAGAGTCGGTACGTGTCGCTGACGCGTTTCCTAGGAAATTTCGTTAACTTTCTTTCTGGTTCCTTTTTGTTACGTTTTTTCCAAATGTAAAACATTTTGAAATTGCAAGTTAACGCGTTATAAAATTGGAAGAAAAATAGTTTCAACCATCTACCTCGTTTATTTGAAAGATATGTTTTAGGAAATTACAAAAGAAAGTAATATTATCGTGCGAGTTTCGCCGATTACGAGTCAACGCTTATTATTCACCGTGTTCTTACAGGGAGAGCGTTTGAGTCATGCAGTGGGTTGCGCTTTTGCCGCGTGCCTGGAAAGAAAGCAACGGAGGGACAAGGAATGCGGCGTCACGATGACGTTCGATTCAAAAACTTCAACCTTCACGAGGAGTGGCAGTTTCAGGCAGCCATCCCTAACCGAACGATTGCAGGACTCGCGCGAACGCGCCGTAGGTCAGTCACTCGTCTTCTTCGCATTTTCTTCGCAATTTTCTAACGATATTTCTACAAATACATGTAATTCCTTTGATTGACTCGATGTAATCGTACAATACCGAAAATTAAACGAAATCCTAAACAATTCTCGCCTGAGAAAGATGTTATGGAAATAAAACGAGTATATAGATATAGGTATAATACGTTTCTAACGATCACTGATTCCATCGCAGATGTACCTCCCATAAAACAAGTCTACAACCCTTTCGCGATCGAGAGACCGCACGCTACTCCCTCGATGCTCGAACGACAAGGTTCCTTCCGCGGTTTTACGCAACTGAACCAAGCATCGCCGTTCAAAAGACAGCTTAGTTTACGGATCAACGATCTTCCTAGTAATCTTGAGCGCACACGTAGTCACAGTCTGGAACCGACGGATTTGTCACGGATGCCATCTGCTATCTCTCACATTGTACCTTTGAAGCCACCAGGTAAGCTTTTTAATATAATTTCCAGTAAAGAAGCGATCACGCAGATACGTACGACCATCTTGTCCGATAGAATCGTGTATTTTTGAATATATAACGAATATACGCGATATATATATATAGCACCATACATACGTACATATATATTATATTCACGTGCAACGCGTGCAATACCGCGATAGTACATTTGATAAGCTGGCATTCAAAAAGAGAATTACGATGTATAAAAGACAGACTGGAGATATCAAAGTATCGTGAAACGTTTATGAAATCCGCGGATTCGTCGTAAATTGAATAATAAATATGTCGAATAATATTCCCATAAAGTATCTAGTACAGATAAAGTCTTGTAATTATATGTTAACTATAAGATTATTTTAAGATATCGTAGGATCTTTGGTTCGATCGTAAAGATGTTCTATCAAGTCGTTTTCTTCCATATGCTGCATATATATTAACATATTTAAGCCACTGCCAACATCGAATAATATACTTCTTCATTTTTGCAATAGAATTCGAAGGATATGACGAAGGTCATTATTCCCTAATTCTGTTAATTGTCCATATTGCCTGATCCTCCTTTGATGTTCTTGAATGGTGCTCGTTTTCTCCCTTGTGTTCAAATATACCAGTGTACCTATAGGATATGTTATTCATAGTTCAACGAGTTGAGCGAGTAGACGAAACGAGAAGAGAATTCAAACGTTCTTCGCGATAGCGACGATCCTGTAGTTTTCTAAATGTCTCCGTTTTAAGAAGTACCTCCTTGCATTCAATTTTCTTTTCTCAAATCGTAGTTCGTTTTTACACACGATATAAAAATACGATGACTCGGCATTTACACGTTTGTACTATTTTACGAAATAGACGAAGAAAATATTAGATATTAAGCAATCGTAGATAGATTATATTTTTTTTTCTTTTCAAATAAATTGCATTTTCTATTTTCACGATAATGGATCTGTTTTCTGCTTGTACTCGTACTTTCTTGAAAGAAAATTATTTTTGGTAAGTCACGATTCCGTTTATATGTTGCACAGCTCACGAAATTATCTCGTTATCTTCTTCTATAATTCTGCATTCGGTTCGCTCAGTTCATGAAATATTACAAATCTGTAATTGTCCGAACTATCCGTTTGTTAACATCTTGTATATCACTGTTGGACGCTTAACACGTGTTCACGTGTCTGCAGCATGCGTTCTGTAGTTTCAAGCACCAGTTCGAAGCACCAAATTCTAGTATGTTAGCAATGTTTATTATTTTGAGTATTCGATGTATTAAAATGCCGTTCTTATTTTTACAGTTAGTCCAATACCTGAAATATCGCCTGCGGGCCAGGACAGCGTTTCAGCGATGTGTCAGCAACTTTCACAAGGGCTTTCGCTTCTCTCGAGCAGCGATGACTTTGGACCAATCCCTGCGCAGAGCAGTACAAGCACTGTTGCTAAGCAGCTCTTCACTAGCACTACGATTAATAATACTCCATTAGGTATATCGCAAATTTGCCATGGAAAATGTAACGCAACTTTTTTTATCGTATACGTAGCGTTGGTAAAAAAATTCAATCGATTTTTACGTTATTTATTACTTAAGAAAAATAACTTTGTATTTTATCACATCACGAAACGTTATATCGTCTTACAGTGACGAGCAGTAACTCCTTAGACGAATTGAAACTGCAAAACGGTCCGAGTCTGAACAACAACAACAACAACAACAATAACGACAAAAACGACGATCTCAGTAATTTGAACCATGTTGGACCCAGCTGGCAAGAAGCTCCATCGCCTGTTTTAGCTTCGAATCACAGGCTTACGCCCATCCTGAACAAAACCAGTAATCTCAGTCCTATCCTTTCAAGAACCAACGCGCCCACACCGATAATTATGAGCACTCCCGCACCCACCTCCACCGTTGGTGTCTTTGGAACACCACCCTCGGCCAGTCCAGCTTTTAGTACGGCGTCTACGTCTTCCTTAGGGAACGTGTCCACGCCAGCTGTGAATAGATCACCGATTCCCGTGGCTTCAGTGATGATTTCGAAGACAAACTCACCTACCACCAGCGTGGCATCCGTATCTCCGGCTTTGTCTGGCAGTATTGTTAACGACACTAGCCAGATTAGCCAAACCTCAGTACCTAATACTATTTCCACATCAGCGGTAAGCAATTTTGAATTGTCAAGAGACGCGGATTTATACTTTGTAGGAATTATCGATTACCTTCTTTCTCTACATTTCGAACAGTTTGTGTCAAGGAGAGAAATGCCGACGATGCGAATTAGATTCTTGAGCGTATCGATAATTGTCGCTAGACTACTGTAGGATCGTTATAGAATTTCCAACTTCGAGTCGGCAAATAACGGAATTTCACAACGTTCTTCTATCGTTCCAGGTCCAATCTGTTTCAACGACAGCCGCGTTGCCCAAACCAGAGCAATGGTTAGGCAGTATAACCAGCTCGGTGCCACCCTCAGTGCAATCTCCTTCTCAAGGACAAACGAGTCCTCGACGAGCGCCACCGCTGCACGCGAGAGCCCTGTCGCTCGGTTCGGCCGCGATGGGACAGGCCACCAGGTCCGGTCCTTCGGATCCGTTTGACGCGGAATGGGCTGAGATCGCGGCGAGAAACCTGCGACAATCGAGCACGACGAACCCCTTCATAATGCCAAACGCGACTCAAGCGTTCCAGGTGCAATTGTAGCGCCAGGAGTTCATCAATAGCGTTGTCAAGTACTTCCGCTCTAACACATAGTGACGACTCCATGTCCGTTCGCGCTTCGACCTCTCGCACGACCGAAAGTATTACACGTGAAACGCGTCAAACGTCGATGAAACCGCGAAGTTTTCTCGAATGAAGTTTCCGGTCGGGCGACACGGTCCAAGCATCGTGCGATGTAACGAGAAACCTCGAGGAATCGAGGAGGAGCGGGAGCCGGAGAATATACGTATCGATCTCGAAGAGATATGTTTAGTAGCAATGACGATAAACAGCAAATCAGCACAAAACACGTACCCGTAAAAAAAAAAACGATGTTTTTTAGACATTAGTAGATTACGCACACATAGCCTCGATAACCTCGAATTTGGATACGAAAGAGAAGAGACAGGGAAAGGAGGTAAATTAAAATTGCGTCTTTTGGGACCACGCGTTCAATCGCGTTGGTGAAGTGAACGTGGATTTATTTAAATAAGAGATTCGGGTCGATCGATCGACCTGGATCGCACGATACTGTTTTTAGATGTCATCGCACCTTATTCGTGAAGGAAGCTAGATTATGTCGCTGGTATCGATAACTTAAATGTCTATCACGAAAGTACTTAATAAAACGAGGTGTACAATAATCTTGAGTAGTTTAGACTGAATACGGTTACCGTCGTTATGCATGATGAAGCGAAATTTCCACGCACCCAAGATTATGCTGCACCAATCTGATGTTTCGTCGAAAATAACAGTAAAAGAGAAAAAAGAAAAAAAAACAAAAAAACATATATAACGTAAAAGTTACGAGAAATATAACGTGAAAACGCGATGCTAGTAGCTTACAGTTAGTCCGACCGCGGGTTCACGTGTCGAACGTGACTCGACAGAAAAGTTATTTTTCTTTTCGAACGGTCGATGGCCGCGAATGAAAAATTCTGTCGAACTTACCCAGCTCGAAATATCAGGAATTGACAAGTTTTCTTAATTACGAGCAAGGAAAATTTTAGATAGGAGAATAAATAGAGATAAAGACAGAAAAGAAATATATCGACGTATACCGCCCCTGGTGATCGATTTAGGGCCAGTCGGGATTTTCAGTAGATTTCATTTCTCGAATAACATTGATAGACACGAGCGTACGTATTTGTTAATTACTAAGATGTCATACTCGATTTGGCCGGGCTTTGAATATTTTTGAAGTCTGTGACGGATTAGGCCTCGAGACACGATGCAGCAAGGAATGAATTGATATATATACATCGTCTACGTATTTGGTAATAATTTAGGCAACCAAGGACAATTTTCGATTCGCGATATGGCGTTGCAGTCGAGTAAAAATAAAATTTCTGTACGTGGCCCTACATAATCCGATAACCAGGCGTTGTAAAACGACTGACGCGACTGAGTAGCAAAATGACGGACTGTGATATACACGGAGGTGTGGCCAGTACTTAAAGACGAGGATGGGGTCGAGCGGCTGTCGTAAACTTTGCTCGATGAATTGCGAATTTCCCGTCTGGAACGTAAGCAAGCGTTTACGAGCTTGGGTAGCGCAGAGTCTATCGTTCTCTAGCCGGCAGAATTAACTAGACGAGTCCTAAACACACGCATATACAACTTAGTGTACTTAAGAGAAAAGATTAGATGTTAAAAAATTTCTAGAGTCAGTACTTACGTTCCACGCTATCGTTGTCTAATATCGTACGTACGAGCGGGTCGAAGCACTCCAATGATCGTGTTAACATTAAAAGCTTAATACGGACAAGCGTTGCAACATCGTTGTGATTTTGTGTAGCTGTGACGCAGGAAAGAATCGTAAGTTTCACAGATTTCCAAAAAAATTCTTAAGATGAAATTTAGTCAATGATATTCTATGAAATCGCGTACTGTCACTGCTACAGAATCACGACGACGATGCATAATTTGTCTGCGTATGGCACTACAGACATTGTCTGCACACATGTTCCAAATATCTGCGGGTAACCGAAAGTTCTGCCAGACACAAAGATGCAACATCCTCTAGCAATGTGGTATACGATAACGATAAATATAAAATGTTTGCATAGAATGTCTGTAAGTGACGCCATTAGATGACGATTCACGCAACTAGAACGCGAAAGGTGCTTCCGCTTGAAACAAAATGAAAAGAAACCGCACAGAGAAAAATTAGAGCGACATAAAAGAACAAGAGCTAAAATATTCACGAAAGTCGTTTCACGAGCCAACACGAGAGCAACGATATACGGATATACGGAGTCGCGTTCCAACGTGAATTTATAATAAGAATATAATACTACGGATTGTTACATAGTTATGTCGGTTGTTGAACAATTACGGAGACACGTGAACGCTCTCCACATCCTATATAAAGATAAACACGGGGTTACTATCGCGTCTTGAAGCTTGTCTCCATTTCGGTTTACGTTCCAACTTTTCGTTCCTCCAAGTGTATTGATCCACGATGATTCAATCCCTTGCCATGTGTGCAGTAAGGACTACAACTGTGTTCGTTGTTTCTAACAAAAGTTCTAGAGATACTAATTCCCGAGAATTAGTTTGACAAAGGCTTAAGTAGTAAGGTTATGGAGGGAAGATAAGGTAAGAAAATGACAGATAACGAGATTCGTAAAATACATTCGAGTTGCAATTTACAAGGCTTGCTGCTTATAGAGCGAGATCTTTTACTCGTGTAAAACAGCGACGACGGTCGCTACATCTGACGGCACTTAGTTACTTACTATTTGATGGAAATACGTACGTCGCAATTCGTTGAACTTATCCTAAGAATTATCCTTGAAATTTTCCTCGGCCGTAAAGACTCGAGAGCACGATATTACAAAAACCATACACCATACGTAACATCATGGCGAGGGATTTACATCGAACAGGGGTAAAACGAGGTGGGCCAATAACTAGAATGATCTCTCGTGGTTGACGAGAAAGAGGGTACGTGTTCGATCGTCGTTTCGACGAATCGTGTGTGTGCATTGTATATAAATAGTAGTTATTTAAAAGAGAAGAGAGTGATAACAAGAGAAACGGAGAGGGCGAGGGAGAGGAAGTAAAATTGAACAGGCGAAGAGAGAAAAAGGAGAAAATGAGCGAGTGAAAGTATGTGTGTAAGAATACGAGAAGAAAATGTTCACCGAGCCGGCGATGATCCTAACGCAAATAGAAACAACGTTCTTCGTTGCCGAGGTTTCGTTCAGTTATGATTGTAAGTTATCCTTGTAAATAGTTCGGTAGCGTTTCTCAGCACAAATCGCGTTGCTTCTACAGTTTAGGAATACTTTGTATTTAATAACGTCAAAATATGGTCTGTTCGGAACGAATTATAACCTAAAAACTATTTTTTCTTTTTTCTTTTTTTTTTTTTTTGCTTATCACTCAACGTCGTAAGCTATCGACATTGTTATCGTTCTAACGCGTGTTTAATTCCGCCACGGTCTTCGAATTTAAAGATTAGCGCCGATTCAAATATAAAATAAAAGCCCAAGTGGACGGAAGGACGTTAGATTTCGAATTTTAAGTTTCATCAGTGGCTAAACGAAACGATGGGTGTTATTTTCGTTCGCTCGAGAGATCGACCGATTCTGAACAGACTGTACCGCGACATGATGAAACGGAACACGTAATCGACGCTCGTCATATGGAGGAATCCAGTCCGATATCGTTCTCGATCGTTTGACGAGGTTTCAGCTTGATCTTTTGAGCCACCTTCTGTCCGTCCGGTAAATCAAAA
The DNA here is from genome assembly GCF_011952255.1 of Bombus vosnesenskii. Classification (NCBI taxonomy): domain Eukaryota; kingdom Metazoa; phylum Arthropoda; class Insecta; order Hymenoptera; family Apidae; genus Bombus; species Bombus vosnesenskii. Next base: position 3,287,445 of record NW_022882951.1, on the reverse strand, counting down.
GCAACAAAAGTAAAAAACGAACGAGTATCGACACAAAAGGGAAGATAAAGAATAAAACAAAAGAATATGAAATAAAACGAAAACAAGAAAGGAGAGGAACGATTATCGAGTTGGCATAAGCGCGAACCGATCGCCAGGTACTTATCGCGAAACTCGTATAGAAGACACGCGTGGAAGAGAGAAGGAACGTCGATTGATCCATGTACTTAAATATTATACAAATACAACTTGTTCTTCTTTTGTTTTCATATTTCTTTTCGTCGTTTTTCATTTGGAAATGAACTTGGTAAACCCTCGTTCGGATTAGTCGAGTTACCTGAACCCAAATAATTCGACTAATCCGAAGGAAGGCTCGGTCAATGAACCGATGCCAATGACATCGTGAATGTTTGTTTCCATTGACGTAGCTCCGGATTTTTGAAGTCTCTTCGAAGAACGAGCTACAGGGAATCGCGTATACAATATCGATTCGTTATATAATATCGTCGCCTTAAGTACTTATTGTTTTCTCTTCTCCTCTGTTTTTTATGTTTTCTTTTGCCCTCTATATCGACGTACGCTGATCATTCGTTCGGATTTTCGATCTTTCGTTTACTTCGAAAAAGGTAAATACACGAAATAAATTAATTTATTATAAAGTGGAAAGTAAGGACTAAAACGTCGGGTTCCTGCGTGTCGTTCTCTCCGACCGAGACTAGCGAATTTGTGATTGGTTAAATCGTCGAATGCGAGGGCAGTGAAACACTGGGATAAGGAAAGAAGAAATAAAAAAAGGAAATAATATACGAACAGGTGCACTGCGTGCCAAATTTGAGGAAAGTGGAATCGCGATGTCTGTAAATTCTTTCGACAGGACATCGTACACGCTTCCGTGGTTGTGTTGTACATAGTGTCGCCGATCGATTCCTGGATCAATGTACGACTGCGTGTATATTTCGTGAAAGTATCCTTGTTCGTTTTACAATGTATCTGCCTCTGTAAAGATATGATTTATTATAATATCTGTTGTGATTACCAAACTGTCTTCTTTCATCGTCTATTTCTATCCCTTCTATCTTTATCTCTTTTCGAAACAGAAAACAGAAGAAATTGTTATTCAAGCACGTACGAATCTCTCGTTCTTCTTTTGACCAAAATCCCATCTACGAAACCATGTTCAGTTTGAACTACATAACCTACAAAATTTTAATACAACTTTTATCTCTCCACTTTCTCTATTCGCTGCCTCGAATTTATCGATTTATTTAATATACTCTTTCGACGTCCAAGTGCAATATAAAACTAAAACTCGTTGTTTCGGCATAGCAATAATAATAGCGGCGAATCGATAACAGAGAAAAATGTCAACGACGTTGGAAGACGCGCTATGCAGGTATCCACCCAGCTACCCATCGCGCTGTGAGTCTAGAAAAACCTGTTTCTCAACGTGTCCACCGTGTCCAAATATTCAGCCACCGACGAATGGCACGTCTTCGGTTCATTTTCAAGTTACCTACACTCGCAACGGGTATGTTGATGAAACATTAACTTCGAAAGGAATATACGAAGATACGATGATCACGGATTTCTTTCCACAGCCTCAAGTATTCGCCTTGCTATTATCCGCGATCGATATGCTGTCCACCACCAGAGATACCACCACCGAAAGTAGCCCCTTGTTACGCGAGATTGTTCGATTCTCGTGGAAGACCAATTTGTTTATACTTTTAATAAATTATTCTTTCGATATACGTAGAGAGCAATTTTCTATATCTGTCTATATTTTGGTCATTCCTCTTAACTATATCGTTACGTTATTGTTACTAGACGGGAACCAGATATCCGCTCATCCTTACTGCGTACCCTCAATCCTCTTAAGGATCCATCGTAAATCTCAGTAATTTGCTAGCTAAGACCGAACCTTATAAGACCTTCAAACCGTACAAATCTTTGTTTCTAAATCATTTTTTAAAGATTATCGTCTATTACGGCTTGACACGGGAAAGTTAATATCTCAGTAATTTGCTAGCTAAGGTCCTTCAGACCGAACAAATATCTTTGTTCCTAAATCTTTTTCTAAAGACTATCGTCTATTACGGCTTGACACGGGAAAGTTAATTTTTCTCGCGTACGATGCTTCCCATTAGCAACTTTCTATCGAGGGCGGCTAAGACCCTTCCTAGTCCATCAACCTTCGTTTATCCAATCGGAAGCAACGTATACTGCTCTCACTTTCCTGACCAAAATGTCATGAACAAATCCGATAATCCCGTGCGCTGGACACACCCGTTATTAGCTTTCCTCCGACACAGCATCGTCACTGTACCGTGCTTATTCTTCAACGTTAGAATAGTCGACAAGTCATTAAGGGGTTACTCCCCTTAAATCAATCATTTACTTAACGTATACATACTCAACAGTGTACCTCATAAGTGTTAGAAATATAACCTTACAACCCTGTTAATCGCAGCGTTATAGTATCTTAACCATCCCTGTTATCTTAACGGAAATCAGGGGATCGATCGACTCGTGGTGTCGATTATTATAATCGTAACGGGAATTTACGACTCCCGTTGACGTGTTTCCTCGCGATTGCGTCTCCCCGCGAAAATACATACAGGGTGGTTGGTAACTGGTGGTACAAGCGGAAAGGGGGTGATTCTACGCGAAAAAAGAGGTCGAAAATATAGAATAAAAATTTTTTTTTTAATTTTTCCATCTACAGACAACGATCTACAGTGAGATCCGTTATAACGAGACGCGATAAAGTGGACGCGTACCGAGCGAAAATTCAAAGTCGATTTTCTCGAAAACAAAGCCTCGAACGAAAAATTGTTATTCTATATTTTCGACTTCTTTTTTCGCGTAGAATCACCCCCTTTCCGCTTGTACCGCCGGTTACCAACCACCCTGTATATCTTTTCACGAAACTTCGAAAACAATAAAGAACAATTTGCTGTTACTTCGTGTCAGATAATTGGAGCGTATTCTACCTATCAAGCCCGCTATATCCGACAGAAAATTAACAGAACTCTTTCGTAATTCTTATAGTTTTTGTAGCGAACGCGACTTTAAACGTCGAGAAGAAAGGGGAGATTTCGTAGTTAGTCATGTTACTTTCAAGTAAAAAATCAAACAATCGAGCATACGTGTGAACATATTCGTTTAGTTATGTCAAAGAGGAAAAACAGAAGAAACGTAATCGATTCGAAGCAAATATACACAGATCTGCGTAAATTCTCCTTGTATCGAACAAATCCGATGAAAATTTGTTAGGCAATGCCGTCGATAAATCTCTAAGTCACGCGAAGCTGTTATTTCCTTTTTCGACAATTTATATCTAAAGATGCTGTAGGAAACAATCTCGATTTTCGTAGAAATAAATTCTCCGGATAAACATGTCTTGTCGCGAAGAAAAAAGGCGCACCAGCACTCTGCCTCCACCGTGTTATCATTGCAAGCCTCCGCCGTTCCGTTGTCCGAAATACGGCTGTCCACCTCCTCAGCAATACCCACCGCTAAAATGTCGTTGTCCTCGTTCGTGTCCACCTTTCGTACGTTTTAAAATGCTTACAATTTTTATTAACGAGACTGGATTTAACGTTAACCTTCTTACATATTTTACAAAACTTTCATTCTTCCTTCGATACGATAGAATTCTTCCTGTAGCTTTCTAAAATAAATTTTTACAATTTTCAACGACGAACGCGTTTTGTTTCGCTCCTAGGTATGTAGACAACGTCCAGAACCACCACAGAAACCACCCGCGCTGTACGTGGTTGACTGCTTGCCACCTCCTTGCCCAGAGCTACCTCAATGTCCAGCACCAAAAATAGAACCACCACCATCCTGCGTACGATACTGTATTCGTTGCACGTGCGATGGCTCGACTTACTCTCCGCTTTATTTCTCCGACCTACCAAAGTGTGAAATTTCTTCCTGCGCAAAATGCTGCTGACTGTCGAGCTTAAAGATCATACTGTATTTCGTACTTTTAATTCTTGTATCGTATAGATTATTAAAAAGCTGAGACTTTTTTGATAGCGTGTCATATATTGCGATCAAATTAATTCTATTTGGTTAAATAAATTGCGCGACTTTTGAAGGAGCGTTGATAGCAATGTTTAGTTTAATTCAATTGCTCGCTGTATATCTGCGTAATTACGATATCTGTATAACTTGCAATTTTGAGACCTATAGAAAGAATAATCTCGTTTCTTAACGAGATACCGATCTAGGGAGATAACTTCAGAGATGCTGCATGTTTTCAATGACGTCGTGACATTGCAAGGGCAATGGTGGTTCGCGCATATACGATAATATGTTGGAAGGTGGAGAAATGGCTGGCGAGAGAGGAGAAGAGGAAGTAAATCCACTAGGAGTACGTTAAATTAATAACTTCCGATGTCTTCCGATCGAGAGAGTTTTTTATTTACAATTCACAACGAATAAGAGTAATTTTTAGTTGTACAATTTACAACAGTATTGCAAACTTATCAAATCGGTTTATCAAGTTGAATTTCATAGCTTCGTCCTATCCTATTAGGAAAGTTAACCTTCGTAATTAACCTTCCTTCGTATCGGAATACGTTTGCAGCTTTACGAAGGTGAAAGAAATGAAAAAGGTGATAGGCATGGTAATGGAAAAGCTTTGCTTCCAAACGGCGATATGTACGTCGGACGATATTGCAAGGGATTGAGGCACGGTGCGGGACTTTACGTATTTAAAAACGGTGCTCGTTACGACGGTGAATGGAGACAAGGCGTTAAATACGGTCAAGGAACGTTTTGGTACCCTGATGGAACGCGATACGAGGGTAAGAAACGACAGATAGCCATTGGGCAAGGATGACGACAAAGGATGGTCGATTTTGAGCCTAACTAACAATTTAATAATAAATAAATGATGAAATTCAAACTTTTAAGCCTTTTTTCGTACTATCCGAAGCCTTTTATTTAATGAAATCTCTATCTTTCTCTTATCGTTTTAAAGCACGATTCACATTTTTAAGTTTTTTTTTTTTATTTAGTCGTTTACGTTCACGATTTGTCCGATTTGGACATTTGGTAGAATTTTTTGGCTGTTTGATTATCATGCGGGTGGCTACCCTCAGCAGGATACCACCTTCGTGTTTGTTAGGTTATATCCTTTATGAGATCTGGCATTTTTAAGTGGCGTGAATTTTCCTCCGTAACCATACAGGGTGATTCGTAAATAAATGTTCATGCTTTAGGCAATGAATCTACGTATTAAAATATGTAGCTAAGAACCGTACGTTCTACGTTCTGCGAATTATGAACGATCGAAGAAAGTATCGGAAGCGTCTGCACGTCTTTGCGCCGAAGACTTTGAAAAAATTTTCTTTGGTCATCCATAACTCGAAAATCAACGTACGTACAGACGTATGTTCGTACGAAGTTTTTCACGCGTTCCGTAGGTGAGTGGAAACGTGACATGAAATATGGTTTTGGCGTATATTATTACGTAAATGGCGACGTTTACGAAGGTTCCTGGAAGAAAAATTTTCGACACGGCATGGGATCTTATCTTTACGCCGACACGAACACGAAATTTATGGGCACGTGGATCAAAGATCGTATGCAAGGGCCTGGGCAATTAATTCACCCTCGACATCGATTCCACGGATTTTGGCAACTGAATTTGGCGAGTTAATATTTATACGAATTATTTCCAAAATGTTTTATTAATACGTTACTATATATATTAAAGCGTGGATAAATACTAATAAAAGTGTAACGTAATAGCCTTATGGACGCGGCTGCTTCACTTTTGAAAACGCTTGCATGCAACATGGACACTACGTGCACGTGAAAGATCCTGATTACGACGAGACAAAGGAAGAACCTGTCGAGGTGAGAATTCGTTTTTTAAGATATTTATCTTTCTTACGTAAGGATAATAAATATTCGATTCAGCAAGGACAAGTAACTGAACCTGCCACGTTAGAAGCCGAGGCTGGCGAAGGAAATAAAAAATTAGAAGATACCGAGGGTGTGAAACTGGAAGAAGCTAAACCTGAGCCATTTGAACCGCTTGCTTTAAAGAAAGGCGTTATCGCATTATGGCGAGCCCGTTGCATTACGCCGTATAATGCTGATTTATTGCCACCTGAGCCAGTACCTCTACAGGAGGAGGTGAGATATGCATAATCAATTGGAATTATATATATGTACACGGCGTGCTCGTTCCTTCTTCACTAAACCATGCTTATATATAAACGTATACCGCGCAACTATTCCACGATATTCAGATTTCAAAAATTTGCTTCAGCGTGCAGAGATTCGCTTTAAAAAAATGCAAGTAGAACAAACGAACCATCTGAAATAATTGCTTAGGCTTTCAATGAATATTTCCAATTATTTCCATTTTTATCTGACTGATTGTCGATGCTGTGTTTATTAATAAAATCGCGATACCCGCATTCGGAATCTCGCTTTATCTTACGCAATACATCCGTTTTTGTAATTCCGTAAACAATTGAGTCACTCAACGAGCTATCTGTGATGAAGCTTCGCAAATACGAGTTCCTTTCGTACAACTCTAATAATGAAGGATAATCGATATTTTTTCATTCTAGTTTGATTGCTTAAAAAATATTTAATTTCTAGGTATCTGTGGACTCTCTATTAGATAGGTGTTCGGAAGATTTAATAATGGCACCGGAACGGTACTTAAAGTACGAAGACGAATACGAAGGTGAAGGCGGCCGTTATTACGAAGACGCTGATTATCCTGGATCGTTCGTTGAAGCAATTTAATTAAAAAAAATCAACGTTAAACGTGAAATAAAAAATATTAATTTTTTCCTTCGATTATAAACTTTTGCGCCATTTGTTAAAGAATCAAGCTTTTCTATGATCTAATTTCAATATTATTTTCTTACCGAAGGTGATAGCATTGTGCGCAAGGAGGAAGGTTATACAAATTCGCTAAAATATTTCTCACAATAACAAATAAAAGTATAAAAAGATAATTATAATACAATATAAACTTATACATGTTCGATACCAATTTTACATGTGGTTAGGCAAAAACGCAACGTGTTTTTAAGCACTTTATTTAGGAAATTATAATAATAAATGTGCGTATGTGCCCATAATATCAGACAATGTAAAGAACTTATTTTACAGGCACACGTAGGTCTTGTTTGGAAGTTTCATTTGACGAAGTGTTTAAAGTATATATGTAACGTATATGTGTACATACGTAAGGTGTATTACATTGAATATCAGCAACAGATATAACGAGGATATGTTTTCATAATATTAGCTAAGCGTACGCTCAACGATTGCAGTCTATTCAGCTTTACTCCAAAGATCGATTTAACATAGTTTTAGATACGCAAATGATTTGTGTGTTTTCTATATGTATTCTTGAAAGCGCAAGCTCGCTAGTATCGTTCGATTATTTAAGTTTTCTTTTTTATTTCTTTTTCTCTTTTATAACGTACAAGCGTGTGTATTTCAAAATTACGTTCGTCGATGGAAACACGTAAATATTCAGATACATAGATAGATAGATATATATATATATATATAGAGAGAGAGAGAAAGAGAGACGGAGAGAGAGAGAGAGAGATATGATTTCGAAATATATTTACAACATTTGGTTGAACCGGACATAAATAGGAAGACGAAAATGCTGCTTTGAAAAAATACAAATAGTACAGATTAGTTCATAAGCCATATGAAAGTGGAGAACATTTTTTTTTACATTAATAAAACGTCGAGGAATACATTTTGCTTTTCCAATCGAAAATTCTCCATCCTCCACTATATTAACCTAAATACCAATCAAATACGAAGATTTCTTAAAAATTGTTCTTTCTGACGGCACTAATAAATACTGGCATTCAAATAGTTTCGAAATACTAAAAGGAGCATGTATTTTAATATACATATGTATATTTTATATATATATAGTTTACTCCTTAATCTTCAAACGAGTCTTTATAAAACGGTTATTCGACTACATTGACATAAAGCCTCAATGAAGGTCGAAAGGTTTTAAAAGGACGGAGGAGAGGGCAAAGGAATAAAAAAACGTGTTTTGCGAAGTATCGCAGTCTTTCAACAATAAGCTATTATACAAGTAAATGTAACCATTTTCACTTGTAAAAGAACAGCTGCTGTTTAATTAGACGCCACAATATGAATGTCATGAATCAACACGTTAATGACGGCATAATTTCTCGTATATGTTATCACAGTCCTCGATGACACTTCCGTGTTAGAATATTTTTTTCTCTCTTCTTTTTATAACACGTCCCGAGATTCTACTCAAGTTAAGAATTCGAATCGGATGTTGATACGAGCGACCAATATTTCGATAGCAAAATACTCCGTTTTACGGTTTTACGATTTCTTGGCACAATATCAAAAAAATTCGCATTTGTTGCGAAATATCCACAGCCCTGAGTCGATTAAAACATCATCGACTACTTTTACTTCCGTCTTTCCTTTCCACTTTTTCTACATATACACCAATTTTAAGAAAGATTTGACCTAATTCATAGCAAAAGTCGCCTTAATTAATTAGACATTGAAACGCAATCGAGTATGCTTCAAAAATCAGGGAACGTTGCGACGATTGCAAGCATCAAATTTTGGAATTCGAACGCATTTTATGTGCATTTTAAATGTGCAAACGATCCGTTTGTAGATTGTTGTTTTAAGCATCTCAGGTACGTAAAGCGTGGACGTAATTTTGTGCCCTGTTATAACGTGATTTTTGTATATTCACAAAAAATGTTTGTTTTCAATTTGTCGTTTTGTTCCCAAAATGATAGATTTCTGAACGACTGTTTCTCTCCTTTAAAATGACACCATAGTGTTTTACATTAGATCGGGCGGTGGTCTTTGAAACGCGATGCTTGCTACTGAAATGCTGCAAAAGCCAGCGGTTATCACTCCCAAAAATATGTAAACCGCCGTAATTAGCCAAAAGGCGAATAAATACAATGTTTTGTTACAGTATTTGCCAAGAGATGGATCGTAATTTGGCTCATATTCCTTATATACCCACATCGAGCCTGTGGGCAAACACAGAGTATAAAAATTGGAAAATTATAAACACCCAAAGAAACATTTGATTCGTATATTTGTGTTACTAACCTATAATAAACCAGCCAAGCATAAAACAATTAATTAATGTTTGCGTGGGAGTTTGTCGCATTCTTTCCTCGTCTCGTTCTTCCTGACGTTGACGTACTCTTGCAGATAAATGCAACAACTGCTTGAAAACACCAAAACCACCACCCACTAATAAATAAACAGGAATATACTCTCCTTGTGGGCAATCATAAAGATAAATTCCTCCAATGACCACCATACATATTGGAACTACTATTGTTACTCCTAAGATAATAGTACATCCAACTGCAACCATTGAAATACAAAATTAATAATCCTTGTAATAAAACCTAACAAAATATTAATTCACATTTTTGCTTACTAGTGCCTAGAAGTAAAACAATAATATTTTTCAAAAAGTCAAACACTCCTTTTGAAACTTTATGAGCTTCCCTCATACGACCAAACAATGAATCATAAGACGGAGGTGGAGCTAAAAAATAGAAACAATCGCTTCTTCAACATTCCAATCCTATAAATTGTTATTCAAAATTAAACCGAACAAAGATTTCTCTGCAATGATATCGTAGAGAATGGGATGGTAGAGATATTGTCTTCGCTTCGATGAAATTGCAGAAACAATTCGAGACAGACAGAGATACGTATTCTGTTAAGAATATTATTTACCATTTGGATCTATGGCTTCTTCATAGGTAGGTGGTGCACCACAATCGTTAGTCAGAGTCGATGGGTGTCCCAGAGGTAAATTAATATTGTGATACGAAGGTGGAGGGGTATAACAAGTTGATGCTATCTCAGTACTAGGATTTACATTTTCACTGGTACTAACAAAATTACTTTGATTTATTTGACTCAACGGCATCTCTTCGCGTATGTTGGTTGCTTGAAGCCAATGCATAGGGTTTGCATTAAAGATTACTCGATGATTCGCCGTTGTCGCAACTGACAACAGCACGCATGTATTTTTCTAACCTATAAATAGCTCAGGCTACTTTGGTATCTGTTCGTGCGTCGTTTAAAACTGCATAATATTAAAATATGGCACAAATTCTTAAAAAAGATACAAATCGCGTAATTGGGATCGATTTTATGCGCTTTCGGCTATAATTGGATTGTTGATTCAGTTAAAGAAAAATAAACAATTTCAAGTACAACGTATATGCTGTTGAAAATTTCTCACAACGGTGATTTGTTCGAAGTTCACTGAACGAGCAGAAGGTAAAAATTATGCAACGTTCAGTTTCATTTCAAAAGAAAAAAAGATATATACTCTAGGAATGCACAAGAACTGTTACACCCCCGTTTCAGGAAACACAAAACAATGTTATTACACGAACCGGCATCTACATTTGATTATGCCCACTTCTGGTTAAGCAAACCACTGCAAAATCGTTGCACCGCAAAAGCATGCAACATTTCTTATCGGGTTTATAACATAACGGAGTTATCTTCAAACTCCATTAATTCGGCAATTTGCATTTGCGCTACGATGCCCACAATAAACCATGTGCGACAGACTCTGTATCGAATACTTGCTATATCAATTAGTATCGATGATATTCGATATAGGTCGATTTTCAATCGAGATCTCAATCCTAAGTGCGGGACTATTCGAAATTATAATCTTTAAAGCGCTTTAGATAATTTAAAAAATTAGTGCATGCGAAACGTTTTTCAGAAATTTGAATATATCGAGTTAGGCAATTTACGAATCTAAAAATTTTTCTCAAATTTTATTTGTAAAATGAAATTTTTTCAAATGTCGATATTATAATAGGAATTTGATCTGATAGAACTGAAATCTCCATTGTTATTTAATCTGAAATCTGAAATCTGAGGAAAAACGAAACACTAACGAAGTAGACGTAACATCCTACAGACTATTCCCCATAATCTCGTTAAATAACAGACATAAAAATTGATGCTTAGATATCTTATTTGTTTTTCTTATTTTCTACAATATCATACACGATATTTTTTCTGCGCTCAGTTTTACTTCCCGCGATTTCGTGTTTGATAAACTATAAAAAGTCACGCAACCATAATTATACTTATTTCGATCTACTTATAATGTTAAAAGAACGCGATTGTTAATGATCTATTATTTCGAAACAACCAATCATAGCGACAGCACAGTACACAGAAGGTTTTTTATGCCTTTAAATATGAACCGAACACCACTTGGAGAACATACAGATTTTGCTAACAATTGTTGAACGATCTCTGTTAAAAGCCGTCATCATGAAGTTATCGATTGAAAAATTATTATCAGTGGTTATTCTGTCTATTGTTTCGTTATCGCATGTCAAGGTAAAGATTGAAACAATTATATAAATCCACAGTATCGAATATATAATATAGTTCTAGTAGTTATAATTTTTTCTTTATATTTTTTAGGCCATCAAAGTTACAATTACCGATTTTTACGTAGATGTCCCAGACAACGACTTAATCGATTCATGGAGTCCCAGCCTATCGGATAATCTTATTTCTTCACAGATTTCTGTCAAACAGGATTGTCCAGGTGAAATAGAGGTATATCTTGATTTAAATATTGTTTAATTTCAACGTTATTATTTACTCTTATTCGGACTCTACCTTCTCCGCTTCGTCACCTCCATTCCTATCATCCTTCCTAAGTAAATTAGATAGTTATCTACAAAAATTTAATATATTTTCTAATTTCTTTATAAAGCTTGTTAATGCGATAGGTAGCAATATTTTGATATTCCATTTTAGGCCGATATAACGATTTATAACGGCGATGACGTAATTAATGAAATGAACAAGAAATTTGATAAACCAATGAAGGAGTTGGAAGGCTATGATATATGTGCGTCGATAGATACCCCAGGTTCGGAAGATGATTCGTGCTCTTTAGCACAGGTAAGAAGTTTATATACATATAATACAAAATATTTCATCAACTTTTTAAAATCTCTTTTTTTTTTTGAGTCGAATGTTGCATAATTACATATTATATATAAAATAATATATATTAATTATATCGATAGGAATACTAATTATATATAACCTATATGTATAACAGCACAAGTTATACATATAGGTACCTCTTTTTTTTTTAATTTACGTATTCATATATTACATATACATAACTTAAGCTGCATATTGATATTAAAATGTGGTTTTCATCATCTAGGGTGAACAAGCACTTTCAGATTGCGATGTAAGCGAGTTTTTCAGCAGTATGAACCCTGGAGATTATGTTGCAAAATTTGATTTCAAGCAAGATGACAATCTAGTTTCTACTGCCACACTAAAAGTAAAAGTAGAAGCTGAGCAGTAATAAAATATTCGATTTCGTTCGAAATTACACCACCAGATATCTTTCAACGTTTATATTTATTATATCCAATGCATGATTGTAATTATTGGTTACTTAATGTTGTAAAAGTAACTCCTATTTTCTTTGGATAATAAAGATATTAGCATACACACGGATACTTAATTTTAGGTTTATGTTAACTTTATTTTTCATATATACATATATGCTCCATTTTGTAATATAAAAATTGTAATAAAAAATTCTTTACCATTGTTCAAAATGCATCATTTCCTCTATTATTAATTGTAAATATTATATAAACACTTATAATCAATCTCCATTGTTCTTCGCCGGACACATTTCAAAAAGCTCAACAAAATGGCTTGTTTTTGAAAAAGAGAGATAATAACAAAGCAAAAAGTGGAGATACAAGAGAAGTATGCTAACTTTACTTATATTCCCAAATCTTATTTTATCCGCTCTATACTTTTCTTCTGCCAACGCCTGTATGAATTCTGACTGGACTGCCATCTTTTGTGAATCATCGAGTACATTCTGCTGCGAGGCAATAACAAATAGTACCATTTTAGCGTAATAATATTATTATATATGCTAATAAAGTAACATTTAAAAAATTCTCTTTATCTATTTACACTATATCACGCAGATATTAGTTTTGAATAAACTAAAAATACCTACTTTGATATTACTATTTCTTCCCACATTTAATACATTTGATGAATTATTATTCTTTTCTATAGCAAAATCCCATTATTATTTTAGTATATTACATATATGGCAATGTGGCTAAAAAATAAATAATAATAAGAATAAAATTATTAACAGATAGATGACATAAAATCTTACTAATGAAATGGTAACTCAATTTTGTATTTTTCCTTGGACTCATTAGTTTTTGAAATTTTAGAGGTAGACATTTGATCTTTCTTATATTCCTAATATTTATTTCTGGTGATTGATATACATCATGCTGTTATTTTAAGAGAATAAATTTATTAAGTAAATTATTAAATAACATTCAATATAAAATTTCCCAAAACGTAATATATTTTATCATTAAACTTACTTTATTATTTTCTAATTTTTCTACTTTTTGTAAGCTGTCAGTGAGACCTGAAATAACAAATAAATGAACGACGTTCGTACATGGACTTACGAATAAAAATAATTTTATATAACACTTTTTTCCAAAACAATTTAAAATACCTTTTGATCGACGATAGACTTTTTCTGAAATCTTTTCATTGAAAGAAACCACATTTGTTGTATCTGAATCCTTCAAATTATACATTCGTTGTGTCGATTAACTTAGAAATTAGAATTTATTTAATTCTTTTCTATAGCAATAAAAACATATCTAGTATAAATACGTATGTATTTATCGTTGAAAAAATATGGAAGATTGATATTTCCATTTTAATCTCTATGATCAACGCACTTGTAATTAACACAATAGGATATCTTGTTAATTTTCGAACACATGATATATTATACGTTAAAAATCAAGCTATTTAGATGCTAAGCAAATTGTTTAATTTTAATGATGTTGTAAATATTAATATCGCGTTTGAATAGTCTTGACTTTTCTCTATGAAAATAGTTACGGATCATGGCAAGAATGTTAACTTCGACATTAAATGCCAGACAAGAAAATAACGGTAAACATGCACAGCCACGGGAAATTGATTTTATGAAGTTTTATTTATATTCAATTTAATTATGTCATTTATATTTGATAGAATGATGGATAGATAGAATCAACATATTTTAAATATATTATTTAACTTATCATTCGAGTTGTCAATTTTTGTCATAGTCACGCGGTCAAAAGTAAACAATCACAAATGGTAGATGCATAAAGTGCGTAATGATTTGAATGATATATTTAATTGTTTAAAACTCTGTGGTATACCGGTGTGGTTACCATCATGGCAAATATTTGTTGCATATGTGGGAAAACGAAATGTTCGTATAAATGTCCTGTATGTGAAGAAGCTTAGTAAGTATGATAGAGGTTATGTTCATAGTTACAATATTTTAAATAAGCTTTAATGTGTAATGATTTTAAGAAATATGAATATATTTACATATGTATATCATATGTATATGAGATGTTGTAAATGATAATGTTGTAATTTTAATCAAAATATAAATTATTTAATATGATAATGCATAGTAACATGTAACAATATTTGTTATTAGTTTGTATTTATTTAGTTTTGAGATAAGAAAATTATATTTATGTTTAGCGAAGATTTATCAGAATAGATAATAAGAACAGATTTCTTTTAATCAAAATTGATAAACTTTTTTATATGGAAATATTTATATGTTAGTAGTACATTAAAAGTATAAATATTCCCTAAAGATAACTTTATTCTCTAGTTTAATAGTTTATTGTGTGCATTAGTTGTTCCATAGGTTGCTGTAAGGAGCATAAACTGAATAATTGTCAATCACAGAAGTCGAAGTCTCAGGAGAACAAAGTTATAGAAGATACGAAGAATAAAATTAATTATGATTTTCCAACGGAAGACACAGTTCCCATTGAAAAATTGAACCAGTTACATCACAGCGAAGAATTGAAGAACTGCTTAAAGAATCCGCATGTACGAAATATAATGCGTGCAATTTTAACAGATAAGAATCCAACAAGAGCTATCGCTTTAGCTATGACTGAACCAATATTCGTAGAAATGGCAGATGCTTGTTTGAAAGTTGTTGAACCTGAAGTTAACAATGAATCATGTTAATATATATAGATCTATATCACATTAGAACACGCACGAGGAAATTACGATAAAATATTTTTATATATTTGTACTTCTTCTCCTTTGTATCTATATAATCGGTAATATATTTCCTCTAGAAAATTTTTTCTTTAGTTTAAATAGCATTAGAGTTAATCAAATGAATTTTTAAATTGTTATAAATAGGTACGAAATAACATAAATCTCCGGTTATATTTTGTATAAAAACATTTATTAAAAAATCAATGTAAAACTTGCATTTATTAAACATAAAATGGTAATAACTGATGTATGCTTATATAATGGTGGCAATATTTAGACTTCAGGGATGGTAGCATTTTCATAAAGACGAAGATTACATGTTCCAAGAGAAACAAACAAGCAAATAATTTTGATACAATGTTTACATATAGATAAATAACAAATTGTTCTCTTTAAAAAGTGATTAACAAAAATAGCAAAATACTAAAAGATTAAAGCCTTGAATGAAAAGAATAGTGAAGCGATATATAATCTTCGAGATCTGTCGGTATTTCTGTTCCGTCCAATTCTTTTTGAAGAAAATAATACCTTTTTCGAACATGATAAGCTGCCATTTTTGGTTGTCTATCTCTTGTAAATACACCTTTCTTGTTGCCACCTACTCGAATGAATGCTATAAACATAAATTTATTATTGACTATTAGTGTTTGTATTAATTAATAGCTTTAATTGTTTTTTTCTTCTCGATACTTTTGCTTACTTTGAGCTGTTCGAAAGTCGGCAAAATTCCAAATAAATTCCCCAATAAAAAATCCTTCGTTTCTTAGTTGATCAAAGGCTTCAAAATGTTTAGATAATACTTCTTTCTGATACTCTTCGCTCCATATATATTCAGGCAACTGGAAAATAACGAACAGTGTTAATAAATTTGAACTACAGTCCAAAGAAGTTCTTTTAATTAAGATTTAAAAGATTTTATTTATACTAAAGTAATTGTTAACAATTTATAGATAGCAACAATACATATATAGATTCAAAATGATATTTTATTCCTAGTGATATATTTACTAATATTTAATACGAAACGCATCGGCAAAAGGATTAACTCAACTAACTAAATACGAATGAAAGATGTAATTAGATCTCGTAACTAGCTGAAAGACAATAAAATATCGTCGACATTAATATTAATATATTGACAATTACTTCTGATGTTTAAGTCATAAGTTTGCAACGTGGAAAATCCTAAAGCATAAAAAAATTAAAAGATGCTACTGTTTTTGATTTGGTTTGAATTCCATGTAATTACTGGATAACTTACCTCGTGTAATCCAGGCATAGTATCAGCTCCATACTCGGACATAAGCACAGGCTTATTATATTTTCTGTGCCACGCTTCAGCCTCTTCTATAACTCTGGTCGTTATTGTATCGAGCCGACCTGGGTTATTATACCAAGCGTTATAACGATTAAAGCTAATTACATCAAGGTATTCGCCTGCTTTGTCTTCCTACAAAATGATTATCTGATTTTTATCGAAGATTCGAGTCAAATGTATTAATGTTTATAAATTAACGCATGTATTTGGAAAAAAATCGTTCGATATCGAAGAAAATTCGCTTAGTTACGCAACAAATGTACAGAACACTTTTTTAAAGAATAAAGTATTGACATTTCAAACTCAATTCTATACAATTCGATTCGACAATTGAAATTTCGCAATCGCAGTTGTTATTCGTCTAATTTGCGAAAAAACCAATTTTTTTTTCATTCGCTCTTCAGCCACCACGTACTGGGTAAATTCATCATTGAAGAGTGTAAAAACGTAGACTTTATATCGAGATTTCGTCGAGAGAAAAGACGCGATACATAGTTTTTTGGAACATTCTATTCTACGAGGAAAACGATAACGACTAAACGATATAAATGTTTGTGAAAGTAACCTGAACTGCTCGAGCCATGGCAATAGTAATTGGTCTGGTAGGATCGAGTGCTTTCGTATGATGAGCAACTTGTTTAAAGTATTCACCGGCTTCCGGAAGTTGCGTCCTGGGTTCATTTGCGATGGACCACATAATTACCGACGGTCGATTCTTATCTCTCCTTATGAGCTCCGATAACGAGTCTTTGTGACGTGCAAGAAGAATCGGTGAAAAATTTTCAGTGTCTACCGAAGGACATTCGCCGATGATGAGAAAGCCTAACCTTTGGAAAACAAACAAAGTAAAAGATATATGTAGCAGCCAAAGGTAAAATCGAATTGAAGAGTATGCTGATCTCTCCTGACTTATGTGATATTTTTTTGTATAAATGATATATAATATATACGCGATTATTCTTATTGCACGGTCTCGGCTTTACCCGATCCCGCTTCGTCTTTTACATTAAAAACTGTTTAAAAAAAAGGACACGTAATTTATACATCGGTAATATTGGATATTTTCATACGATAAAAAGTAGAAAGTGGGGATTACCGGTCAGCAGTATCGAGTACTTCATCGCTGTAAGGATAATGACTGGTTCTATAGGCATTAGCACCGATCCATTGTAGTAGCTCATGATCCCTAGCAACGGTGACTAAATCGAGACCGCGTCCTCTCAGAATCGAATCCTCGTGTCTACCGAATCCTCGCATGTACACGGGCTTATCGTTTAGTAATAAACTCGTATTCGTCCAGGCCAATGTTCTGATGCCAATTGGAAGCCTGTAGACGTCTACTTTGCTGTCATTCGCCACCGACAATGTAACCTTAAAATCGTAATGTTATTCCTGGTTACGTTTGCAATCCATTTTGCAGGCTTGGGCAAATTTTGGTCGACATATAGATAGAAGATAATAATTTGCAAGAATCGTTTAAACCACTGTGTTACTTTTATTTTAGGAATAAGGAAGAACAACGGAGAAAAGAGATAGGGTATACGTTACATACCTTTAGGGTGTAAAGGTATCCAGGACTAGGATTCATACCCCTAGGCCACCAGAGCTTAGGAAATGGTACCTTTAGCGTACCGGAAAGTCCGTAAATAGGCTCCTGTACAGCTAAAATATCCTTGGCATCGAACAGGCTTACTCTACAGATAGGAATTTCATGCTCCTGCAGGCCTGCCGGTTGAATTATGTATTTTACGATACCAGTATCACCGATTAGCCCGGTCTTTACAGTGATATCTTCGATATAGACGCGTGGTTTTGTATGCAGCAAAACTGGTCTGTAATTTGGAAACGTTACGTTAACTCTGTCTGATATCTTATCGCTGCGGTGAAAGCCGGTAAATTTGCTCGCACGTATTTTTCAACTATTCCGCGTAAATTATTCCGCTCTGTTACTTTGCTTTTGTTCGTCTCGTAAATATGTATCCCTATAAATCTATTTTGTCATCGTTGTTTCTACGCATCAGTGAGAAAGGCGAGACTTTTTGAAAGGCTAACAAATAGGCCATTTTACTACGTAATATAAATTTCATTTGATAGTTATAAATCAGTTATACACATATACATTTTGTGCTATTTTACATTCCTTGCTATTTATGTACAGCGTGGTTGGTAACTGGTGGTACAAGCGGAAAGGGGGTGATTCTACGCGAAGAAAGAAGTCGAAAATATAGAATAAAAATTTAAAAATTTAAAAATTTAAAAATTTGAAAATTTAAAAATTTAAAAATTAAAAAATTTAAAAATTTAAAAATTTAAAAATTTAAAAATTTAAAAATTTAAAAATTTGAAAATTTGAAAATTTGAAAATTTGAAAATTTGAAAATTTGAAAATTTAAAAATTTGGAAATTTAAAAATTTAAAAATTTAAAAATTTAAAAATTTGAAAATTTGAAAATTTAAAAATTTAAAAATTTAAAAATTTAAAAATTTAAAAATTTGAAAATTTGAAAATTTGAAAATTTGAAAATTTGAAAATTTGAAAATTTGAAAATTTGAAAATTTGAAAATTTGAAAATTTGAAAATTTGAAAATTTGAAAATTTGAAAATTTGAAAATTTGAAAATTTGAAAATTTGAAAATTTGAAAATTTGAAAATTTGAAAATTTGAAAATTT
The DNA here is from genome assembly GCF_011952255.1 of Bombus vosnesenskii. Classification (NCBI taxonomy): domain Eukaryota; kingdom Metazoa; phylum Arthropoda; class Insecta; order Hymenoptera; family Apidae; genus Bombus; species Bombus vosnesenskii. The sequence goes on along the minus strand of NW_022882951.1, from coordinate 3,268,264 downwards.
GAAAATTTGAAAATTTGAAAATTTGAAAATTTGAAAATTTAAAAATTAAAAAATTTGAAAATTTGAAGATTTGAAAATTTGAAACTTTAAAAATTTAAAAATTTAAAAATTTAAAAAATTAAAAAAATAACGTCAATCGAGACAACGATTTTCTCGAAAACAAAGCCTCGAACGAAAAATTTGTAATCACCCCCTTTCCGCTTGTACCACCAGTTACCAACCACCTTGTATAAGCAAAGCTATATTCGATTTGTTTCGAGTATCGAAAGCGCTCGATATATCTTGTTAATGTTGGAAAGATATAAGAATATAAAAATCGTATAAACTCTGACTTTTCCACGCTTACCTGTGTATGCCAGCATAATTGAAAAAATCGAAAGTGTAAGTTTGCAGGCGTATCGTTCCATTATCGACGGGAGTGAAGATAATTTTTCCTTGTGGTACGCTAGTTTGAAGCAAAGTATTATCAACTGCGACGGTTATGCGATTTTTACCGCCATAAATCAAATACGAAGATATCTCAGCTTCAAACGGAAGATGACCCATTTCATGGTTGGTTACCAGATCATCGTTTATCCACTAGAATACAAAAGGAAAATATATATATGTATGTATGTATAACCAAACGATATACGTATTTATATGTTGCGGGCGAAGTCCGCAGGGTATGCGGAGTCTGTTTTACCCAGACAATGTCGGCATTACATACCGCTGTCTGACAAAGTTCGAAGAAATAGTTGGAGAATTTCGAATATGGCCCGCTGTAACGTGAGAAAAATTGACATTGCCCACCATCGTGTAAGTAACGTTGGCAACTATTATTTCTTTGCGAACTTTGTCAGGCTCGAAGTGGACACTGCGAATAACGATAAATCTATTTTTCAAGGCAACGCCGCCCTAAGTTTTTCCCATTTTATTCGTCTCGGTCGTACCATTCCTTTCGAAAGGAAGTATCGGTATGGGTTTGGGCATGTAAAAGTCTTTGGCCGGCCGAAGTTGGCCGACAACTCTGCGTCTCCGTGCCATCGGCTGGAGATTTTTATGTGCCCAACCGCATACCGTGAGAAGTGTGATTAAACGATTCCTTGGCAAAAAAGATGTAACAAGTGGCACACGAAGCGGACGTCCAGGGGCTTACAGACCGAGGAAGAAGAAAGATAGTCGATACAACAAGAGAAGAACCTAAGATTACATCCTCGGAAATAATTGGAATAGTAAAAAGCGAACCTAAGAAAAGACGCCTCGTAACAGTTGAAAGTCCACTGAGAATTACTGGATATGAATCAAGAGTTGCAAGACGAATACCATGAATTAGCAAAGTAAGAAAAGATATATGATCGAAGTTCCCTGTTAATTATGTATATACGAAAATATAGCATTCTGGGACAAAATACCGTTCTCAGACGAAAGCAAGTTTCATATTTTTTCAATGTGATGGACGGGTTTTAATATGACGAAAACCGAATACCGAATTAGATGAATAAAACATTGTCCAAGCCATCAAACACAGGGGTGACGGGGTAATGGTACGGGGTTGTATGAGCTTTTCTTGACGTAGGAGGTCATATATCCTGGACAAATGTGATTATTTAAATATTTTAAAGCGGGGAAATATAAAATGTGGAACAAGACTATTATTTTCAACGGGATAATGATCTCAAACAGTTAGACAGTGAATCATTTTTAATATACCAAATCTAAATCCTGCAGTGTATCTTTGTTCTGAATTGGGAAAACAAATTTATAACGCATCGTATTACGTCTAAGCAAGAGTATTCCTTGAAGAATGGGGCGAAGTAGGTCCAAAAATCACGAAGATATTACTACGTTCAATGCGTAATCGTCTGAGAGCTGTTATAAAAAAAAAAGGATTGCGTACCAAATATTAATAATAAATCTATTTCAAGTTTGATGATTTGCCGTTCGTTACATCTTCTTTGTATTTAAGAATTTGTGTCGATCGTACGACCAAATCGTTACCAAAGGATAGAAAAGATTGTTGTAAAAATAGCAAAGTAGCAAAATAATAGAAAAGTAAAATAGTTACCACTTGCGCGAGGTAATTGACAGAACCAAATCTGACAAAGACTCTTTGTTCTCGCCAAGAAGGAGGTGCGAAGAAAGATCGTTGATACCAAACGCCGCCCATATGATCTCTCAAATCCCTGGAGGTTGTAATGTCGTTATACGACGAAGGTACTGGCATTTGCATCACATTTCCTACCTAGACGAAGCGGTATACACACCTACATAAGTGAATCCCCGTTGACAACGTATAATTTCGTAAAACTTATATTTACGCAACTTCGATTCTGCGCGTTTATGCAACAGGTACAATGAAGCAAAATGTATCGCTTTCGATATTTGCGAGTCACATCTTAAACTGTACCTTTTATTTTACATTTTGAACTTTCCGAAATCTAATTTCTGTAATTTAATACTTACTAAAATAAGACTACGATTTAATGAAAAATTGATGATTATAATATATATGTATGTGGTGTATGGTATTAGGTATACGGTATATCTAACATAGCAATTTGCAATCGATGACTTTAACGTTCTCGGTAGATCGCGCATGTTCGTACAAATTTATATTTCTATCGATACAACGAGAGAGTTAAAACGTAAATAAAAATTTATCTCGTCTATCAGATATTACGACGAACTTTGAATATTTTTATATACACGTGTTCGTACGTATTTTGATACGTTCTTATATTTTATAAGAATCCACTATCTACTTACAGATATTGTGAAACGATTTTCTTTTCGTATTGCTTTAACGTTACTTTCGTTTGTTTAAATCGATAGGAATACACTATATTTGCTTTAACGATAAGAGAAATGAAAAATGTTTTTTTTTTTTTTGTTTTACGATACCTTCGATAGCTCATCGGCAAACCATGCCTCTCTATAACCCATTAGCGCGTCTCCTGATGGGGAAATGACAAAATCCCACATACCATCTAGAGATTTCACCTTAATAACAGACGAATTTATTAAATTTAATCATTGAATAATCTAATCGTCGAATGAGCGATTTGACATGTTAATATCGTGGCTAAAGCTTTTTTATTATTAGAATTTCGGACACGAAAGCAACGCGTACCGCTGATAGAAATAAGAAATTCCAAATTACCTCTCGCGATTCACTTTCCCGTGGATATAACATTCCCGGGAGTGGCGAGGGCATATCCTCTTCCTGGGGCAGAGGTGAATATTCTATCGGAGTTTCGGGATATTCAATTTCTGGACCCGATTCTCCGGCCATTACCGCGCTAATTACAAGAAACACTAAACGCCACATTTTTCCGTGATTTTCCTGAAACGAAATAACCGAACGAAAGATTACGTTTCTATTTACTTTGAAAACGCAAGAAACGAAAGAAATGGCGAAGTACTTTTTCAACAAGGAATTTTTATTAACGGTGAATTTATTGCAATCGTTTAAGATAAATGTTTGCCTCCTCGCGATCGTCCTAGAAACATCGAAAAGTAAAATAGGAAAAAAAATTGGAATCGACGTCTGCGTTGGTTCTGAGGAAATAGCCTGTAACGTTTTATTTAGGCTCGTGCTGTGTATTTGAATTCAATTATACGAGTAGTCAGCGATATCGGTTAACGATAAAGAATTAGAAATCCGTAATGTCAAGTATGTACGTTAAATGTACAATATTAAATGTTCGAGACTATTTACAATAAACGTGCAACTACGTGTATCTAATACTTAATTTTGTTGTTCGTCGAAACTCTAAAATTGACTTCGTTAAAGACACTTGATCGAAGGCATGAAAAATCCTAATTATCGATCGTTGCATCCGATCGACAGAGGCAACATCCTCGGCCGCGTGTATAAAAACTTAATGCTGGTTATTAATGGGTTAACTTAATATAAAAGGAGGTAGTAACTGGTGTGTACCGTAGGGTCTCGTTCACATCAATATCGGCTTCCTGGCACGGTGCCCTCCTACGAGAGCAGACTTCCCTTCCCAAAGCATCAAATCGTTTCCTCGTGTCGCACGTGCACACCGTCGTCGCTGTCCCTAATTCTACGAATGGACATCATGAGAATGTAACAATTGCCACTGTTTGTAACGATGGGAATGATATTTTCACAGACGGTATCGACAGTCCAATTATTTACCATTGTACATGCGATTATACGCATGCTTCGCAAATACCTGCGGAATCACCGCTAAACGATCCTTAATTTCTCATCGACATTCAAAGAAACGTATTCGCACATCGATTCCTCGTAGTTGTTTGTGCTTTGCTAAAGTCGATGTGTACAGAGAATTTCGATCTTTTCCTGACCAACTGCAAGAGCACGATACGCTTGTATTAGACCGTATTAGACGAGAGAATGCTTCGTCGCTATCGAATATTTTATCCTTGTTCTTAAAATATTCTTTTATCGTCTACTCTAGTCCTTTGCTGGATCTAATTTGTTATATTATTGATTATTATCTTGACCATATCGTTGAACTTTACTTCAACCGCAGATAACGCTGCGTTATTGTTATTAGTATTATTACCTTTGTTGTTGGTTTCAATTTGCGATAGTCTTTTTATTAATGCTCATCGGCCTAATCGATGAGTTAAAGGGCAAACGCGAGTCAGCATTCTGTTGTAATCAGGTTTGTTATTTCCGCTTTATTTATACAATTTGGAAGTTTCTATTTCAGCATAGTAGGACCAGACTTTTAGAAGGACGTGCAACAGATCTTGTTACGGTTCTCGAACTTTTATATCCCACGCTCTCGTTTCAATGAACGAAAGAAACGTTGTCCCTCGTCGAGAATTTTTGCATAAGCTTGAAACGAGAAATTACGCGAATTCGAGAAATGTCTCGCCGATAGTAAGACACGTTCGATCGGAAACGTGATTTATCGTTACGAAAATGACGCACACGACGAATTATCTAACTTTGAAAGAAGAATTTTGAAAGAAGATTTTTAACTCGCCGGCTTGTTACACGCGAAACGGAAGATCTACGTAAGTACACGTGCTCGCACAGAGAAGTGGGAAAATCGTTACCTATCAGATTCTTCTTCCTATTCTTCTCTGAATGTCTACGATCCGCGTATTTCAATCGCGAGATTTGTTCCCTGGCGATGAACGATCACCTGTATCGATTTCCCAATTGCGAACCAATTACTTTCGATGTTCTTATCGATCAAGATCAATTTGGCACGAAACACTCACCTTTTCTGTATTTAGATGGAAAAGTTTATCGAATGGCAAACATTCGAGAAGATCGTCGCGCAACAGACACTGCAAATCGTTGGTTCGAACAATTTCGCGATAATTATCCGAAGAAAGGAAAAGTTACGATGGTTTCTTCGTTTCCGGACGCGGTTAATGCAGCATCGTTCGTCGCGTCGTTGGAACTTGGCACGTTCTCTCCTGTTGGGATCTTACACGCTACTAGACTAGAGAATCGGTTGTACCTATCCCATCGGACCGCACTGTGGCTCGCCAACCGACTGGCTTGCTCTTATATATCGGGTGTCCGCGCCCAACCGGCTACAACGTTATGTCGCCGCGTATCATCGCTTCTGATTCAACGACATGAATGAAAGAGATCATCGGAAAGACTAGTTTCTAGCACTACCGGATATCTTTTTATCAGAGACGTTCCGGATAGCCGTCTTGTTTCTCTGAAATTTTAATCGCACAGTTTGCGAAAATTACTCGCTTTCTTTCTTTTTATCGTTCTAATTATCAACCACGTGAAAACACAGAGGCGTAATTGGAATATTCGCGTAACCTTCTTCCCTGGATCAATTTAAGCTTCGAGAAAATGTCGTATTTATAGAAATTTTAGCATTCGAGGGAAGTCGAAGGCTTGGGTAGTTTCGTAATACAAGAATTTCGTTGAAACATATGCGATAATCGGCGACGGGTGAATTTCATCCTCGTTGATTTTTTGCCAATAAGGCGGTTGAACGTTTGACTGGTCGGGCGATTCGTTTAAATCCGTTATATCGTTCGAAGAATGTTTTGTTTCCTACGATATGTTTCTTAGGCTGTGGACGAATTTCTCGTCGTTTTAAATAATTAAATCGAGCATTTTGAATCCGCCATGAATAACAGGATTCGGTATAGGATCGTTATTGACCGTTATATTCAATTCGTCTGGCAATTAATTGCGATTATTCGGAAGATATCGGGAAACAGGATAACATGGCTGGTTGTTCCGAGAAAATAAAGTCCAAGGTATGTTACGCTTAGCCGCAGGTACCTTAACTCTGAGTGAATCTTAAATTAGTATTCCGTGTAAACAGAGTTCGTTAACATTTGCAGGTTAGTTTCCGGATTTCTTGCCTGACGTTCCCTTTTACTTAAAGATTGCGTTATCGCGATGACACTGTTTGAATTCTCTGCGTGCATATACTTGAACTTTATACTTTATCGCATTGTAGCAGGCATTTTCTTCGTACACTCGTTATGATTATCACATATTTCACTGGGTAAAAGATAACAGAATTAGCTTTCTTAACAAGTGTATATAACTTTTATCGATGCGTGACGCGGTTATGTTTTAAAAATATCGCCTTTTATATTTTCGAATAATTGGAAAATAACCGACAAGAATATTATCTCAAATAGTTATTTGTTGTTCTAACGTCGACTAAAATTCCCCCACATTTGATACATCAGATCTAAAATAAATGAAATTTTCAATCGTCATAACCAAAAAAGCTAGCGGAATCTAATCGATTTACGAGGCATAAAAAGCTGCAGGTGCATATTTGCCCGCTGAGAGCAGATCTCATCGTAAGATAGTATTCGTTATAAGTCGGTCTGCTAGAATACAACCCGCTGTGAGAGGTATCGTTTACCAAGTTGGAATACGAAGGAGGAAATAAAGGCAAAAAGAAAGACGAGGGATTAGCGTGGTATTTCTGAGCATTTACGATTACTGGTAACCGTAGAACGTATTTTGTATAGCGAACATTCGCGGTTTTTAACGGGTGACTTTTCATGCCCAATGCGAATGAATTTGAATGGATAGGCAGTGTAAGTTAATTTTCGTACAGTCGAAAACTTTTTCGACTACGTAGAGCGAATCGTATTACATCTTTTATCCAATTAACGCTACAATTACCGATTCGTGATGTATCCTTAATTATATCGCACATAGATGATTCCAATTAGAGTGGTATAATGAAAGTAACATATGTATTTATTATTTGTTAATTTAATTTACCGATAAATTTTGAATGTTAATTTATTTCAATTAAAAGATCAATTACTAAAAGATACATATAATATGTAAATTACTTTGTGAAGAGAATGATAAATACAACGAATTGGATATGAATCGGGTTTTCGCGTTGCCTCGTGGTTATTTGTTATTGGATTTTTATGCAAATTTATATTTTTGAAAACACAATTAAAGAAGTAGAATTTCTTTACCTGTCAAGTATTACAGGAAGCATTATACTTTGCTGTTATTATTCTGTGTGATTTTGCGCGTTTAAATTTCCTATAAATGTACAAAAATCTGCAGTCTAATTATCATTATTTTTGTAATTGGTTACTTAATAAAACAGACAAGGTATAGGTTATATAGGTATCGCATTTTATGGGACTTGGAATCATACATTGAGAAATACCACGATCTCTGAATAAGTTTCATCACGAGGAGGCGATTATGCGGGAGACTCTGATGGGCTTTCCTCACGTGGAATTTTTCAATTAAAAACAAACGCAATCTCGAAAGAATACTCAGCAGTTATGCACCACGTATTAGAAATCGCGTGTAATTGTCCAGTCTACGAATTCGTCTCGTAACCCTATTTTCAAGAAGCACAGAGCTATTTCGCTGATCTTTTAATTCCGAGTAAAAATTTGAAATTTGAAACAGAAAGAATATTCCCGTCCGTCGCCTAAAGAATCGAAGAGACATTCGATCAATCCTCGAAAGACACGTGAAAATAATTTATGGAATATATACACTATACGAAAGAACAGTCCAGATATCAAGAAGCATGGCTGAATTTTAACTACACGTATCAAATTGTCGGTAAATTTGTTTTCTAGACCATCTGTAGCATAAAGCCTTTAAAAGCATACATAACACTTTAAATTTAATTTATATAAAAGTTTAACACTTATCGATTGAAATTTAACCAACTGTGCAAATTCTGATTGAAAAGTGGAATCGCTCTGTATATATAAACAAAATTAAAAAATTCTAGTTCAGACGTAGATCGTACCATGCAATGGGCAAATACACGAAGCGAGCATAGTGACAAAGTAAGGTAAGGAAACGTAAACATGAAAAAATTCTAACAAACACGATTTTAATGCTAGTTTATGTGTTGTAATCTGAGATTTTAATTATACTTGAACAATGCAAGCTCAAATTTTTTATTTTACGATCTGTTTGATGGCTGGAGAAATAGAAATGCGAATCGTTTGTAATGACATCACTGACCACATTGATTAAAGCAGTGACTTCCTTATACGATTTTTGTGTCGCGTGTGACATTATCGATTCAGTGTAGTACTGGTTTGAATAAAAACTAAATGAAATTATAAATTATAAATTATAAATAAAGTACGGAACAAGATATCCTATGATCGTAACGAAGTATAAAATTGTTCACTTCTATAATACTTAAGATTCTCGCACTCGCGCACTACTGCGATTTGTTTGAGATAAAAATGTAACCTCACACGTTCCAAACACGAAAATGTGAATTTTTTACCTTTCCTACTTTCATACGACATCAAGTACATATAGGTAAGTAGGTATCCTGACTCAGAAACTCGCCGTACAATTTATCGATAATCCTAACGGACAAATTACGCCCCAATGCAACACAGTCGTAGATACAGGTCTGGAAATTCTCGTGGGGCGTCGTGAAGCCTCTCTTTTTTTTTATTTTTTTATTTTATCTCCATTTGTAGTTACATGTAAGAATGTAAGGCTTTTAGCGGGCAGAAAATATTTCCCAAGTAAGGCGCTTCGATCGATTCGCTAGATTTCGTCGTACAGCGCGCCTTGTGTCTATAATCTGCAACACGGCCATGTCTGCAGTTGAACTCTACTCTATTGCGTAAATTTACATTTATTTAAACAACATCCCTCTGTGCCACGCGAAATATTATACGTTTATTTTAGATAAATTGGGAAAGGTTATGAAAAATAGTTCGGTCTATATTAGTTACCTACAGTGGTAAGAGCGGCGAAGATGGCGTTAAATGCAAAAGTTTAACGAATCGATTGCAGCGCTACGGCTGGTGGCCGATTTGTAAAATTATCCCCACCACGGGAATTTCCAGACTTGTGTATGTATAGGACCATGGTCTATCTTGCATTTAGTCAATGATATCGCATTGCATCGCGTCGCGCCGGCTGCCAAACTACATTCATACGTACAGAACCCCAACTACCAATTTTATTTCATTGTATATATATAATATTCTATTATTAATAATAGTCACTTGGTATTTTTCATTATTTTACTAATGATTTATTCAACGCAATTATTTTAGAACAGCTGAGAAATACGCGTGAAAGCATCATCGTTCCTCTTGAAATTCGATTTTTCGATTCTTATGTTACTCTATCCGCTTTATATTTCTATATTGCACGATACATCGCATTTTACGCATACAACACGATATGCGGTATTATGTTAAAGAATAGAGTCGATTAAGAATCTGATAGTATCGTTCGAGTGATCTTGTGAAGTAAGATCTATCTGAACGGATGTTATATTTACGTTTTTGGGATTAAAAATGTGTTAAGATAAATTAGATGACTGAAAAAGAGAAGTATACCGTATACATCTTAATGGCTACTACGTTTGAAACAATTCTAGTTGGCAATTGAATTTTTAGATACAGTAGGTGAGTAAGTCAAGAGCTGTTGCTTAATTTACGACGACAGAGGGATCAAGTTAATTGGTAAAAAGGCGATTGACCTGTGGCAGACAGAGAGACAGAGGTCACCATCCTTCGAAACAATCAGTGACTTCCGACGTGCCGCGTATGTTTATGAATCATTTTGATATTCCTATATCAATGTTTTTATTCGTCTCTTTATTTGGATCGTTCACAACTCTTTATGCAAGTTTGACATACAAGAACAGGTCTTTTTTATATCGCGTATGTATATGAAATTTCCACGGTCGAATCATTGTTTCTTTTATTTATACGCTACTTTTATTATATCGATAAAAGAATTTATCGTATAAATAAAGATAGCATGCGCGCGCGTATTTTTCACACGATACACAGATATCCGCTACGTATCGTTCGTCCTTATATATATTTTTTTACTCTTTTGCGTCGCATCACATACGACTCTTACGATCAGTATTTTTTTCGTAACACGACGCGACAACGACGAGTTTGGCGTGTCACGTAGGATGCAAATGTAATCTTTCGCTAAACATTTCTTTTCGAGAAAGTAATTTTGTAATTGCAACATTGGAGGAGCGTTGAGTTAGCGCTGTAATTTGCCGCGGTTCCGGTGTTGTATTTCCGGTAGAACACACCCACTCGTCTTCGGCAGGATGAATTCATGGCGTATCTCTTGGCCTAACGCGCTTTTATCTTGCGGGAAACGGCTGGTCGTTGGCCCACGTTATTCTTCTCAGATATTGATATTGATACAACTGTCCCTGAGTTGCGTATACCATTGTTAACTATGCTTAGGTTTCTACACTTGTTGTTTCGTCTTCTTTCCTCCTTTATATCTTTCTCCTTCTCCGTTTTCCTTTGACTAATGTATTTCTCAGTCGCCGCGACCATATCTGTATTTTCAACGTTCAAACGAATTTTATTCGACTAATACGTATCCTATAAAGCGTCGACGTATCTACAACGACGAATATGGACGAACTTCGAACGATAAGCAAAGGCATCGATATAAATCAGATTTTTCTTTTTTAATTCTTTATTTAATTCTTGTCGTAAAATATAATTTTCGAGTGTAAAGTTTAAACGTATGATAATTCATTGCCGTTAAGCTATGGATATGATTATTCCTGGCAATTTCTCCAAAAGTAAGTAAATAACTGTCGCAATAAGTAGGAAACAAGCTGTTAACCTGAAAACAGTCTCTGTTCTCTTACTTAATTTTAGGATGCACATCTAACGTACTTCCCATACGAAACTCGACACAATGCGATGCTTTTTGTACAATACAGTGTAAAATTCAGTATTTCTCCAAAAGATGTGAAATATTTTTCAGTCGGTTCTGAAAATGACTTCGCTCTCGTGAAATACAAACTCGCAAGGTCCCTATGAAGGTCTGAAACTTTGAAAGTGAAAAAAAGACGACTGGATGAAAAGTTAGAGAGAACGTGACGGCTACATACGGCCATCGCTATGTGTGGGTGTTCCAGGCTCGAATGTAGGTAACCATGGTACCCGGGGTTTAGCGGTCAGTTAGTTAAACCGAGGATTTTTATTCTTTTGTATAATACGATTCATTGGTCCGTGAGTATATGTATAAATAGGAATGAGAGCACTCGAAATATAGTGGATATTTTCAGTCGAATGAATAAGAAGATACGCAAGTCTCAAAACGAAGGAAGCAACGGGGATTAATTTTAACTGCAGTACTGTCTTTTTCATTGTTATTTGAAAATTAATACGTATATTGGTAAAATCAAAGAATTATTAATTATTTCTTCAAATATCAAACAGATTCTTTGTTCAAGTTCGATCAATCGGTTTTTAGAAAATACAAAACGGTATATAATACGTGTAATAGGACAGGAAAGGCTCGATTATACGAACAATATCAAATAGACATTGACAAAAAAATAAATATTCTAAATATACTAAACATACTAACGACTGGTAACTGATCAGATGCAGATCAAATCATCGGAAGAGATTTAACAGTAAGGAAAGGAGCGATGACGCGGTCGGTGTTTCTGTAAACAGTATTCCCACGCATTCAGAAGCATTCACAGTAGCAAAAACAGTTATAAGATAGTACAAAGCAGAAAAAGAAAGTAAATCTGTGAAATCGCTAGATTCAAAGAAATGATTGTAACTTGGCATTTCGGAAAAAATGGAAAGACAGATCGAAAGACTGGTATAATTGTACCAAAACTGTAAAATTCTCAGCGAATAGTTTGTTCTCCGAATGTTTCGTAAACGATACGATTCCTCGAAACATGCCGTGAGTAAGCTTCTTCGCGATTCCATTTTCTTTTCGTCCTGATTTGTTTCTTTCAAAAGCCGAAGACGACATAAATTTTCAAACGCGTGAAGCCATTGTCTACGATGAACGAAAAGACTCGAACAGATACGTACCTTATTTATCTACTGGGTTAGAAGTCGTGAGTCGTGAAATTTGAGAATTACGTGTATTCACGCAGCATCTGTGTATTCGAAGTATAGAGAAGCAATAAAGGAGGAAACAAATACATAAACAGGTTCGCTAACGAACTTTGTCCTGTACGCATACTTAATTCCAATGACTTCGAGTCAAATAACCAGATTCGTACGAATGCCAATTTGACTAACCTAAACGACGCGAAGGATTTTTAAAGAAATAATTTAAATTTAATATAATGTACGTACGCGTATCTCTCTATTAATTATTGATTCTCGATCGTGTAATTTATTGTTGCAAGAAATTGATAAATCCCATTTTTGGTTCGTTTATTATTAGCTCGTGCGATTTTAGTAATATCGATACGACGTTACTCGAAATTCATCAGTGTTCAGATGCTTATGAATTTATGAGTGGTAGTAAAGAGCAGAGTATAGTGAGTGAGAAAGAGAAGAGGGGGGAGAGAAAGGCAGAGGGTAGGGAATATGGTGGGTCCACGAACTAAAGTAGCGTCAGTCGCGCGGCACGCGGCGCACCGTACGCGGCGGGGTTTTTTACGTCGTTTTTTCCATGGTGCACGTAAACACTGCCTTTCGTTCTAGTACTCGCAATTGTAAAACCGATTAGCGTGATCGCGAAGGTGATTGATTTTCACGCTAATTCGGTAAGAGATCGAAGCTATAGTATAGAAATTTCATCCGTATAAACGTAATTCTCGATCGAAGACATCATCGAAACGTAAATATCAACGTAAATATCAAAATCCGTTGTTTCATAGTACTTTTTCTCGCAACTTGCAATTACATATATAGTGGACGACGTTTTGTGTCGTTGGAAGTATCGTGGCCGTGAGTTTCGACGACGTGTCGGAGTTGACTGTTTCCTCTCGTTCGATCATGCGTGATTATGAGAAAGTACTACAGATACTATAGTGTGTTCACGTGTATCCACGGAAACCATAGAAGAGGCGCTTTGTCGCGATTGAAAAATCGTTGCCAAAATAAATTAACTCGTTCCAGTAATGTGAAAAATTGTTCGTTTTATGAGACAGAACGTGTTTCACGTACTTGTGTTCTTTCTTCCTTCCTTTACGATAGAGTTGCTGGAGCCTCACGCTAGGGATTGTATCCTTTGTGACGCACGTGCTTCCATTTTATCGCGACAGTGCAGTGTCCAGCTTGGTGGGCGACTAAAAAATTGCTCAACTGTCTCCACTGTCTATACTCCACTCTCCATTAGCAATAGCTTATCCGTCTAGTAATTTTACGCTTCTCGGTCGTTGGGGTTATTTTAGTCGAAGAGAAATTATTTAGAACGAGGAAACTTTCTTTTTTAGAATCTAATTAAGCGTCAGTGATACGACGAATTTGTTCAAATACAAATAGGTTTCTCAATTTGTTTAAAAGTTCAAATATTATGCTATGATTCGACCGAAGATTAAAATATTCACGAGTTAACCTATAAATCATAGTATACCGTGTGTCATAATTACCGCGCCGCTAGTGCTGGAACAATAATTTGTTATTCCTCGATTGTTGGCCAGCTGCGATATTTCCCCTGTTCGCAGTCGTTTGCTCAACCGTCGATCCTCAAAATCAGTTTCAGCTACCGTTTTATCGCGCATAGCTTTATATCTACCTACATATATGATAAACCACTTGAATCGGCTTCTTCTTTTTCGTGACTTTCTTATTGGAACGAAGATTCCTTCGTTCGACTCGCGATCAAAACGTTCGCGTTAAGCGAGTCGAGTCGAAATTAGAAAAAAGGAATTTTCTTTTCGACAAAGCGTTCATTCAAAATTGAAATATTCGCGCACAGGTTTGAAAAATTTTTAGCGTATTACTACCACCCCGACACGACGAAGAAAGCGTTGTTTTTTTTTGGAGTTTAATTTTAGCCTTCTAGAAGCGAAGAAAAATTGATCATGGTGTCTACCAGGAGGATGAACCTCCTGGACGAATTCCATTGCCGTTGCCAATTCGCAGAGTTCCCTCGTGAAATTGAGAAATTGAGAACCGGTAAAATTTTTCTTTTTCAAATTACGAATTAATTAATTACCCAGGCTGTAATATAATATAATACTATTTTCTATTATACGTGTAAATATTTCTTCGCTTCTCGATGTATACCACGGTATCAGAAGGAAGCGAAGTCGATGACAAATTGCAGGTAAACTGAAAATTGGCGCGGACGAATGGCACGAGACCTTTTGTTATCGAGTTCTTAAATTCCGAACACTTAGTTACTAAAAAAAAATAGTTAATCGCGTGTTCTACCTTTGCGTACTAGAAACCCGTAAACGCGAAATAACATTTAACTCTGTAATTATACAGAGAACGCGAAGCAGAGACGAAATAAGGAATATCAAATTGAATTGTACGATAAACGATAAATTAGGAAATTGTCGGTGGTTCGATTAAATGAAAATAAATCGATTTACGTATCACTTGGTACAATGTCTCGGGAGAAATTGAGAGCATGCCCGATCCATTCATCATAGCAGTTACGCTATGACGTTTTATCATAATTTTCTCCGGTTGTATCGTTACCTCTTATCGGCTTTTCAAGCAACATTGCTGAAACAAAGAATCTCTTCATACGAAAAGATAATTCCTCGCGCGATCCATTCGAGTAGCGTAACCTTTGAATATTTTGGTCATCGTCGCAAATATTTAACTTCTTTATTCGTTTCGTTTAGATTTTCCACGAAACTGCAACGTTGCGGTGAACTAAGGAATCTTTCTCTGATAGAATGCAAATAACAGGCACTGATTTAATATTTGCAAAACGAAAAAAGGGAACAGAAAAGAGTAACGTAAGTACAAAGTACTCGAAAGGGTCGATAGAAAAATAGTACGAGTGCAGTATTTCCAAAAACTAAAAACATACGGTATTTATCCAGAGAAAAATACAGTGAAACTTTTTTTTCGTTGTAGCAGCGAAATCTAACGTTTTAACGTTTCGAATCGTGCAAATATTTTATTAACGTCTAACCGCATACCGCCTAACTAACAATCCCTCGTTTCATTATTTTCACTGCTTTTCAATACCACCTTTTTTGTACATTTTTCCACGTTTCTTTTTCTTCCATCGATATTAAGAATTAGAAATACATACATATATAACAATTCGACTATTTTCTAACTAACATAAATATAAATGGAAATTTTGAAGATCGTAACGCGAGCCATGTTTGTTCGAGCCATCGAGTCTAGGCGGCCGTAGATACTCCGAGGATCAATCGATCATTTTGATCGACTTCCTTCTCCTATCATTAATGTCATTAACGAATAAACTTTGTAAGTGTCTAGTCTCTAACCGTGTCTCCTATATTCTTATCTCTTTGTATGTTTTGCCGCGACGATGGAAACGCGTGAATGGCCTCGTACGTTCGATGACACGATGCGATGCGACGCGTTTCCAAAACGTCCAGCGAAGTCGTTTGTGCAACGTGCTTTCTCTTTTCTAGGGACGTTGCCAAAAGCATCGAACGCTGAACCATTGCAGATCGCGGAAGAAATTCGAATAGACCGGTGGAAGGAAAAAGCCAAAAGACAGATAACCGAGGATCGGCTAGGATAACATTCCGACGAATCACGTTGCAACAAGGAGACGAGAAGTTTGTACGGAACAAAGAGGAAGGATAAAGGGAGGAAAAGGAAAGAAGGTACACCGCGAATATACCGGAAATTTGAACGTGCGAGGAATTCTTTGATCGACCTTGAACCATCTTGGCATTACACAAACCACAATCATGATACATCGTGGAAACGCACAAACTATACGTTGCATCGAACCAGAAATGTTCTACGCTTCTTTTATGATATTTCAACTGTCTTACCGATCGCCGATTTGAAAAGTGAGTATCGATACTTGTTACGGTGTCTTTTTCCGTTACTCTCCGTAATATCGAGTTTCCGATCTATGTACCATCTGGTCGACGTAGAGATCAAAACTAGAAACATCTCTCTATCGATAACTTTTCGCTTTGACACCGACACGATGTACGATACTTCAAAAATTAGCTCAATTATCGATATACCGATATGAAAAACGAGGTCAGCCTGCGTTAACGCGTTAACACATTCCCGTACGATAACGATTCGTATTCCTTTGGCTCAACTTATCTTCCATTCATTTCCGTTGTTTCTCCACGACTCGCGCCGATTTTTTTTTTTTATCATATTTATGGCAATTCACCCTCGCGCGTTTTCAGAGCTCATCGATCGCGTGCTACGCCATGTTTCTCGATCGACTAATTAGAACTTGTGTTTTGATTTCACGCTTCGCTTTCGTCGTATTATCGTTCGAATAAGGGGTTCGTGCATTTTCACTACGACCATGAAAATACCGCGAGATCGACTGTAATACACGCACGTTGGATCGAATGGTTTGCCTATTACGTCGTAATATTGAGAAACACAGACGTTTTATTTTCTGGAATGGATCCAACTACGAATAAGACAGAGAGCAGCTAATATTTCTTGGTATTCTTAATTAGAAATTTTGTATCTTCGAAAGAAAAAGCTCGAGATCCGAATCTTTGTTTCCGTAGCGTGTGAAGAGTAGCGTAAAGGCGTCTGCCCAAGTAGCAGGCCCTTGCATAGATATCAAGATAGCGGAAGCCAGGTCGTAGAAGGAAAGGATTCGTAGAAAGGGGATGGTTAGCGAGGACTTTTGAGAATTACATTTTCGATGTATATCTACGTCCTCTTGATGGCGAGCTTGATGGTACATGGACTGCTAGAGTCTGATCTTTGCAACGATAACATCGCAGCAATAAAATTTGTCCACGAACGAATTTAAACGCAAGCGTGGATCGTCTTTGAGGGAATTTTTAGCGAAATAAATCAGTCTCTCGAGTATTTTCTCTTTGGCGAGATAGAAGGCAAGCGTGACTTGTACGTATAGTTCGAAGACGACGAACACTTGACTCTTAAACCTTAAGTTAACGAACCTTATTATCTAGGAAGGAAATTATTTAACCGGTGGCGATCGGAACAACGAAAACGGTTATGAGTACGTAGGCAGTGATATGAAATTTCCTTCCGTGTTTCTCTCGAAACGCGACGAATCATCTGCAAACCACAAAAACGTAAATCCTCGACCAATGGCTCTGACTTTCCTCGTTACGTGGAACAAGCATCCGGAATGAAATATCGTTCGATGCTTTAAAACGCGTAAGAAATATCGAACGTTGCGAGCTAGAAAGTTGCCAGTTATACGTATTTCGATAGGGTCGATCGGATATTTGTCGAAGTAATAACAGTACTACAGGATGTGTAAAATGTCGTAGGTCGGCGGATGGACGTGGTAGTAGTTGGAAAGTCCGAACACGGAGGAAAGAACGAACTGGAAATCCGTCGTCATCGGCGTCGGCGTCGGCGAAGAAACGCCAAGTTGACGAAAGTAGGCAGATTTGCGCGAAGGAAGCGAGAACGGAAGAAGAGTGTGACACGTTACGAACCAACTGGGAGTGGGAAATCGTGCAAGCGAGAGGAGAAAAAAAGTGTACATACGTATATCTATCGAGTGGCATCGAGCAAATCGTTGTTCTCCTAGGAAGGTCGCTTCGAACATGTCCATCGGTGCTCTCTCGTCAACTTCTTGAGGCGTTACCTTTCTCCCTCGTCTGCAAACTGATTTTCTGATACCTCGCGTAGCGAAAACCTCGTGCCACGTACACGAACACGAATGCCACCTGCGATATTCTTACATCGATTTATATTTATTCGTTTCGATAATTTTCTAGAATCGTAACGCGTGTGCGGGTTTAACTCGGTGGTGAAGTTCCGTTATTTGAAAGTTGCTGTATATCGTCAAATCGCGTTTCTTTTTGCCCGGAGGGAATGTACTTCTTGTTGTTGGTTGATTGGTGCAAGTGAGAATAAAAGTTGGTGTTGGTTGGTCCTGTTGCGACGAAAAGATTCGCGGTTACAAGATGATACTGCTTCGAACGACTTTGATGGTGCTGTTCACTGTGATGGCTACTGGGGCACCGCGATCTTCCGTCATTTACGCGGACGACAAAGTGGTGAGTTGACTGAACACAATTTTCCATTACTTGTACAATTAACTCGTAAGTGGTTCATGGATGGTCATTTTCTCGCGTAAATGGCATGGTACGCCACGAGACGGAGTCGTCGTCGCACCCCGTCCAGTATTTTCCCAATTAAACGAAACGAGAATTACACGAAAGAAAATATCGCTGTCTTTTCATAGATACCATCGCCTTGTCTTAATAGTTACGGGTTAATCGTACCCGTTTTCATCGCCGCGTCTTCTCTACGGGGTAAAGTCGTAGCTCGTTATTTTACGCGTGGGACGTATCTTTTATCTAGAAAGTTGCAAATTTCATTTGCTTATATTCACTTTCGTATTAACGTTCTATTCGTCGTTTATTACCGTGATTAATCATTTTTCGTATAATCGAAATACTTGGGAAAAGTTGAGCGAATTAAGATCGATAACGGTTGCTTTGCTTCACGGTTTTACGACAGGACATTATTCCGACACGATCTTCGAACGAAATGGATGTCTAGATCGTCGTACGGTAACGCATACTTTGCGTCGCTCTTGACGATCCATCGACTATTTTGGATCAAATCGAATAACAAAGATCTCGTGCAAAGATAAAGACAATAGCGTGGGTGCTGACGTATAGCTCAAGAGGGGACATGGAATATAGGGATTAATTATTCGTCGCATCGTCCGATGAATTTTTAACAAGTTTCGCGATACACCTCGAAAGCCCAGCTTCTGTTACCTGTTCCTTTGTTAATTCGACGAACGATTATTTCGTCGAACAGCAACTTTTACTTTACAACGACTAAATAGAAAAGCTTAAAAAATTAATCGAATCCGACATCGTTCGTTTTACAAAGTACATATATTTTTATGATTCACTATACGTGACTGTAGCCTTTGTATTAGAATAAGATAAATCTTCGCGTCGTATGTAATACGATGTTTCGAACGTGATGTTTGAAAAATTTTGCTAGTAGTTTAATTTTATTCGGGTTCTTGGAAGTACGCGCGCGTTAATTCGAATAGTCGGGAAATTAGAACTTGAAACGAGTGCGTTGTTTGTTGGTTGTATTAATTCGCAATTAGAAGCTTTGATCCGTGTTTACCGTACCTCGTAATCGATACCACTACCTTAGCGTAGTACGTGGTACTTGTTCGCCTCGCGTACGCCTTTTCTAATAAATTCCTTAGGTAGCGCGCGTTTAAAGGGAACTGCACACTTTTGGTTACAACGTAAATTAATATTATCGACACGTTAAGTAGTAAGTATCTCGATGAAAAGTTACGTCGATCAGACTACACCCAAAAAGTATAGGATTCCGTTTACGAAAAAAAGAGGAGAACGTCGTTGTGCGAAACGTTGGATGAGATCGTAAAAATGCATACGCGAAGAATTAATTATGCGATGCATGTACACGCACATTGTGACACTTTCTTCCATTTCTAATTGCTTTAAAAATACAGAACGCCGCTGTCCCACTTGCGTGCGATTGTGGCTAACGCTTTGCATTTTTTTTCTCCTTTTTCACACGAGATCTGTTAATGCTAAAAGCGAGGGTTGAAGTTTCGGGGGGAAACGTAGGAAGTCGAACACACGGAATACTAAATTAAGGGCCACGAATGTTGCCCGTTCAAGGACACCCGATCTGCAGTTTGAGCCATACTTCTCTCACGCTTCCATCTTGTTCGTGTCTCAGTGAAACGACTCGCACGAATATTTAAACACCGATTAGTGCGCGTATAGCGGTATCAAGGAATCGATGGTATTTTAACGCATCGAAGCGTCGATCGTAGGTAGTAGAGGCTTATTTAACGCGTATAGCATTTTACACGACGAACGACAAAGCGAATAACGCTTGAAGGCGAGTTTGATGGTGCACGCTGTATAAGAAAGTTTGAACGCGATTACGGAAAATATATTTAACCCTGGTAGCGTGTCTAAGCTCACGCTTAACTCTTTTCTTTGCACGGTCTCGAACGCGTGTACGTGGCATTACTTCGTGCGTGTGTCACGAACAGAGCCAGTTTGCGAATGTGTGCCGAGATGACTAAGAGCCAGTCAGTCCAAAAGTCGCGTATATCGACTGCGAGCTTTCGGACGTAGCGCCTGCGTCGTCACAACCCTCCTTCCTGCGTAACTATTTCTTTCCTTCGTTTCCTACTATCTTCCAACCAATTGTATTTATCGAGTATTTTACAACCGACTAATCTCCGGCTGTCGGATTTCATAGCAACCTCGTATTAATAACTCGTCGACACCGTGTACCGATGTGAACAAGACACGATTACGAAGATCGTCGACGAAAGTCATAGACGGGAACGTAAAGATTACGGATCGATGCAATTCAACCGCTGCTTTTCTCCACGATTGACCAATGTAGCGATATACAGCGACAAGTTAGTTATTTTGGATGCAATCGTTACGATAATATAATATAACGCGATAAATGCATGACCACGCGAACCATAGACATCGTCCGATAGATATTCGTGTGAAAGAGGCTTAATGGGCGTCGTGAATCCCGCTAGGAGAGAGTGGATTTTATCAGTGGAGGCCTTCGGCCTTACTTCGAAACCATTAAGCCAGGCATTTATATGCAATCGAGGTCGTTAACTGCAGGAAGCGCCGGCGCGTATACAGAATGCTTCGGCTGTGTGTCAAGATGTGACACACGCACTTGTGCCCTCTGTATAAGCATGTGCGTACGCGTTTGGTCAACGAGTAACTCGCGTTCGAAACATATCCTCGGTTAGTATCATCTTTAAATACGTTAACCTGTCGCGCTCGAAAAATCACGATGTCGAATAAAATCGTCATTACAGACGACCGATTTGTCGTTAATTTTTGCGTTCGAACCCGGTGTTTGCGTCCTATTACGTACTAAAAATCGAGCAATGTGTCCGGATACTAAACTGACGGGTGACAGTGTATGTAGGTTACGTTGGTCTGTACGCAAGCAACGCGTCTAGACGCTAATCAAGAGAGGGCACGTGTGTGTCGTCGCGTCATTTCGTTTTGTTCCGTCCACTTTGAGCCTGACGAGCGAGCGTGGCGTTGGGGAAAGTCTCCAGGGGAAAAAACAGCAAAGAAAACGACTTTAGGTCGCTGCTCTTTCGTTCAAACGTGCCTATTTTCTTGTAAATCGATATCTCGCGTCAAATACGCTTGATCGTAATTGAACATCCAGCTGAACGGATAAACAGCTGTAAAGTTTGTTCCGTTCTATCGTTTCTAACGTCACTGATAACTAGCATTTTATTAAGAAACTTGCTCGATCGAACTTGCTTAAATACGTTGTCGTCGAGTTCGTGTACATTCGCACGTGACCAAGATACATAGAAGAACCGTATTATTTATCGATATTAGATTTTGCTTTTCCGTTCCTATTACACATTCCTATTTGTTCGTTTTCTCGTGAGCGGTATACAAAATATTCGTCGTTGAAATTAAAAACGAAAATGGTTCAGGCGACGTACAATTACGGTGAATGTGGGATCGAGCCGCTTCTAATGAAACAAAGTTCCCTCGTAATTACGGTCGACCCTGAAAGCTTGATACAATTTCCTTCAGCGAGTGTAATTCGTATAGTTTGCGCGACACTTTCACGCTCGTACTACCGCCACTGGCGGTAATTTACGCGCTTAAAAATTTGCCCTCGAATAAACGATAACAGGTACGCCGATGAAAAATATTGCCCGTTATTCGTTTACTTCGAGTAGTGGATTACGCTCGATTCGTAGGTATTGCTTTCACATAGGAAACGATAAGAGGTAAAATCCTGCGTAAACATCGTTTTAGCGCGTTATATAACCGGTGAAAGATTTCTGTCGCGTTGCAATGCAACGTTGACTTCGTGATCGGTTTCCAAGATTCCAGAAGCGTGTCGTCTCGCCGTTTGACGATCGATAAATCGTGCGCAAGATCGAGATACAGCGATGCGTGACTCGGTGGCGAACGGAGAATCGAAGAATAGCTCTGGATCTCTATATCGGATCCGTGCGAAACGGCCAGTCTGGCGTAATTAGTAACACATGTGGCGAGCCAACTCCACCCATCGATAGACTCTGCCAGCTACAAAAACTCGAGAAAAATCGATCACCTTGCCTCTATACGATAAGAAAAAACGCCTCGTTGATTCTCGAATACGCGAGTGTCTCTAGTTATTTCTCTAACGAACTGTCCACGTGTATCGAGCGATTTTGCGACAGATATTTTTTTGCAGTCGCGCGCGTTCGACGCTTCGTTAGAAAAACGAAATCTGCGTTTAGGTAGATCGGGCAATTTCGACGAACCTTGCAACCCTGTTGCGATTCGTTTGCCCGGAAACATAAGGTTTATGCTAATTACCGGTGGTAATTATTCTTAGGGTTTATTTTATCCAAAGAAGAAAGACGATTCGTTTGGCGCAGCTGTGCGTCTCAATTAACGATGAAACTTCTTATTAGTCATTCTGAGATAAAGTACCGAGGATTAGTCAGACAGGAAAACGTCGCGATGACAAAAGCGTTTTTGGTTGGACGTACCGACTCGTATATGTGTATTTTTAATTTTCGTGGTTTTAACGTTTGTACATACGCGCGTTTCGTTTGTTCTCGCGAAAAAAAAGCAGATTTTCAGTTGCGAATTTAAAGTTTGCAGATAGCGCGTGCCATTGCCTATGGTGAAATCGAATTTCTATGGAAATCAGTTTGCAAGCTTCCAATGCGAAACTTCGTCGCTACTCGTTCGTCACTGCTAAAACCGAACAAGCCGAATCCCGACTTTTTCCGCCACTAGAAATTTTCATTCACTTTGAAAAATTGTTCTGCCGTTTTATGGAAATTCCGAGGAACTCTCTTCTTTACTATCGCTTCCTCTACATTTCTCTACCGCCTGTTAGATTTTAACCTTTTCTTTTTTCTTTTGGCAAATTTCTACTTGGCCGCGTTACTACTCGACATTCGTTCGTACGTAGATTAATATGCCACTAACGATCCGTGTATCGAGTATCTTATCGGAGTACTCTAGTACTCGTTTCCATTTTCGAATATATCGTATTATGTACGTACATACGTACCTACGTAGAGTATCGTCCGAATAGTTGACAGAGTTTTGCTTTGTTCGACGGTTTGATCGTTAGTTTGTATTTTATTACGAAATTACAGTCTACTGGAATTCAATTTCTTCTATTATTCATCTACGTGGCAAACGGATGTCGGTTCTTTTTCAAAACTCGAACTATGCGATAAAATATTTCCCAATTGGAGGATAAAAACTGTTACATTTTCTAGCTTCCGAATGTTTGTATAAGTTTTTAAACGTTTCGAAATCTTTTTCCTTTTCTTTTTTGTCTTACGGTCGGGTTTCCTCGGTAGGTTCGCCGCGGCTGTGTCCGAAGCAGCCTTAAACCCGAATCACACGGGCAACATCCATCGTCTGCGCCAATCGCGTAACGGCGCCGCTGCGATATACGCGCTCGACGCTTGCGTTGATAATACACATATGCCACATGCCATAGATCGTCGCGGAGTATCGCGCGCAGATGTTCCAGCAATAATTACATACATCGTTTCTCGTAGGATAAAATGAACAAATTAATTCGTTGCTATTGGTAACGTAAAAAGTCGAGCGTTGTTCGAATAAATTTTTCATTGACGTCGTTCGAGTAGTTTTATCCGCGAATCTCGCTATTATTCGTTATTTAAAACTCGCCATCTGTTGTTAATTATTCGCATATTTGTTCCTGAGTCCTCGTTGTATCGGTATTCCTAAAGCGACAAAGACGAATTAATTTTACGAATGAATAACGTTATTCGTCATTCACGAATAACAATTACTTTGTCTATCTTCGCTTGTTACTCGTCGTACGAATAAAACGTTCGCTTTCGTAAATTAGGATATTTGGTGAGATTAATGGGTACAAATTAGCTTTCAAACAGTTTCGAACAATTCTTGAAATCAACAAAGAGCAACAAGATGTTTGGGAGGTATCGATGGACATAAGTAAAATTATTAAATTTTGGTTTCGCGTCAAGTATTGACAATCCTATATTTCTTCGTCGTTGTAATGTCCAGCGTTTAATATTAATCTTGTATCTATTGTTTATTCTTTTTTCGAACGGACGCTCGTGGATGAACCGACTGTCGTGAATGGAGGGTGCGACTACGCCCTTTGTTCTATCTCGCTCTCGATGTCGTCTCCCTTTCTTTCCTCTTTCTCTTTCTCTTTTTTATCACAAACTTCTTTCGCTCTTTGCATTTTAGCCGTTTCTCTTTCCGTTGCTATACCGCACGCGCTCTTTTCGTTCGTTTCTTCTAACGTTCGCTCTCCTTCGCTCCTATTCCTCTTTTCTAGCCTATACATGTAGCGACGTATTCAATGGCTATACGTTATTTCGTTGACCCATTCTTTCCTCGTGGTTCGCATCGCGTTCAGCGTAACAAATATTTACACGGCGCAGCGGATGAAAACGGGCCGTGAAGTTGTCACAGCGTGGGAGCGGTCTTTTCAGGCTCGAGCATAAATTCGTTTAAGTCACCCTTCACAGGAATACCTTACGGGGCCGGAGAATAGCAAAACAATGAATAGCAGCTGTAATCTTTCGCTACGACTCTCTTTTCCTGCTCGACGGTTAAATACTCTCGTGGTGAAATAACGTTGCTACGTGGAAAATAAACCTTCTAGGAATATGGGATGCCACGATTTCATTTTCAGCCACGATACGTTAACGATATTTGCAAAAACTTTTACAGTCGACACGTCGCTCGTCTACATCGCACGATTAGGAATACGTTTGGGCAACACGAAATTAACGTTTGCGGGAAGTTTGCGTATGCTCGCTGAATACGATAAAACGTGGAGAAGCGGCGATTGTAATCCGCAGCGGCTACTTCCTTATTGCATTTGTCGTTTGTAGAAGAGAACGGAATATAAGGTTGAAGCGATTCGAGTATACACGAAGGAAACCGGATGTTTTCTGATTCATCGTTGACCAGCCCATGCTCGCAATTATATGCGGATGCGTGTACTTACGGCGGTTTCGTTTCTTTCTTCTTGTAGAATTTCATCGTATCTTGCACGTAGCGCAGCCACGATGAGTAAAGAATTTATTAGTCACGAAACAACAGTATCCTTAACGAATGCTCGAGAAAACGATGCCTTCCCTGCTGCGAGGATCGATAACTGTGTATGCATATATATCGGTACACGCTGGTAGCACGAACGAGGGAAAAGAAGTCGAAAATTCGAGAATTTTATTTTTTACACCGAAAGCTGCACAGGCAGTTAGCGAAATAAATTACGCAACGTACACTTAGCGCCGATACATTTAACGCTGCCGTTCTTCTAACGCCGTTCGAGGCTTCCGGGAAAGAATTCCTTTCCTTCCTTCGTTTTCCTTCTGGACTCGGCTCTTTCCTGGAAGTCTGGAATAGCGTTAGAAGAAGCAATGTCAAGCGAATCGGTGCTACGTGTAACGGTGTTGCGAATAGCGACGATCCAAACCGTAAAAGCTTCGAGAGATTCTGACTCGGAGCAAATCTCGTTTTCGCAATTCTGAAAAACACGCATCTGTCCTTTTGGCAGAATTAGCGTTGGTTTTTATCGAAGTGGTGTTCAAGATAATTGCACGTGTCTATTTATTTTCGACGTACCGGCGTATCGTAGGCAGCTGTAACGTTGAACAACTTTCCGCTAATACGTAGAGGGCTAGCCGATCCATCGTCGATGGCTGTTTGCACGTTCCGAAAAAACGGTATGAAAAAGCTCGAAATGATTCTCAAGTGGCAGAAAAGTCCATGTTCGTGAAAAGAGATTGCTCCGGGAACAAGGCATTGCATTGTGCGAGTCCACGAGACTTTACGTTTTTAGGTAACGCTCGTAAAAGTTGTATCGCGCGGCTAATAAACGCACTTGACGTTCGCGCGACCTCTTAGATGCGTCGAAAAGAACGGTCGCTTGAAAAACAATCGAGGCCTTTGTACTTCGTTATAACTTGTATCTAGGGGAAAAAGCCGAATAGCGTAACCGTAACGCAAGAAACGGATTAACGGGAAGAAAACTCGCGAAGTTTTACACGACAGACAGATTATTTCGATCGACGATTCGGATCTTAACCGAAATCATCAAATTCCATGGCGATCGGTCATTGCCGAAAATGTGCGATAACTAATTTGCGCGATTAATTGACACCGGGAAATTTGTTCTTAGTGCAAGCTGCATAGAAGCGAATTTTCTCTCCTCTTCGGTCTCTAGATCGTTAGCAGTGATTTTCGTTATATCAATTTCAAATCGAATCGATCTCGAAGCGTTGAATCTATCGCGATATCTTTCTCGAATATTCTTTAACGAGCGAAACAGTTTTAGAACGATTCGAGTTTGACTCGAAGGAATCACTTACGAGCTACGTTAATTAAATAGAATTTGATCGTAGAAACCGTGACGCGTCGTCCAGTTCTTTCCTCTAAAGATTCTTTTTAACGAGGACGCATTTCCTAAAGAGGAAATACACCTTTCTCTTCGAATAAATCCGATTAAAGATGACTCATTCGTTTACTCGTTTGACGAAATTTTCGTACGAGGAAAACAATCTTTTATTCGCTCGAAGTTGTTCGTGGAATGTATTTGTTCATTCGTTTCGCATCAACGAGTTCGCAGAGTTTAATTGTTCGGTACCGAGAAATTCAGTAAGTTGTCGAGATTTATCAAAGCACCAGCCAGTAGATCGATATTACGTCGAAAATTGTGTTATTCTTGCCTAACTCTCTGTATTGCCTACGGTACTTCCCACGAATAACTTGACGAACAACTTATGCAAATTACGTAATATTTTCGTCTGTTCGAAGGAGTAGCTCGCTTCTAAAGATTTTCTTTGAAAAGACGAAGACAAGTACTGTAATTTATATGCCAGCAGTTATAGCACGTATCCGGTATTTTTCATTCGATCGAACGAATTAACATTAATCGAAAATTGATCGGAGCAGCGACCAAGCGAACGAATTCATACGTGAATTTCATCGCGAGAACGATGACAAGACACTTGACTTTCAGAGGCCGGTGACTCGATATACTCTAACGATTAGTCACCCAGTTCGACTTAACGGTAAATTAAAAGGTCCAGGTCTTATTGACAACGGTAATCGTCTCTGCAAGAATGCATTTAACCCAGGAAGTCGCGACGCTTGATTCTATTGTCCGACGACTGGCAACAACGAGCCTACGATTACGTGTTATAGGCGCCTACGTTGTTACATATTGGGATCCTTTAGTTTCCTGGGTACGTTAGAATGTCCGAAAGGCGATTTCTAACTCGTCGTTGATAAACGATTCGACAAATTGTCAGATTTACGAAAATCACGATTCCAAGTTTTCCACGCGTTCTTTTATTTTAAGTAAAATTGCCAGAGACTCTATCTTTATGGTGTACGTAACGACTACCCGCATCGAAGTGTATAGCAACAATAAAAGTAGTATGTACATAGTCGACAAAAGTAACGGTAAGAAAAGCGTGCTCGCCCTCGAGTTAGGCCGACGGTGGAGATATCGCATTGGTAAAATAGAAGTCCGGTGACCCGGTGCACGCCGTTGCTGGAATAAATTTCAGCTAAATATAGGTCGTTGTAAAATTAGATTCCTCCGTCGGAGTTGACGACTAGCGGCGGTCTACACAACTCCTGGACGTATCGGGACGAACAACTCGCTCAATCGGCTTTCTGCTGAAGCTTCCATGAGTCACGCGTGGCTCGTTTAACCCTTGTCGTTCTTCCAACTTTTTATACGCTTTATCATTCACCATTATTTTCCCCGTTACTTCTGCGATTTTACAAGTTTTCGATACGCTCTGCGATCGTTTTAACCAAGAGGAATAAAAAGTACACGAAGATACGCATCGTCGCGTCGCGTCGGCTCCCTAGAAGAGCGACACGTCATCCGCAAAAATCAACGCTAACGATGCTTTCCAAATGATAAAATGAAAACGCCCATGGGAACGATAGCGATAATTCTTTTGCATTTCATAGACGCACCAATGTAGAATGTACATGTGTGTGCACATTGTTAATTTGTTTCGTCGACGGTATAAATATTGTACACTGCGTATAATTGAAAAGAGTACGGAGAAATAACGAAATTACGTACGGTAGCTATAGCAGAGAATCTCTGTTAAATGTTAATTTTCCTCTTGTTCGAAGGCGATCCTTTCCTTCGACGACCTATCAGACCATTGGAGTACTAGATGTTACAGCGATATGATACACATCTTGGAAAGCTGTGTACGTTGGAAATCGCGGGCTTTACCTTAAGCCGTAAATGTCGCGTTGCCTGGATACGTGGCTGGTGATTATGTTCTCGAAACGACGAGGAGAGCTAGCTACCTTGTCGCGAACGATTAATCTGTTCGCGGTGGCTACTTCCAGAGAAAAGTTTACATCGATTCCACTAGTCCGTTGAGATACGACGCGCGTTTCGAGGATAGTAAGTAGGTACCCGAATATGCTGGTCGCGTAAACAGTAAACGCGCACCACCTCGTACGAGTTATCCCTCGAATAGATCTGTCGCTCGCGATTGTTTGCAGTTTGCAGAATCGCAGCTCGCCAACTGCGGTCGCCACCATTAGAGATGTGCGCTGTTTGCATAAAGTTGGCTGAAACCGAATTTAGGTCAAGTCTGTCTCAGCGATAGAACTATCGAGAGATTCTAGAATTTTTTTTATGGACTTTCGTTAAATATCGCAAACCGAAGAAGAGTACGTCGCATCCAGGTCCTACGCGTTGTCACGATTTTCTACGAAATTGCGCGTTTGAATTAGAAGTCACCGATACTTATCCCCACCCATCGAGAAACAAATAGCCGACATTGAAGTTGATATGAAAAGTTCGAGTTCGCTGGAATAGAATGTCGACGCGTTTGTACTCGATGGGTTGTGTGTACAGTGACGGCCAAAAATATTCAGACACTACAGTATGACTTTATGGCTCGATATATCGGTTGTTTATAAAGCAGTCGTCCCAATTATTTTGTTAATAATAAGTCGTATTAATATTAATAACAATTATCAAAAGAAATAACGTATTTTTGGCTCACAAAGATATTCGGATACCGTTTATTTTTATTATTTATTAACATAATTTAGTATTATAAAATGACTACGTGAGGAAATTTGTACAGTTTGTTTTAGAACACGTTTTAATCTGTTCGACGTATTGTTTAAAATTTTTTAAAGATATTCCACGGATATACACGCCCATTCGATTTGGAGTTTCCTGAATTTTCCTGTGTAATTCGTCTCGTGAATTCTCGTTTCCGGATCAAAGTCCGACGATTGTCACGGAGATGAAGAGTTTTGGAGCATTTATACAGGGTGATTGGTAACTGGTGGTACAAGCGGAAAGGGGGTGATTCTACGCGAAAAAAGAAGTCGAAAATATAGAATAACAATTTTTCGTTCGAGGCTTTGTTTTCGAGAAAATCGACTTTGAATTTTCGCTCGGTACGCGTCCACTTTATCGCGTCTCGTTATAACGGATCTCACTGTAGATCGTTGTCTCGATTGACGTTATTTTTTTAATTTTTTAAATCTTTAAATTTTTAAATTTGTATTCTATATTTTCGACTTCTTTTTTCGCGTAGAATCACCCCCTTTCCGCTTGTACCGCCAGTTACCAACCACCCTGTATAATAAACACTGTAGCATAATGCGTGCCTTATGCTCGGGGTCGTCGCCCTGACGAAACTTACGACTATTATTAATCCCCATTTCCTAAATAAATTTTTAACTAAATTGCTTTTAAATACGTTTAAGTGAAGATTTTTATCCGTAATGTTGTCAACGAGCACCAAATTTCCAACTTCATACGAGGAAATTCAGCCTCGGATCATCACGTTCACTCCCCCTTGTTTCATCGTACATCTTGTATTCTTGAAATGGATTCTTTATTCCATTTTCGCTACACCAGAGTCCTTTCGTCGAAATTGTACAGAGATTAAATTTGAAAATATTACGCCTTTCCATCGTGACTCATCCTTAGAAATGAGCTTCTTTGCAAATTCGTTTCTTCCTGTTCGTCTTATCGATGAACGATCGTTCTCTAGCTACTCTTCCGTTGTAACCAGTTTGCCTGATCGTTTCCCGAATTGTTTCGGCCGAAACGTTTTTCCAGCTTTTTTTCTAATAACTAACTATTTTTAAAACACTTATTTGCGGATTTTCTTTCACTTTCCGGATAATTCTGTTTTTCTCTCTCGTACTTGAAAGACTTGGCGCGCCAGTTTGCGCGATAGATCCAACGCAATTTTCGGAATGAAATCGTCGAATGATATCCGCAACAGTACTTGGGATTACACGAAGCGCAGCACCAATTTCACGATAGGTTTCTCCCTTTCCCCGCTGGAAAATTACAAGTTGCCGCATATCGACCGTCGTATTTTTCCTTTGCGACAGATTTTGGACAAAGTCACATTTGCTACTGAGGAGTAGCAAGAAGTCATGGACGTCTAATGCATCTCTAAATGCTATTCATAAACAGCGCGTCTTCTCTGCCTTCTTGGAACATAGGATTACGAGAAAGAGATAGAGAACAGAAAAATGTAAGACGTGTTCGAACGTTTTTATGAGCTGGATATACGACACCATTTTCTTCGGCAATTTTTCAATTCAGATTATACGATGCATGTGAATTTTTAATAATTAAGTTACACGCTTTTACTAATACTAACGAATGACGCGTTATTAAAAAAAAAAAAATAACCTGGACGATTGCTTTATAAAGAAGCGAAATATCGAACCATAAAGTTAGTCATAGCGTAGTGTACGAATATTTTTAGGGGTCGCTGTATGTAGTCTACGTGCGTGACTCATTCGAGGAATTACTTTTCGTGGCAGACAGATTGATTTTCGACCGTCTGAACGCAACGTCTGATTCTATACACGCAACTTTGCATGTCGTTCTTCGATTGCTTTTCATTTCCGTTTCGTTTTTACAGAAACATTCTTTTATCGGATTATCGAAAATCTGAAAAATAGTGGCGACATTCACAGCATACACCCTGTAAACCATAAACTCCGACTAATGCGAGGTATCGTCGAAACAGTCGCTTTACAAATTGCTTTATTTAAAATAATGACGAGGCCCGCTGATTCCGTTCTACTCGCCACCTTATACGTATCACGTGCTGTTTCAGCGCGAGAACATGGTCGTCGAATATTTCTTGCGTTATTGGAATAAACGAAAAACAGGGAAACGGAAAGAGGAAAAGGGGAGAAAATAAACGCGCGTGGCGAGCGAACTAGGAAAATTAGACTGGTTTACGAGTGGAGCGCGTGTACGCGTATCGAATGGCAGGGTGTGGTCGTGGTCGTGGCCGTAGTCGGCGCATCCTCGCCGTTTCTAAGGATTTACTCCCGGAACAAGTTTCGTCCTTTCAGTTCCCCGAGTTTCCTTATCTTTTCTCCAATCTCTCGCGTTTCGCTTAGTTTCTTTCCCCTCGGACTTCACCATACAACCATCGAATTCTTATAGACCTTGCTGAAATTTTGGCGCTCGGTCGTTCACCGATTAATTTATTTCGCGTAATATCTTGCAAACGCAAGTAAGCAAACTGAAAGGAACAGAGAGTTAACTCGATAGATGCGATTTCGTGCCCGAAGGTTCGCCGCTTCGAATTCCGATCGATTTTCGGTCGACGCCTCTGCAACTCGATTTATTTGTAGCGTATCTGGTGCTTCGGAATACACCTAAAACTATAGAGGTCCGTCATCATCCCTCGCGCTCGGTCAGAAAAGCTCGTTCTACCAAATCCAGTCGCTAATAAGCCCGGAAATTGATGGGACTCGAAATAATTAATGTCGAAGTAATTACTTTAAGAAAAACTCTACATCTTTTCCTTTGTATACCCGGGATCTGGAGACCGCTGTTACGAAGAGAACAGAATTTAATGCAACGAAAGATTCTAAATAAGGAGAGATGCATATTATTGTGCTCTTGAATATAAATTTTGTTTTGTCGTCTAGACGTCTAGACAACGTCTAGAAAGAAGAGAACTATAAGCAGATTTCTATTGCTGTTTCTTGTTGCCTTCAGCTAGAGTTACAAGATTAACTTTTTGGTAATGTTCTTTCCTGTCGCATCTTCTGTCGTATTGTAACACTATAAGAGCGAGGATCTGGGGATCAGCATACATTATATACTTATACCTATACCTTTATTTCACTATATTTTTCTATTACAAATTCATCCACTCGATCTTCTATCAGTCAACCTCGACAGTTAAAAACGAACGAACGAAAATACAATCGACGTGGTCTAATGGGCTACCACGATTCGTATTTTTAAGCATCTCGTGTACCACTGCGTCGAATGTAAAATTTAAACAAATAAACGATCGTGTCCGGAAATAAACGCTGGGAAATGGTACATTGTCGCGACCGTATGCCACAAAGTTTTCATCGCTATGTAAAATCACAAATTCCTTCTTTTCTTCCTTCCTTTTTCGGTTTTTGCCGATTAAAAAGCCCGTCGTATCTTTCTTTTTTCTTCTCTTCGTTATTATTTATCGTTTCTCCCTGCAAAGTTTCACGAACGAACAAACAAAACGGACGGATGAATAAACGAACGAATAGTCAGTATTTTAACCAGTGGATACTAATCGATAATCATTTTCCGTCGAGCCGAGGCGGAAATTTCTCATTTCATTCCGGAAACGTTCCAGCCGGATATTACCGAACGCGGTACAAGTGGCCGAAATGAATGTTCGACGATAAATCCTGCATCGTGGTTTCGTTACGATGCAACTGTACAACTAGACTGCACGAGAATTCGGTTTGCGATACGGTCGTTCGTCCACGATCAGTTTCCAACTTTCGAAAATATCGACGTGACCTTTGTTTCGAACGAATTTATTCGTGTTCGCGTTTCATTAGGTCCCATTTGATTTCGGCTATTGCCTTCCATCGTTTCTAACAATCTTTCTAACCATCGTACAGGCCTGTGTACTTTAGTCGCGCGCAGTTTCTTTCTACGTACTTTGTTCGATTCCCATTCACAGATCTTTCTATTGTTACCTTCGTATGGATATACGGATACTTTGTTCTCGTCATAATCGCGGAAGAACAAAGAGATCGCTGAGAAACCATCCGCGCAGCGATGAATCAAACAATAACTGGATTATTTTTTGGTAGCCTTGAACGACTACGATTGATAATTCTTGCTCTAATAGTCAAAGTGATTTACACAGTACGCACAAGGTCGCTTATGCGTAAAACTGACCGGTGAAACAGAAGAAACGTAGAGTATCGCGGTATAGCAAATATGCCAATGTCGAAACGAGGATGCAAACTTTTCTTCCCCTTTTTCTTTTTAAAAATAACGCGATACTTTGATAGCTATCTTTAGCGAAATATGGACGTATGGCGAATAATGTCAATGTAAGAGCCAATGCAACGTTAAGATCATTTACCGAGAGAACGGTTCGTTTGCGACCCATGATACTTTTGACTTTTTCGTTCCTCGTAACGAGTATCGTGCGATTCGATGAGAAGAAGCTTCGACTTTGATATTCAAGATCGGTGTCATTTTTGCGATATCTCTTTTTAATGGAAAACAACGTCGTCCGATTGAAAAGCGTCGAATCGTGCGCGAAATCATCCGAAACCATGACGTAATTCTTGAACGCCGTTTTCATATCGTCGTCTACGAAATCAAGCTGCGGTACGATAGCGGTTTTGCGAAGAGTTGCAACTACGTGTACGGTTGACGTGTGCCGACCGAGCTGGTGCACACCGATCTGCGGATCGCTAATTAGTTGCCTGTTTTAGTCACGTTTCTCGTTGCAATACGAGACGCGTAGTTTGGTGGTTGGCTGATAGCTTTCAGAAAGTTAGACTTTTAGCTATCGAATGAATTCGTCGCAAAATGCTTTCAATAGTGAATTAATAACAGATAAAATAGAATTATACATACGTAAGCACACGTATACCTCGGGACGAATTGATACAACCAAAATCTCTATCTAGAAAAATGGTGTTCGTGTCTGCGTCAGAGCTACACATCTCTTCTCTGGTAACTAGCAAGGGAACTTCGGTAACCCGAAAATTCTGATTTCTTTGAAACTGCGCAGGCTTGTAGGGGATCTCGAAAGAAGTATCGTGCAATTCTTTTCTTGCTGATTTTCGATTCTTCGAGGTAGGAACACCAGGTTGAATGGAGATAGGTGTTACTTTATTTCTCTCTGCATCTTTAAAACTGTAGTCGATCGGGGTTAGGATAACAAATGGTTAGAATAAAAATTGTATGGTTTTTTTACGCTTGTTAAGACGATGCCATTAAAGCGATAAAAATTTGTCGTTTAAATAAAAAATCCGCTATGGTTATTGCGAAAAATTTCGAATTTCCTGTTACGTTGAAAAGTACGATAGCATAGATGCAGATGAATACGTTGAATATTTGAAACTTGTCGGATAAACTGGTGTTTAAATAATTTTAACCGATACGTGCATCTTGCACGCCCATCGTTGCACTTTGAACGATGCGTTGTATATTTTTATCGTACGACGTAAAATAACAATGATATCTGACAATCAAGCGTAAAGTATCCGGTGCACAGACCTTGCAAATTTCTTGCTTTGATATAGCGTTTAATGTGTACTCGCAGATACAATGATATTTCGGCATTTCATATCATATACAGTACCTCGTAGCACTTTGTTCACATTATCCGACTGGTTTAACATATTCATTCGCAATTACTTTACATATATTTCGACGTGACAGAAGATCGAAATTTCTTCGCTATAACGGTGGTGGACTTTTTGTTTAAACAACAAATTTTTACTATTTTAATATCATCGTCTTGTAAAGCCATTCGATTTTTGTTCTAACCATTTTTTTATACGTGCTATAGTTTTAAAGATCCATGGGGAAAATAGAGCAACACTTATCTGCATTCAAGGGATGTTTTTGTTCTGAAGAACCGAAAAGGGGCAAAAATGATTGTCCGATAATTCTCTGGGGATGCCCACGAACGCGAACAGTTTCAAAGAAATCAGAATTTTCGTGTTACCGAAGTACTCTTCTAAGTAAGAAACGAAAGAAATTTCATTAAATTCAATGTTCACTTAAGAACGTGTAACATTTCGAAAAGCTACATTCGTTTTGTAATTGCTAGTTGCAAGCTGAAATCGAACATCGTCGAAAGTTAGCAAACACACATACAACGTGTGTATGGCTTGAACGCGTGCTGTTAGATCATGAATGGACACTGGTTTCTATTTATGATGATATTTATAATAACTAGGTTACTGCCTTCCGCTATTATCACTTCAGATACAAAACGTTTAACTACGGTATTCTATATGCGACTCTACGTACCTAAGCCGTGGTTCTATTATTTTCGTTCATTTTTCATGGATATTTTGCTCTTTTCGATTATCGACGATATCAAAAATAACATCTGGTTGAATACGAATAGAAGATTATTCTTTTACACGTAGGATAATTGATGGAAGAACAGCAATCGATATCGCCAAATTATTTATCGAATCGATTCGAGGAATTTACATTGCAGTCATGGTTGTCGATATCCGCCGTCGATTCCATTGGGCAGCTTCCGGTTACGCAAGACGTTTAGGGTTCTGTCGAACGGTCAGCGGAAGAGGAAACGTGTTCGGAATAACATCGGATGTGAGAGAATAACACGACTGTAAGGAAAGGAGAATTCAGTTTGGCTGTGTTCACGCACGTTGTTCCTTTTCTTGGCTACTCTCTTAACTCGTTTTCGGGAGAGCCTCGGATGCGAGATCCGAATACGTAAAACCGATTTGGCAAATCGGACAGCCTCCTTCTTTTCCTTTCTTTTGTTTCTTTCCCTGGCCAACAATTCTCAGAGATTGTAGGAAAATTGAACAGTCGATATTACGGGCGATATTTAAGGCAAGCGTTCGCTTTTTAGTAAAATTATCGCGAGTTGCTCTCGAGAGTATTTTTCGCAAGTGGAGCAATGGTACGTTTACAGCGACTGCTCGAGTCGCTATTAGGCCGGGGCTACGCGAACGTTGGACCAACTCGACAATGTGTTGCATGGCCTGCGTTGTAGAAATACACTCGTATACGAAAATGTGGCACATTTAGCGTTGTGTGGCTGCATCTCTACAACGTCACGCAGCGTTGTCGGTCTAACGTTCGTGTAGCCTATTTAGATCGCCTAGTCATTCTCAACGCGGTGTCCACTTGCGAGAAATTCTCTCGGAAGCAACTCGCGATACTTTTACTTTCAAGTAAAATACGCACCTTTATACGCAAGTATTTACATAGTTCGTTTTTGACGAGGTATTTGAATGACCACTGCGTGGTCTCAGGTCTGACGATTAATTGCCATTTAACCCTGGTACATATGTACATCCAGGTGGGTTTAGCCAAGTTTATCCGAAGGCTAGCAACTAATGGCCGCTAACGGGAATAGAAGACCAGTTAGCCAGTACCTTAAAGCAAATGGCTAGGGGTGAAAAGCTAGCAAGGCAAAGAGACACAATGTACTCGCACGGAAGCTTTAGAGAACTGTAGACCGAACACAATGGACCGCTGCAGTGTCTTCCAGTTAGCTGTCGCCTGCTCTTCAATTAAACCGAGTTTCGTCCAGTTTAATTACCTCTGCGAAAGTCGGATACTCGCCTTTGCAACGTAAATGCGATCTCGTGGCTAGAAGATTTTTCATTTTTATTAGTTTCTCGTGTATGCTTGTTTATCACCGTAAATATTAACACCTTTATCTGGAATTTCGTAATTAACTAGCCCGAGTGACCGAGGCTCTGATTCGTGACCAAAGGACCAACGGTTCGATTTTCGGCTGATTTTTGGCCGATCTTCTCTGCAACTCGATTTATTCACAGTTGCATTGCGCTTCTTTCAGCGTGATTTTGCTGGTTTCGCCTAAAACTGCGATAGGCCCCTCATGTTCACGAACTTATAGTTTCTCACTCTACACGTATGTACCGAGACTTCGGAGTAACATCTTATCGTTAATGCCAATAAGAAAGACCCCTGTCGCTTTAGAGCATAAGAATCTTTTAGGCGAGTATCACAACGATCGTCTCGATAACAATATCTTGTTCGTAACCTGAGAATACTAGAGTCTCTAACAAAAGCGAAGATATGCATACGCATTGTCGTGACAGAAACAGTAGCCGCTATTAACCCTGGCAATTAACGAGACTTTACATGATAATAAAGAACAGAAGAGGACAATTCTCAATATCCGTTGTTCCCAAATTTTTAATTGCAAATGCCACGCTCTTTCTTCTGTAGAATTGTTCAACCGTACAGCCCCGGTTTGCACGACTGTTCTTCGATTTTGTCAACGAGTCTTCTTCTTTCCCGCGCAACGTACATTTCTTCTTTTGCTGTTTCAACCAAAACTTGGTTGCCTCTTCTAAACTACCACATCTGACCCTAACTAACTTTGACCTTTTTCCGTACCACTTCTCTATAGATAAATTCGCCAGGTTTCCTGTGCTTACATCTTTGTATTTGTAGTCGTATCTCGCACTCTGTGTCTTTTCCCAGCGTCGTTGTCTTCGCATCTCTTCTTCTTTTATTGCCAAAGAAATTGTTACTCCTGGTGTTGTTCTCTGTCGTTGGCTCAGTCGTTCCACTCTTTCCTAGCTGTATCCGCATTTTCTTCGGTGCATCGATCTTCCTTTATAACTCGTCTCTGTTTCCTCTTCCTGTCCTTCTTCCCTTCGAACATTTACTATTCGCGTTTCTCTTCCTCTTTCCAACCTTTTCTCGTAATTCTCATTGCCTGCTTTGCGAACTTTATTTTTAGCTTTCTCCTTTCTGCTTCCTCGCATACTGTGCAAGCTTAAAGATAACGTAAGAAATAAACAATTTGAAACAAGGAGCAGAAAAGAGCGGAGTAGCTTGTAAGAAGCTGGAAAGGTCGATAGAATTATCGAAAAAAACTTCGTTCCTCTCTTCGTGCCTTATCTTCCAACAAAGGAGAGCGATGGAACGGTCAGCAAGGACGCGTAAGCGAACCGGAAACCCGGTCAACGAGGTCAAGTGTCCAGTCGATCGGAGTGACCGTCGTTAAGAGACTTTAATTCGAGAAACAGCTTGCTGATACATCAACGAAGAACTCGTTCGATCGTAGTTCCACCTAAAATATTTTCTCCTGGTGTTTCTTTTTCCTTGCTACCATATAGTTGACTGCGGTACGAGTCTAGAGTCTTGTTTCTTTTTAAGTTTCTATCGGCGGATACCTTTTCATATTTTTTCCGAAACCTCGTTCGCTCGCTTAGTCGAGTCGCTTAAATATCTAGCGGCTAAAGACCATCGGTTGGACCAGGAGCATTTTCAATTTTACGGACAACCAGTTCTTTTGGTATTTTGGAGCTTGTGCGAGAGAGGCTTATCCGTGGATGAACAGGTGTATAGGTGTTGACAGTCGAAAGAGTAAACCACGAAAGATAGTCGTGGTTTTTTCTTGGACGACAGGTTGGTTGGCTGCGGAGGTAAGAGGTAAAAGCAAAAGAGCTACAAGGAAGAAACTCGGTCACGGCTGTCGAAGATGATAGCGTTGCACGGTTCCGTGTAATTGGTATCGCGACAGAATAGATGAATACCGTAGCGTGTTTACAAAAGAGATTGTCGTTGTTGACGTTAACAGGATTTGCAAGCGATAAACGTCTACACGACTCGAACCAGATGACCGTGCTGGTTTTTTCAACCCTCCCTTTTGATCCTCTCTCTCTCTCTCTCTCTTTCTCCCCCTCGTTCCCTCTTTGTCTTTTTCTGAACTGCTTTACTTCGTGATACGGCTCGCCGCGACAAAGGACATTAAGGACTTTTGTCGAAAGCTCTGGCGACCAAAAGAAGACAAACGCGAATAGATCTATCGCTTTTAAGCGCCGCTGTTCTTTGTCTTCTCGAGTAATTCCACGGTGCGCTTGATTCGACGATCGAACTTGTCGAAGACTATAGAACTATAAATTACGATTTTCGATATAAAAATCTAGCTCGAAATTCATTAGAAAGGAAAGGTCAGATGACTGGACAGTGGTTGTTTCAGCGAACAGTCCGAGTCTGTTTAAAGTTTAAAGCGAAAGATCCTCGAAGAAGAAACGAGCTCTTTCATCTACCGTTGGCATTCGCGATGCCATGCCACCTACACGCTTTAGCAACGTGACACAACGTGTCAGCTAGCCGCGAAACGTTTGATTTTCCATCGGGAAAGATAGTGATTACGACGAAGAAAGGATCGGCTTCCAATGCCACCGCATTCAAAACCGTTTCTTCTTTAGATCTGCTCCGTCGAGATTTCCTCTTCTTTGTCGAGTTTCTTTGACAACCCGACTGAGCGGGAAACCTTTGTTACGAGTGCACTAAGAGCAGGCTGCTTCGTCGCTGTTTTAATAATCTCAATTTTTGTGCGTCGATGCGGTCAGAGCTACCGAGTTAAGACCAAGACTTTGTTCCTGTCTTCTTTTCTTCTCAACGACCATTTTTCTCGCCGGATAAAATCGGTCGGAGTTAAATTTAATTCCAGGCAACGTTTTCCGATGCTACCGTCAAAGTTATCCAAACGTGGTGGTAATTAATTTAAGACGATATTAACGATGTTAATTTGACATAATATAAAATCAAAGTCGAGTAAACTTATTCTTAATTCGTAGAAACTATCGTGATCGCCGACTATGGAATCAACGAGTGTTTTCTAATTGTTGCCATTTTCAAATGTTGATTTAAATAAAACGTATCGGATACGTTTTATAGGTTCCTTGACATAAATCGAACAAAGAAAAAACTAGCTAGGAACGCTAGCATCGACCCAAAAATATCTCCACCGGATGACATTCCACGATATATTATCCTCCTTAAATGGTACTGCAACTACTGACGTAGCCGCGTTCAACCGGTTCCCAGAGTAAAATGAAAGGTTCAGGGAACAATGCCGGAGATATCGTTTTATTTAGTCGATGCTCGCGTACTTACGGACTAAGGAGTTCAGTTACGTGCATTTTGTATTTCATTTACTTTACCGGAGGATAATATATCGTGTTAAAAACGTACAAATTTCTCTAGAATCGTTTGTTTCTCCTCTTGTGCGTGTAACTCGATTACGGAATTATGGATAAAAAGATTTGCAATAATGTTTATCCTTTATCGTCGTTACAGCTGTGAATAGCAGAATTACTATGACGCCTTAAAATTTGACGACGATAGAAGATTCTTCCACACGACCATATTACCGACGTTATTTAAAGCTATAGCTCATCTGGACTGCGGGGAATCCCGTATCATCTGCTACTTTAATACCGATGGACGTAGACACGTTGTAAATTGTAAAGGCACGACACGACACACGATACAGTACGGCGCGGCGCCGCTCTCTGTTGGCTCGCATCGCATCACCCGTCTTACCTAACCTCGAACTTATCAAGGTGACCGGGATGCTCAGAGTCTCTGGAGTCTAGTCGTATCACCGACTGCATCTTGAAATTACTTATGGCCGATGCAACAGACATGGTTCGAGAATTTTGGCCCGAAAACGTAAACAAGCTATTATACAGGGCTATTATATTAAAAATAAGTCGAAAATATAGAATAAAAATTTTTGTTTTTTTAATTTTTTTTTTTTTTAATTTTTCCATCCAGACAGCGATCTACAGTGAGATCCGTTATAACGTATCGCACGAGTACCGAGCGAAAATTCAAAGTCGATTTTCTCGAAAACAAAGCCTCGAACGAAAAATTTTTATTCTATATTTTCGATGTCTTTTTTCGCGTAGAATCACCCCCTTTCCGCTTCTACCACCAGTTACCAACCACCCTGTATATTATATTTGGCCCGATCATAATATTACGGGCTATGTCCGCAACATTTACGTTTGGTCCGATCATCTACTACGATCTATGCCCGTAATATTTACGTTTGGCCCGATCATCGTCTACGGGCTATGCCCGTAGTTGTAGGTTAAGGGGTTAAATATCAAATGAATTCGCATCGTACATGGAGATATTGTATATATTGGGTTGACAACTAAGTGATCGCGGATTTTGTCATTAATAGTGTTAACTATTATTTATTATTCAAAACAATGACAAAATCCGCGATCACTTAGTTGCCAACCCAATAATTAGACCGAGAAACAGCGACTCTTTCATTTAACAAAGTGCTTAGCGATTAAAGCGCAT
This sequence comes from Bombus vosnesenskii, assembly GCF_011952255.1. Classification (NCBI taxonomy): domain Eukaryota; kingdom Metazoa; phylum Arthropoda; class Insecta; order Hymenoptera; family Apidae; genus Bombus; species Bombus vosnesenskii. The sequence continues at coordinate 3,226,753 of NW_022882951.1, read as the reverse complement.
ATTATGCGTTATTCTTAAAAAAAATAATCGATTTTTTATTCTCTTCATAATTCGCCTCTTTCTTTCTTTATTCATCGAAGTTCAATACTGAAATATGTTTATCCGGATAAAACAGGGGAGTTCTCCTTAGGTATGTTTATTAGATCGCTTTTCAATGAAAAATATAACGCAATCTTCCTAAAGTCACGCTTGCCTTTTCCTCCTCCCGCGAGTCGTATTTTTCTCCTCGTGTCTGTATGTTGCCAGAAAAATGTCTCTTTCGTCCTGACGAAGTGGGGGACGTACATAAGGAAGTTGGCGGCACACGTTTCAATTCTATTTCATTCCACGAGAATCGATAAAACGCGAAGAAAGAATACACCGTTTGGATACAAGAAAGATTTGCAATTTTAATCCGATTAAAATCTCGGATATTTTAATATCGTTTTTATACAAATTTATCTTCTTCGGGCAGGTTTCGATTTGTTATAAATTTCCATATGTTACGGTAGCCAAAAGAATTGTTTTCTTCGACGATATTTTCCCATCGGAATCATCTGGATTACTTTAGACATTTCTCGCAATCGGTCCCAACTGAAACTCCCTGTACATTCGTAAAATATGGAGAATTCGAGATCATATTTATCAACAGCAAATAGGTTACACATAAATCGACAAGAAAGAATCAAACTGGAACTTCCTTGGACAAGTTACTGTAGGATTCAGGGACTGTGTCCTAAGTTCCAAAGTAGTCTAAACTGTGAACGCGCACGTACGTCTCGTCTGCAGCGAGTGCCGTACAATTTAAAGCACTATGCAAAGCCCTTTAGCTTTCCCACAGCTTTTCCAAACTTCCTAAGCTCAAATTACGAACGTAATTTCTATCGTTAAACGACTGTTTATACTAATTAGCGAAACGTTTGATCAATCTGATCTCACCAGACCAGTGACTGAAAGTGAAAAATATTTTGAGCATCGCTGTTCTATAATCTGTAAGAATCGGATTTCCTCAAATTTTGTATCGATATCGCAAATCTCGTTTCCTATTGGAAGAATCGAAGGTTTTTTGAGTCGAACACCATACAACGCGAAAAAGTTTTACCTCGAACATCGAGATCGAAGTCAGTTTCGCGGCTATTTTTCTGCGGACCTTCGACGATCCGGAGACGTAGAATATCGCTACGATGCTCCCGTGACAAGTCATTTTCGAACACCCTGTATATACGTACGTTCATCATCGTTGTACTATGGAGCTACTGTTTCTGGTTATATTCCATCTCGTAATTCCGCCTCCCGGTAACATTCTTACGTGTAGGATTAAGAATCTCTGCTCGAATGTCGAATCTTTATATTAAGACGCTAGATGAAATTTAATAACGATTATTATACGGCGAATTATCACGAAACACAAGACGAAGAAAATAAGATAAAATTTATACGAAAGATAAAATCGAGTTATACAAATCCTACAAGGAAAATTAATTAGGTCCGTTGGATCTTCTATCGTGACATTTTATAAAAGATACGATCGTATCTGGGAGAAATAGCGATTTATTTTCTTTCGGCTACGTGTACGATCTCGTTGACGAGTTGCAGCGATTTGTATAATAATACGATCGCGCAGATTGAGAACCGCTGCTCGAGCCAGTGTAGTTCTCACTACTTGACTGGTATTGTATTCCGATTATTTCTTCATTTATATTCGACGCTTGCGTTGACGTCCCTTTTGCTCTTTTCTGTTCCAGCAAAATTATCTCATGAAATTTGGATACCTACCCCAGACGAATCTAGAGACCGGAAACCTTAGGACAGACGATCAGCTCACGGACGCCATTAAAAATTTACAGGTGAGTGAAATATTTTGAGGGTGTTTCGAACCTCGGAATGTTGTTATTCGTACGTCTATCGAATACGAAATATGTTTCTCCGACTATGACAAGCGAAATATAATCGTATTACGTTAAAAAACAAACATTTTAGGGCTTTTATTTCTTTCCATCCTTTGGCTATCTCAGCTTTCTTTCCTCTTGTTATTGTCCCTTTTTAACATAGGGCAGACTCGCGCAGTATCGACCAAAATTAATTCAGATTTATTTCGTCGGATATTGGCACCTTTATTCGAATGAACAAACGAATATGACAATTCTGTGTAACGTATTTCGAAACCGTATCGTTTCTTCCATTGTTTTCGCTGTTTTCACACGTTAAGCGTATACGTTGATATTCCGAGCGTCAAAAGCTATTTTCTAGAGTTGACATTTTATTTCTCAGGTAAGTAAACGAGCTTTTTTCTATTCCATGTACTACATTTAATCTATTAAGTGTAAGTGTATAGCCTCGGTCTTACAATTTTCTTCGTATACCGTATACGCGATAATGTAAAACGTTTCCACGCGTTTATCGTCCAGTACGCGACCATTCGACTATCGACCAGTGCAGACCAAATCTTTTTTATCTGTGGGCTCAATCTGTTGGCAATTGAGATTAAATGAGATCTTCGTCTAATCCTTCCTTTATCTTGCCCCGGTAGAAAAAAGAAAGAAAAGAGAATACGAATGCTGCTTCGAAGGTATTCCTCGAAAATAAAGTGACTCAGAGACGACGAATGTACAGATCAAGAAAATGTTCGTTATTTTATTTGTGATACGTATAAAGATAAAAACGCGGATATGTGAAGTGGATAAAAATGTATATTCCAACGTCTGAATGTCCTTTCTTAGCATTATTAACAATTTAGGCCGAAAAATCTACTAATTAAATAATTGGCCGGTACTGAACGACAATTTCTTCAAACTATTCCTTCGAAAATTTCTTCAAATTACGACATTTTTGCTCTTCAAATTATCAATTCTCGTTATTGAATTTCACAAAATTAATTACCCTCCATTCGTTGAGTATCGTTTGTACTATAAACTGGTTTCCGAGATTTTCATTTTTAGCGACTCTATACCAAGATATAACAAAAGGACTTAGACCGATCTGTACTGTACGACTCTTCCTTATACGTACACTTGCTGTAGGTTGTAATAATTATCGTTAAATGCAATTTTAATCGATAATTGCCGTCAAAGATTAAATCTAAAACAACCTACCATGCTATACTACCACTGCTATATCTACTATAATGCTTGCGTACTCAGTAGGTTAGTAAAATAAATATATTCGCTGACACTGAGATCTGGTCCTCTAATTGGAAGTAATCGAGAAAACGCGAATGCTTTGAAATTTTTATTTCGCTAGAAAAGTTGAAGCCGCGTTGAATATAAGATTAGATGGTTGAAAGATTGATCCGCTGGAACAACGTATCTTTAGCGGATGCAGGGAAAAGAAGTTAAAAAGGAAACAGGTAAAAAAAACGGAGGAAAACGAACGTAAACGTACAATTGAGGAAAACGACGCGTTGTTCGCTTGGCGAGGATTTACATAAAAATCGAGCTCGTTCAAAGTAAACGCGCGCAAACGTTCGATGAAAACGGTATTCTCTACCATGCAGATAACGAGCTACAGTTTTCGGTAATGTCCACTGCCTCTTTTGTTTGGACGTAATAGAACCGTAGGAAAAGACGCTCGTTAACGCGCTCGAGATACGGCGGAACGGTAGATTTGATCGTTCAAATTATAAATTCCGAAAATTGCAAATTTCGACAAAATCGCGTTCAGCCAACCGGAAGCGGTAGACGAAAACGTACCTCGAACGTTCGATTCTTTGGAAGAACAAAAGTCGATGAAACATCCAGATCCTTAATCTGCTAACGATACTTAAATATTAATTCGATAGATGATGGATTAGGGCGTTTTAGAAAACACATGTGTTCCATTATAGAACGTAAAATTAAGTCGAATAATCTTCTAGAGAAATTATTTACGCGATTATGAAGATTACGATTATGAAATTAAAAGAATTTTTGCGCCATGGAAAGGAACGCGGCGTGGATAGTTGTGTTTCGAACGCCAGAAGAAACAGTTGAGTTATCTCATCCTGTTGAACTACGGAAAAAGAACTTTTTCGCGGATTTGATGCATCCTGGTAGCTTTTCGTCGCTCTTAGCATCGCGTCGCGCTATTATATTCGATGAAAATCACGATATCGTACAAATTTTTCTAGAGAACAAACACTTGCTTTGGTTTCGTTTTTCTACACAATTTATGCATGTAGAAAACATGTTTTCGTGTTCATGCATGTTTCGTTGATACATTTTTCGCTTGACAATCGATCGAATTAAAGTTTGTATTTTAGAAATTTCCCTTAATTCTAATTATTTGAAATAAATTGTTGATAAAGAATTTTACTTTTGCACTGCTGCTTTGAAATAGCGAAGAATTCAGAATAGAAAATATGTAACGAGTTTCAACGATTTATAACTTCGGTGAGTAATTGCTAAACGATAACGCATCTTCTAATGATAAACGAATAATTAGGATCTTGCGAATAATTCAAATTAGATGCGCATGCGAACGATACCTGTGTAGAAGCTTTACCTGTAATTTACTTTATCTTAAACGTTATCGACTAAACGTATGATATGAAACATCTAGGAAATAGTTGGAACGTGTTGGAAATTGTTTCAAACGCACATGTAGAACGCACTTCCCTCGAAGTTTGCGACGATACGATACGAAGCGAAATGAAACGAGACAAAAATCTAACGCGAAAGAAACCGTACACGTATTCTTATTTTATCGAGTTGGTGGCAAGCGATTTCGTAGATACGCTAGTGAAACAATTTACACTGTAGCGTTAACGTTCTTCCTCTATCATTCTGTAGAAGAATAGCCACACGACCGATGATACTCTTATCGGAATTATTTCTATTTTAGCAGGTTCAAGAATCCACGTTGCTTTTCGACTCGTATGAATATCCCGCGATACGTATGTCGTTGATCTACCTTTCATAAACTTTACTTTTATTACTGTACTATTATTTAAATACTAGAATTTACCTATCTATCTGCTGTTTGTTATATACCGTGGTGAATGCTCTGTACAATTATAGATCTTGGCATGTTACACATAGAAAGTAAAAATAATGTTGTTATTGTATATTACTTTTCCCATCAGAGATTCAGTGGCATTCCTGTAACCGGTGATATCGACGAAGCTACGATGAAATTAATGAAACTTCCGCGGTGCGGACTTCCGGATAAAGTGGATCCTAGATTTACTAGGGTCAGGCATAAACGATATACGATCCATGGACAACAGTGGCTACATCGGAATCTCACTTGGAGGTAAGCGACGACCGATATTTTGTTTAACGTATTAGCTGTTTGCTCGACAAGTTGTTGCGTAAATTACACGTAAGAACGTAAAGAGAAATTTCGCTAGATATTCGTTTATTTCGTCCACTTTACACGTACGCATATATACAGGCAGCTCGTTAGAGGTTGCTTATCCATATCGCAAATACTCACTTCGATATTTCCATCGTCGGAATAACGAACACACCGGTACTGGTATTGCCATCGCCTTATCGTTTTAATTATCATACCGATCAGGTATCTCTCTCTCTCTCTCTCTCTCTCTCTCGTCACTGCAGGAGAAAAGAAGAATACGTAATTTGTAGTTTTGGAACGTAGAGTTCGCGTAACTGGATCTTTAAGCGTCAGTGGCCGCAAGTGAAAAGTAGATTTGTCAGCAAAAACCATTCTAAGATAATGATTCTGTGCACACGTGGCAATTATTCGTTGAAAAGCAGGACGTTTGGCCCGCTAATTGCCGTCCGTGTTACGCGATCCTCGAGATTCTCTGCGAATACAATTTTCTGCGAACGCATCGCTAACTGCACGGAAATGCCGTTGACATTGTTGGTCTCCGGCCAACGGCGAATTTGTTCCCCTCTGTGTGTTTCACAAAGAGTGGAGAATAGGAAATAATACGGTTGCAACCATGAGAACGACCAGCCGTAAAAATCACATTGATTCGTAACACCAGCGACGCAATTGCCAGGTCTGCTTTTCTCCAACCTTTCTATCTCTAGTCCACTGCTTTTACCTTCTACTTCGATGTAAATCAACGTAGGCTTGAGTGAGTATCGGTCGTGCACTCGAAACCAAACGCGGACGCGTAGTTGAACAAAACGATTTTAAGGACTCTTTTAGGTTAGGTCGAAAGTGGTTTCGAAAAACCACGTGAACGATCGGAGAAATATTTAGTAGTGGCAGTTGAGAGTGAATTTTTATACTAAAGTTTGTTTTCCAGGTATATTTCTTTCGATAGCGTCGATTCGCTAATTATAAATCGAATTTCCGCAGAGAAACGTACGATTGCTGGTTTACGACGATTAAGAGACGTTAATGCAAAGGCTAGAGTTATCGACTCGCGTTAAACGACGTTTTATAAAATGCAAAAAAAATATTGCCAGGCGTGTTAACCGAGGAACAAACGATTTCAAATCGAATTATTTTCCATCGTGACAATTGAACGCATCGCATGAAAGCGCGCAACTATACGAACGAGTCGTGTTATCCGATCGAATGACAAAAGAGTGGGAGAGGGAGAGAGAGAGAGAGAGAGAGAGTAAAAAAATTTAATTGAAGGGGGACAAGTCTGCCACTGTTAATTTAATTATCCTGGACTCGTTACCATTCTGTTGTCTGAACAAAGGAAGAAGTCAGGGCTAGGTACATACATTTACGAGAATGCAAAGGTTGAATCGTAAAAAGGAGAAAAATCGATAAAAGGCAAAGAAAAAGAAAAAAAGAACGTCAAGGTTGCGGAAATTCCTCGTCTCTATTTGCAACTTTATCGAAATTTGCAGGATATTTATCTTTACGCTAAAGCGGGAAACTTATTTGCCTGTTCTAAATTTAAGAAAATGTTTGTACGTTATAAGCTATAATCGAATCGTAATTATACCAGGGAACATCCAGATAATTTACCATTGAATATGTGGCGTTGACTATCGGTGGTATTAAGTGGATTATTCGTAGTTGGTAATAGTCGGTAGCGATTTCTACGATACCGATTATGCGTGTGGCGTTAGGTGGCGCCCTCTGAACATATATTCCTGTGCAATTCTAAACGAGTCACGCGAGCAACTGCAACGAATAGAAGAAATGGCCGCGGCGCGCCGTGATATAAATTTCTCGTAGCAAGTGCAATAAAATTGGTTAGAGAGCGTTTTACACAATATAAACGATAGTTGTTTGGAAAGCGTTGCGTCGCATCGTGTGAGCAGTAAATAAATTTGAGCGCATGTCCGGTTTAGTAATCGAGGTAAGGTACAGATAATACAAGGTTCGTTAGTATTTAAGGATTCTAATTAGCGAGAGTAAGGGGTGAGGCATCGTTCGCCTTAATTGCTCGTTTTAACGACCAAACCCAGTCGCATGATGCGTCGTACGAAAATTTCGCGGTAATTTCGTCGGGATGTCGAGCACGACGATAGTCGTCGAGAATTTAAGGTCCCCTTGCCGTCGAGAAGAAGAGAGGCAATCAACGGTTGTCGATGAAACGACGCAGTGAAACGATCATAGACTCGTTAATCGATTCTGCGAAACAGCATATCGATAGTTGGTCAAAGAGAAGACGGTGTACGTCTGACGTAAGTGCCTTCGTAGAGTTGTTCGAATTATTTGAAAAAAGATCTTAAAAATTCTTTGCTGCGTGTTTGCAACGAGCGACGCTGTATCTTCGATAATTAAATACGTGTATTGCTTACTCATCTAGGAGTACTTTACTTGCTCTGTCATCTTGAATCGTATTTTTAAAAATATTCTCGATGCATGACATGTAGGATAAAGTACGTGTACGTGTACACGCGAAACTATCGCGAATTTCTGTTCGTTAATTTAGGAAACAATGTCAATTTTAGGGAACAGTGCTACGAATAGACGATACATCTGCATCGGAAGCGGTGGAACTTTTGTATCCGACTAATGTGCACATGGTGCGATCCATAGATTCGTTTCATGAAACACGAAGATAGAGTGGTATCTTATCGAAGAAAAGGAAAACGACGCGAGGCGATAAATTGGCTTGAAAAACCAGGGCAATGAGGTTTTCGCCGTAAAACGAGTTGTTACTAATTTCGAAGGGTAGGAAAAGGGTACGAAAAAAGTTGGAGCATCGTTCAGAATGTAGCGAGGAGAGGTGGTTCGTTTCAGGAGACGCGAGAGAACCTTGTACCGACCCTCTTACCCCATTCGCGAACCTTCGTCTCTTATCTTCTTTTTTCTTTCTTCTTTTTTTTTTTTTTTTTTTTTTTTTGTGTGTACGCTTAGCCGACGCGGCGCGACGCGAAGCCGTGACGGCTAAAACGCGATCTTGAATATTAACTCGGCGAGATAATCTTTCCTACTAATTTGGATCAGTATCCGTTCGTTTTTCTCTACTATATAGTTGATCGGATCGATTTCGATCCGTGTCGTCGATTTTATACATCGAAAAATGATCGAATACCGAGTAATAAAAAAAAAAATAGAAAACTTTTTTATAGAACGAGCATTTTCGTTCTAAGAAACAGGTTTCCTCCGAACTGTAATTATTTTGCTCGAACTTTCCGTCGACCAAAGCTCTCTTCTTAAACGTTTATGGCTTAATTTAATGATTCTCTCGATTTCGATGACACGACCATGCTACGATCAAAGAAACGAGGATTTCTGATCGAATTTCTTTGCCATTACCGCGATCGACGATTGCCTCGTTAGTTTAATGGATACATTAAATATTAACGCAATATTCGGAAATAATTTCAAAATAATCGTATCTGGACGCCATCAGGATGAGACTCGATTAATCAATTCGGTACTTTAATACGGCTAACACGGTCTTGTCAGTTAAATTTTCATTTTTCTCGCCTCGCTTTTAGCAGACGGTCGACGTAAATGAAAGGATGAAAGCGCGTCGTTGCGTCGATACATTTTTACACTTACACGATTTCAGTTCCATTCGTTTAATTCTTCGTCGTATCGACGTCAAATATTTTCCAACGTTGTTACATATTGTTATTTATTGTTCCCTGCATTTATAAAAAGATGCCAAGTATCGAAGAATATTTGTAATTTAACTTGCATAAAATCGTGTATAAATTAATGGTATTAAACTAATAGTAATCTTTATAATTGATACGAAAGAACCGATCGTTTGGAAAAATAAGGAAGACGAAACGAGGGAGATTAACCGGGAACAAGATACTGCAAAGTTTTACACTTTAAATCACAGCTTTCGAAACAGGTAACTTTAGGACGAAGTCGATGGATATCCGAAGTTCCGTGCGACCGCGAGATTCCAAAAACGTCGATTCTCCTTTTGACTTACCAAGCGAAAGTAAATAATACCTTGGAGAAAATACTTAAAACCCGAATTGCTAAATTGCTAAATCGTAAAATATTATTCCCTCGAGTGCTGTTATTTTACTGTTACGAATAGAAAAATGTTTTTTGATCGTTTATTAACACGCCATCTGCATGCTGAGTCGATAATTTTAAGTAATTTTTCATGTTCCCCATATTGGGTGTTATTCTAGAAACTTGAAGGAGTATCCAAGAATTTCGGGAGATGTTTTGAAATAGAAAAACCTGAGAATAAAACTGCGTGGACTGAAACGATCCAGTATGCAAACGACGTCAGTAAAAATAGGGCTACGCTTGACGCGTTACGATATAGTACGTGCAAACGTGTATCTTATGAAAAACATACTTCATTCACTCTTCATTCATACTTCATTCATTTTTTTTTTATTATTTAATTTGTACTTTACAATTTGTCCAGCTGGACATTTGGTAAATTTTTCTAATTTAATTGCTAAATGACACGTGAATGGCTACCCCCGGTGGGATACCATCCTCGAGTTTGACTATTTTATTTCTTTAATGAGGTCAGTGAGATGTTTTCTTTTTAGTCTTCTTTCTACCAGAGTTTTGCTCGCTTCAGCAGCCAGCCGGTTTGGATGTGTTGCCCTTCTTTCCTTGCATTTTTCCGTGTACCTGCCGATTCCTTTTTTGATCGTAGATATTTTTAAGTTGTAGCGGCACGTGAGTCAAAGGACGATGCGAATCGAGAGCGACTCGTGTTGTTGTTTTTGCTCGGGTCATTGACATCGTTTTGACGTACCAAACGTAGCGATAAACAAATTCCAGGCAAAACAATGTCACCGCTACGTGTAACCGTCAACCGAAGATGAATTAAAACTTCCCGGTACTCCCCGACCAGTGTAAACAAACGAACACGATCGTTAAGACGCTCGGTAATCGATTTGAGAATGAGAATCAGAGTGATTATCATGGAGCGAACGTACTCATTATCGCGTATACGCATAACGAGTAACACTTAGCGAACGACAATGAATCTGTACTACAAACAGTTTTAAGTATATTAACTACACTAAGTATCCACTCGTCTCATCGATAGATACACCAACACGTTCATCCGTTCGATCGTACGTTCGCAAAGTCTTTACGTACATCCTCGTTTCTGACATACCATGGGGCGTTGACTATTGTTCTCAGTATCTTCGATCGTATCGACTCTAGATTATCGATGTGGCTCATTGCTGCTGTCCCCCATAGCGGTATTCCGTAAAATTGGTTTTATTATCGTTCTGTAAATTTTTAGTTTATTTTCTATGCCGAGTTTAGAGTTTCGACTAGTTAGCCAATACATCCGTTTTCTTTTTATTCGTATTTTGTCTGTAATCGATTTAGCATGTTGTTTCCATGTAAGTCGTGTGTCTCAGTGGAGTCCTAGGTATTTAACTTGCCTTGCTTGCGTTATGTGCGTTTTTTCTTTATTTATTTATTAAAATTTACAATCAATTCTCGCATTGAGGATTTTCAGTAATTTTTTCTGGCGTGACGCAGTGACATGGCTAATTATTTATAATAAGTTAATGCTTATTATAGATAAGTATAATTTATAAGTATTATAAATAAGTAAACATTACATAATTTAGATAACTAATTGAATCTAGCGTTTAGGTCTAGCGGGTAGTGTCTCTTCAGCCTGCGGATCTGGTCCGACGTATCGAGTAGTCCAGTAATTAGGCGGTTTCGGTGTTTGTCGACTCTTTTGCTATATCTGTCGCTATATTTTGCTATTTTCTCTTTGACTGTGGGTATCTTGAGGTCGCGGTGGATTGTTTCGTTGCTGACATACCAAGGTGCATCTATAAGGATCTTAGCGTTTTCGATTGGAAGCGTTGAAGTATTTCAATGTTACGAGCGTGCCATTCAATTGGACATTTGGTGGTTTCCGTTTTCTCAGTGTAAATGCAATATGGTTGCATAATACTGGGGTTTGCTTTTGTTTGTTTATCTTGCTGCCATTTCTCTACTTCCGGGATGTGCTCTTGTAGTAACGTGACTGCTGTTTCTGGATTAGTGTGCCTGACTTGTACAGCCTGTGGTCCGCGAATGTCAGTATTTTGCTATTGGTAGTTGTTGGGCTGTGTATAGTGTGTATAATATTGGTCTAAGACGCTTCCTTGCGGTACCCCTGAACTATTTGCAATGGCTACATCACTTCCTGGCTTCGTCATCGTCTCGTATCCGGTCACCTGCTTGGCGTGTTCGTCGTCAGTGGTTGGCTCCTTCTCTGACTCCTTCTCCAAAGGTGCGTGTTCGTTGTCGGTGGTCACCAGTTTGTAGGAGGTGTAGTTGGAGCTACAACTGGATGTCTTTTACTTCAGAATATACATCCTTTATTTTTACTGCAAAGGTTCTGTTGCTTAGGTATGATTGGGTAAGTGGCGGATTTGTTCCGGGAAGTGTTTTTTGGTTGTTTGTAGGAGGTTTTCGTGGTTCATGCCTCATTCATCTTGAGCATTATTTTCGCAGTTCGTTTTCCTTCTCGAGACGGTATCGAGAAACGTGGATGATTTTGTTCCCTGTGTGGAATATTTCCTCGACACTCGGACGATGGAATGCTCGAACAATGATCTTCGTAATATCTCTAGGACCGCGAAAGACTCGGACAAGCTTCTTTCCACAGGGCGACTCGTTAGAAAAATAATCCATAAAGTCTGAGAAAGGTCAACACCCCTGGGACCAAAAGGAAAATCGATAGGATATCTTGTCTCGCATCTCGCCTTCGTTTCTCGCATTGTCTATCGTAGGACAGACACGCTATCGATTTTGCTTCTCGCTGGAATTTCGATACTCCTTAATCCTTTGTAGTTTGATGCTTTATCGAAACGGGACGAACGTTATTGCGCGGTGCAACGTTATAGCGTTGTTCACCGAGAACTCGGCTAAAAGTGCTATAGATGTTATATAGTATATCGCGTTACTATGTATTTATCCAATTGCCATAGCTTGAAAGATATCACGAGGGTGTTTACTTCCCTCGGGTAAAACAATGGATTCGTAATTGATCGATATTCCAACTCGATAAACTGTAGACCGATGTTTCCATTAAAATTATTTTACGCCTCGGACGACGAGATCCTTTTTCGATCGCGTAACATTTACATTCTCCAACGATACGTTACGTCCGATTTTCTCGATGAGGAGATAAGAACCATAGAGCAAAGTAAACGTAAATTAACTAAAAAAAAAAAAAAAAAAAAAAAAAGAAAAAATGTAGGCGTTTGCGAAGTTTGAAGTAGCCGCAGTGTATCCTCGTGCCGGATAACGCAAACAAATCGAAAGACAATAAGGCACCGTGACAGCTAGTAGACCGACGACGATTCCTTTGTTGAGAATCATGGAGATCACCGGTGGTACAATAGCGGCCAATCACGTATCCCGATCGAGAGAGGTGATTCCGTGTCCTGGACACCAGATCACTTCGCACCGGGTCCTCGGGGGTATCCCGACCCCCCCACCCCGACTCCTCGACTCCGCTCGTCTCCTGTCGCTTAATTGTCAGAAACAATAGAATTATTGTGCCGAGCTTGGAATAAAAGAGACAGAGAGATGAATCGACCGAGAGAAACGGAGATACAAACGACCAAGAGAGGGACAATTCGTCGAGCAACTAGAGGGAGAAATTAGGATCGTGTCCATTTTCGTCGCTGTTTCGTAGCCTCTGTCGAGAGAGCCGTATCAATGCCACTACGTTCGTTGCACGTTACGTAACATGTACCGTGATCGCGTTTTGATCACCGTCGGTCTATGTAGTGTAACTGGTTAGCTGATGTTTGCGACGAATAATACCGACGCTGCTGTTTATTTTATTTTCTCGTCGTAACCATCTGTACGTATACACTGGCTGAAAACAATGTTTTCTACCTTCTAATTTATACGAAACACGTACATACGAAAACTATTTTCGTAACACGTATCGATCAGTTATATCGATCGTTTACGACAATAGCAATGATATTTTCCGAAGTAACTTTCGCTTTCAAAATCTAGTCGAAATTTCATCGGAGTTTCGTTAGAGTTTCAAAGCGACAAAGACTCGATCGCCGAAAGAAGGTTCGCAATAGCGTTGTTCGGTGTATTTTGCTTGCCTCAGTTTAACCGTAAAATCAATGCATTAACTGCTCTCTAATTACGATCTGTCTTCCAAGAACGTTATTTTATCAATTCGTGGTTCGTTTTACACGGTAAAAATACGTCACTCTTGAATTCAACGGCGTGATAATTATCTCGCGATTAAACAAACAGCCGTAGACTCGGTATTCTTGCATAAATGGGAAACAACCACCGCAAAAGGCTGCCGGTTGAAACGGCAGAAGATTCTTAATGCCCAGAGCCCCGTTATCGATTTACCGACCGAGGAAACGATTTCCGTAAGAGCACTCCCCTTCTCGCGTCTAGAAAATGATTTCCACTCGTGGTCCGCGCCACGAAGGGTTCTACTTTCGTTATAAAATAACACACACGAGTATCACCGTCAAAGATAACCACTATCGAAGATGAATTTGGATCACCGTTTTATTACTTTTCGATTTTATAATCGCGCACATGTGACGATAATTCCCCCCTCCCTTTTTTTTTTTATGATCACTCGACCGAATATCGTTCTTTCGGAACTCGCAGGCGTGATATACCGCCAGGAATTTTGTGTTCCAGACATAGTTGTCGATATGAAAAATCATAAAAATATCAAACTTAACGTTCTTAATTTGTATCGTGTTCTACGTAAGCGTCGATATCGTCCGACTACGCTTCCTCTCTGCGTTGAAGAACTCGAACCTTTTCCAATTTCAGACGTAACGTTATCCGTAAGATGTTTACGAGTTAAACGTTTTAATTCTTTCGATTCCTTTCGTCGATCGTATCCTTTTGTATCGAGGAGAGAGTTTTTTCACGCCCCGAGGCTGTACCGATATCGGTGTAAATATCGTAGATACTTTCAAAGCGATTGTCGGATCCACGCGGTTGCCGTGTATTTACGGTTTGATTGAGAAGTAAATTATACTTGACATTTTCCGAAAAACCAATATCACGTTTGTCACACGGTTTTCAACGGTGCTCGAGTAGCGACGGAAAACATGAAACTCATTGGCTAGATGGTTTCGAGCACGGCTCTTCGTTTTGACGAGTTAAATTTTAATTAGCGTTTCACGCGGTATCGAGGACGTGCCTTCGAGTACGCATTCTTCCACGACCAAATAGAATAGATGACAGGTGTCATGAAAAAAGAAGAAAAACAATTATAAAGAACAAGAGGAAAACATCGGCAACGCATTTTAACTTTCCTTTCCGCTCTTCATCCGCATCCTGAAACATTCTAAACTTTAACTTTCGGCTTTTACGATATATTTCGTTTATCCTCGCTTTATTTTCGCTTATTCTCGCGTAATATACAGGGTGGTTGGTAACTGGTGGTACAAGCGGAAAGGGGGTGCTTCTACGCGAAAAAAGAAGTCGAAAATATAGAATAAAAATTGTTCGTTCGAGGCTTTGTTTTCGAGAAAATCGACTTTGAATTTTCGGTCGGCACGCGTGCACGTTATCGCGTCTCGTTGTGAGTGAAGTGTTTCATCCGTACGGTACATGTCTGATGATGAACTGTCCTCCTACGTTGCTAATTCTTCCTACCAGCCATTGGGTTTTGTCTGTCCATCGCGCCCTTCCGGCTGCTCCTTTCTCGGGGTTTTTTACCTGACCTCGGAATCATTAGGTTTACAGCTCGGGGAGGACATGTTATTCGGAATTTCCTAAAGAAGAGAATAGGTCATAAACGAAGCGCCACTCAAAATTCCGAACAATATTCGTACCAAGATGCTTTGATGTGTTTACCTACAAAATATCTGCGATTCGAAATAGCGCAATGTGCGAATATTAACCCTCTCTCTACTACTACAGCTACATCAAACACGTTTGTTATTTTTTTCGATGATACGACATATCCTAAAAGGTTCAAGCTCGTAGTAAATATAGCGAAAGTTTGTTAAAGGTGATAGTGTTTTAAAACTTATACGCCTCTTTCGGATTTGGCACTCATTAAAACTTCTTTGGATTTACGAGACGATACAATCTTTTTGGATCTAGTTCGTGTTCAAACTTTCGCGGATACTCCTGAAACTTATGCAATTTTATCACTTCAAGAAGCCATCGATGTGTTATAAAGGCGTGACAACCTTTAAAATGGAATAAGGATGTACCGTATTTGAAAACCGGAACGTATACCGTAAACTGGGGAGCACTGACAGGTTTTTATAACACTTTACGCTGTAACTCGATGATTCAAATATTTACGACTCTTTTAAATATCTTATTACGACATTGTGTCCTCGGTCGTTTTACAAGAAACGTAAAAATGCGTAGAATTTTTCATCCTCTTCTCTTGTAATTTACGTTAAGCACCTGTTCGTGTTACGTTGATTACAGAAGATTACAGTCAAAGATATAATTAAAAAGATTATCAGTAGCAGAGATCAGATCGAAGAAACTATTTGTAGGATGTGTTTTTCGGATATATCGTGTATCTCTTTGGCGTTGAAGGTTGGAGAGCCATCAGCGTCTTTTTTTTTAACGTATTTATTAAACATTGTAAATTTACCTAAAGTTATGAATTACATAGCACAGAATAATTCGTTAAAAGTCGTATAAATGTAGAGAAGCTTACATTACCGAGAAAGGAAGAAGGAGAAAAACATTTTAATCGAGAATGAAATCTTATACTAATCTAATCTATTTAATGCGTGGTATATTTATCGTCTTAATTTTCACGTGGTTTTAAAAGCACCTGTTGAGCCTATATATCCATCGGGTGCAACCAACAATGAGGTATCGTAGAAGAAAGTCGAAACAAATCAATTGCAAGTAAATTAACGACGTTGATTTTATACAATTTCAAGTTTTGAAAGACGATCGCGAGTTTAACTTCAAAATGGAATTTCTTCAGTCGCGCTTATCCTTTGGTTAACTTCATTTGCGGATATAATAAATTAGAAAAATCGGCCCTCGCTTAGTATTAGGTTGTCCGAAAAGTTTCTCCCGTTGTACGAGGAAATAATGAACGCACAACGTTTTTTGTTTTATATTATTTTGTCGAATTACGTACGACCCATTCTGTTCTGTTGAGATAAACGCCGCGACGTTTCACAGTCTTGGTTTCACGTTTGTATGAAGCAACACTGTTGTAAAAAGCACGTCTGCGGAAGGAAGACACTTTTCGGACAACTTAATACGATTGAATAGCGTGAAGCGGTAATTTCTGATCGATATTTTACATATAATGGCGTGTAGTAAAAGAGATCTTGAGATAATAAGATCGTTCGAAATCGACACAGAAAAATTGAATGATAACATGGAAAAACGTTGGAGAGAATAGTAACGAAGACATGGTATTCCATATTTAAAGGGTGAGAACTGACGGCGATATAGTTTGTGATTTCTGTCTGTAATCAAAGAAGAATAATTAAGAATAATTAAGCGACGAGCAAATCCCTAATAAGCTGCTTTAGCTGTACTCCTTGCAATTTTAATTATTCGTTCTAGTCGATATTAAGCCCTGCGATTGTCCATTCAAAGTCCATTTAATTTCATTTAACCTGGCGAGTCGATGGAAACGAAAATACGAATTTCGTCGTGTTCGCTCGCGATCTATCGATTCTTTCTTTCTCTACCTTCTTCGACCGTTTTCACCGTTTCTTGCTTGTAGACACCCTTTGAGATTATCGAATCGACCAAAATATCGAATTATCGTCGTTAGACTTTCCTCTTTCGCGTCGATCTGGATGCACGATTCTCGAAAGCCTGGAATACATTTTGATACATTGAGACGGTTAGCTGGTTATCGTTGCGGCGATGATTTAGTTTGACGAAAAATTTGTCGTTCCCTCGCGAGGAACGTGAATTTCCGTGAAAAGTTGTATAAGCGAGTGGTTGGAAGATACGCACGAATATAGATCGTTTGGCTTTCCAAGGAGAACGCCGCGACCGCGTCGGGATGCGATAAATTCCGCTCCTTCTACCTTCTGTCGTTCGTTGTACCTTGTGGGCATTTTCGGATGTCGCTTCCTTACCGAATGATATATTAACTTTGTCTCGTGACTCGTCAGAAACTGAAAAGCTCTTGCTCTTTCGCTTCGTATCGGGCGAAACTAGAGTCGCTTATCCGCAAAACCTTCGTACGTGCAGCGAAAGCAATTAAGATGAGAATTATTCCATCGGTTCTCTCTTGGCAAGGCGTTACGTCGCGTCACCGTCGACTTGGCTGTCTCTTACGACGGAAACGAAAAGACGATTTCTGCGACAACTTACGGTTCCGTTTAGGCGTTTTAAGACATTCGGTTTGTCTCGAACACGCTGCTTACGCGACAGCGACGTGACCCCAGGTTCTCCGACAAATTTCCCTTCGAATAAAAATAAGAGACGATCGATCGTTCCGACTGCTGCGTTACTTTTATATGACAAATGATAGATGCATAAGGCAAGGATAAAAAATATAAAAACGAACGGACTATGTCGTTTCTCGATTCTATCGGATAACAAAACAAAGCACTGTATACAAGTAAAGACTTATCGCGTCGTTAAAACGTAAGAGACGTGTAATTTGGTAACTGTTGGCGGAAGTTTTAACGAAAATGTAGATAAAATTTTTGCGCAAGATCGGCCAGAGCCGGAGGAAATGGAAAATTCTTGGAGGAATTCGCAGTGAATCAAGCGTCACCTTAATTAATCTTACTTTATACCACTTACTCTTTTTCTCGTCGGCCCTTTATCAAAAGGGCCGACCTACATTGCATCCGCGATGCAATTGCAACAGAAGCCTCGTTGTACGAGGCTACAGTGCCTCTTTCACAGCCTTTAACCTACACCTGGTCTCTTCTCGAGTGTTCTCGAACTAGGAACCACGAACATAATGCAACACGGTGTGTCGTTGCACAGATCTACTGGCTGCAACGTGTACTCTCGTTGCATTTGCCTTTTCCTCTTTATTACGTTACAGCTAGATGCGCGTCTATCGTCTACCGAAACCTCTCACAATTCTATTCGACGCTGCTATTTTTCACAGCAAACGATAGATAGTTCCACGTTATTATCGATTCTGAAGATCTTGAAATCTCCATTTTTATTTATTTCTATTGCCATCGATACGACACAATTTGAGAAGATAATATCCCAAATTACGAAGACAACGAAGTATAAACTACGAAGAGAGCAAACTGTCGTTCGTTATCCGTTACATGATTCTCCTGTTCTACGCGTTTGTTTCTAGAGAAAATATAAATAATACCAACTCCTAGACGTCGTACTTCGGTCGTCCCTGATGTGTGACGCGTCGAATAATTTTTAAAAGAATAAATTTGTGCGTTACGAATTACAAACGCCAGAGAGGTAAGTGTCGTAAAGATAAATTCGCCACGCGATACAGCGATTCTTTTGATGCTTTACGCTGATCGGTGAAGCGCAGAAAATGCAGTGGCTGCATTGTAGTAGTAAATTTTCAGTTCGAAAGTTGATTGGCGAGCGTCGATCGACCCGATACGACGCGACGCAACGCGCCATCACAGCGATAGAAGGCACGAAACAACGCTTATATACGATCCTTTGGAACAAAGTCTGTCGCTTCTGGTACTCGCGCGGGATTTGGCCAAATTAATTGTTCCCTCGTTTAACTGTTAATAAGCGACATTTGGATTTATCTGGACGAATGTACAACGCTAGTGTTACGATATCGCGAGTACGTTTGTTCAACGTACGAGCAAGTCGACACGAGCCGAGCAACGTGAGATTTCAAAAATTAAAAAGGAAGTTCCCTGTGACAAATTTGAACGTTCAGCCGGCGTATTCGCGCGCGTTCATTCGTGTCGCTGCTTTAAACAAATTTATAACTTAATAAATAGCGTATCTGGAAGATTGACTCGAGGCGCTAACGTAAGACGTAAGACAAGAAATCGAGTATCGCTGCAGCGTATTATGAGAGCGAATATGAAAAATTTCGGAGCTTTCTCGGCTGATAAATGGCAGAACTAAAGGAAAGCGGTAAGGCTTATCTTTCCTAAGTATCCTTAGTTCGCAGTTTGTACTCGTGAGAAGTTGCTTTCAGAAGTTGTTAGTAGATCGTTTCAGATCAGAAACGTTCTTTAATCGAGACCTTGTTAAACTTGTTGAATGGCGAGAATTCTCTCAGCTTTTCAAGTTATAGAATTAACTTAAACTTCTCTAAATTATATCAGCCTTCTCCAAGTTCCGCGGTTTCTCGATTTTCGGCCTTTCGCGCTTACGCTTTTCTAGTAATATATCTAATCTTCGTTATTAAACTTTAGACGTAGAAATTTAAATACTCCCTGCGTAAAGATTGTTCTTTTATTTGGACGATGGCCGAAGTCGAGGTACAGATTCTTTTCTGGCGAAATATGATCGATAGTTAAGAAGAGTATCGTGAAAATTGGCGATGACGTGGCTAGGTCGAAATATGCGCGTGAATCGGCGAAGCACGTCCCAGTATCAGTTGGGAAATTAGTGGAACGAGACCGACGAATATCGGTAAGGTATAGGACGGCTGACAATCGCAGTAACTTTTAATTTCTGCGTGTGGTGACTCGCATATGGTCGACGCCCGTTTCGTTCCCTTTTGATAAGGAACAATTATTGGCGATAGTCGGAGAGACGCCCCTCGTAGGACGCCCGCTCAAATATACCGGGTGTCTGGAGTGGCCGGCGTGTACCATCGAACAGGAAACAATAGGCTCTCTTATTCGCCCCTGCTGCTGGCTTGCGGTTCTTTGTGCCAAAAAACGGGCTAAATGCGCTATTGCACCCGACCTTACGCACGTCTACAAAGAGAAGCCAATAGCGTCGACTTCTTCCTTTTCCCCCTTTTCTTTCCCTTTTCTTTCCCCTTCCCTTCAACTTTTTCCGCTCCCCTGCAGCGATTTTCCCGATTTAATTTGTCGCGCCCGAAGGAACGTGCCAACTCGCCAATTAAGTTTCCAAAATCCTAAACGACTTGCGTTCAGATCGATCGTTCCGATCGTACGAAAATCGCAATTTATTTTTTCGTTACGATTCGATAAACGTCGTTGCGCAAAGTTTACTCGCAGCTTTATACCTCGTATACAAATACGGATGTTTGCGTCGAGTATTACGCGTTTAAATGTCGAAGTGAAAATACCGGATGTAAATTTTCAAGAAGAAAACGTCTTGACACTTTTACCGATATCGATAAAGCGGAAGAAAATAAAAATAAACGACCAAAGAATCGAATCGTAAAGTATAAACAGAATCTGAGAAAATTCGAGTTCTAAAGTAGAACGAGACGTTATTCTTATTGACGTGTTAAAAAAGTAGTTATATTCTTGGTAAAAGTCGCTTGATACGGTGTATGGTACATCGGTAACGTTCTTTAATCATTTCAAATAAGATAAAAACAGCTACTAGTAGAGATATTGTTCTTTGTGTGGTTCGCACAAAGAATAAAAATTAACTCGAATATATATATATATATATATATATATGTATGACTCTGAAATATAGATATATATATTTAGTAAATCGGAAATTAAATGGGAAAAATGTAATTGGAAGTTAAGTAAAGTTAAGTGATAAAGGCAGGTTGAACGGATAATAAGAATCCCGAGGGATGCTTTTTCAAAATCCTGAGTCTTGTAATCATTGGACTGCGAATAAGGACGCGCATGCGCACAGCTTTCCCCTACCACCGGCGGAAGTATACAGAGTCAGCGTAGAAACGATCTGGCTTTGCCTCAGTATTCCGCCGCGTCCTGTTTCGTCGATGTTGTGCTTGCATTCGCTCTGCGATTTCCGTCTTTTTACTTCCGTGGTAACAGGAGTTGTCTGCAACGTCGAGTCTGTGAATCGAATATCCACGATGACTCAACGTCGAGTCGTTCAACGTAGCATGGCAAGTTTTACATTTGAATTTTCCATTTAACCGCTGTTTTTAAACGCGTCGCACGATTCTTTAACTCGGAGTTATTAAGGTCGTGGTAGGTTTAACAATTCCAAAATCACGTACATCGTATCGCGAGAAATAGCTAGCGAAAATTTGCCCAAGATAATCGTCTATCTTTGGAATAACGTTTTGGAAAAAAATATGACAAATTGCTGTAATTCGGTTCTGATCAACGCGATAGATTATACTGCCCCCCTTAGTCGATTGTCTTAACTAATGCCACATTTGAGATAAATGAGATTTTAGTTATTATTTTCTCGATGCCGCTTTTATTTATTTTTTTTTTTCTTTTTTCTATCGACTTTAAAGTTTTGGTCGTTATTTTCTTACGACCTACGTAATCTTTTTCAATTTCGCGTACACGCAGCGAACGTATTATCAGGAATTGTTGGCGATTAATTAAACGTTTCAGACAAGACGTTTTAACCTTATGAAGAAACTGACGACGAGACGAAACGTTTTCTCGTAGGATACGGTTGAAGTCGTATTTAAATAATAACGAGTTTTTTTCGACGTATACGGCTTAAATGTAAATTAGAGAAACACAAACGCAGAAACTTAGACGTGAATAATTTAAACACGAGCGTTAATCAATTATAAATATAAATACATTACAATCGAA
Organism: Bombus vosnesenskii; assembly: GCF_011952255.1. NCBI lineage: Eukaryota > Metazoa > Arthropoda > Insecta > Hymenoptera > Apidae > Bombus > Bombus vosnesenskii. The sequence continues at coordinate 3,204,893 of NW_022882951.1, read as the reverse complement.
ATATAAATTTATCATTCAGATTTAAATAAATGAAACGCAGGCATAGCGACCGTGCGTAACAGAATAAAATATCCTATTTGCTTTTCAAATGTTAACCGTTAGAATTATTTAACTTAGCCACTTTACCTTTAGTAGATGGTAGGACACTGTCTATACAGCGCTATAAATTAATAATCACAACAGGAAAACAGTTGAGATAAATTATTCTATTTCCAATTTACTTACAAATGACCACGTCATTCGCGTTCATAGTTCACATCGTTCGTTCGTTAGATCGTAATAATAAAGTTTTCAAATATCCGCGTAGATTTTACTTGCATCGTGACAATGTATTCTCAATATTATTGAGAATAACGACGATGTTTAGAAGAGTATAAACGTTTTCTACGTTGCAATCGCATTATTGTAAATTGTATTCCGCGAAAACTCGTAGAGTAGGAAAGTTTCTGAGAAATACCGAAAAATTATGTACCAAGTTAGTGGTCGGGAAGTTAGTGGGCGTACTTGATAAAACATGGAAAGATTTTCCGAATATCGAGTAGTTTCAAATTTGTTGATAACGCAACGAATAGATGGATGGATTATGGAAAAGGAAATACGTCGGACGACGTCCACCTCTTTTCAACGATCCACTTCAGCGAAATTGCTTTCTCTTTTCGAGTTTTTAAAAGGGGTTGAAGGAACGATCGAGAAGACACTCTCTTTCATTTTTCTCTCGTTCCAGATTCCCTCGATTTCGATGTTGCAAAAGCGATAACTTTTTTAATGCAACTTTCCTGCTAGTCGAATATTTTCAAACGTATCGTAACGGTTAGAAAATTTTGCAATTTGTTCTTCCGTGTTAACGCTTAGCTCGGGAAAATTGTTACCAAGATAGGAAATAGGCGGAATTTGAAAAGATCGGAAACTATCTGGTCACTCGCTACCTCGAACAATTCGTTTCAGTTGGATTTCACGTGAAACCACTATCTGTAGTTTTATCCGTTTCCCCGGAAGACCTTTTTTTTCCTGGCTTTTCTCCAGGGCCGAATAAAAATGTTCCATCGAGAGTGTTACTCATCCTTTTTGCTTTTATACCCTCTAACTGACACGTATACGCGCAATATTCCCACGTATAAACTTTCCATTGGTTTTATACCGTTCTTTCTCCACCGATCCTGCCTTAATTTCCTCGCGAACGAGAGCAACGGCTACGTCGTTTGGATCGCAGTCTCGTTACAACGTCGCACTTGTCCGATCCAATGTACAAGTACGTGGAAGAAACGGCTATGACACAATTTGTTATCCTGATTTTGCTTAGACATCCTCTTCACTGGCAAACGCGTTATCTGCGTGTTGTACAAAGGTCGTAAATATCACGCCTCTGACTTATAACGTCGAATCTTGCTCGTAACGCGTAGGCTATGCCCGAACGACGAACGTGAATTACATCTAAATACTTCGTCGAGTTACTAATCTCGATTCTAGTTGGATAAAAGTTAGCTGTGTGACAGCGAATAGTGAGATAAAACTAGGAATATTATATTTTACCAAGCGATTTCCAACTTTGTAATTTGAAACAATATGCGTTTAGTTTGTTCCACGATACGCGCAATGGTCCATGCATTTTCCGGATATTTTGAAAAGTCAATAGACAAAAAATGTATCGAGTACAGCGAATGGTAGTTTACGAATTTAATCGGCCGTGGCAAGTTCTCTCTCTTTCGACGTCGTTCGCGGTATCCTGCCAAGATAGATATCTACATGTGTGTTTGCTCTCGTTATTACACGAGATAGCTCCTATCTAGATTAAATAATTTGTCGTTGTTTTACGAGCGATAACAATTTATTTCCTGCTGGGATGTAGTAATTAATAAAAATTATAGATACGATTCGAGCTCCTTTTAATATTCGTCGATTTCTGTTTTCGTCTCCATTGAAAAGAAAAGTACGTTCGTAACAAACAGATTGTGTTAAGTAGCAAATGAAAAGAAGGAGTAGAACGCGAAAAGTTTTACCGGTTATTCTATTATTACGAAAAATCATCTTCGTTTATATCGATATAATATATTTCCATATATTTGCATTTTTTTTTTTTTTTTTTTTTTTAGATTTTCATATTGTAAATATTGCATATGCATATTTTTATTTGTTTCAAATGTATAAATATTCGCGATGTAATAATTTATATCGCTGCCAGCAACGCGTGGTTATTTGAACGATCAGGCCTGTGCGATCGTCTGGAATTGATCATTTCGATTTCTGAAACGATGTGTACATATTGGCCATATCGACGTGTAGGTAGATATAGGTAGTACGAGTGTGGTGGAGCTACGTGGATGTGCACCGTCTTTGGAGTACACGGGATAAAAAGCGTGGAGTAGCGCTCTGCCGTTTGGAAAATCGTATTTTTCCAAGTGTTCGTTTCTGCTGGCACTGAGAAAACGCTCGCCGTTATATACCGCGTTGTTTCATCAAGAGAACGTTACGAATTGTCTTAGTAAAAAATAGCAGTTTTTCACGGCAGAAATCTGAACGACGGAATGCCGTGACGCGCGATGAAAGAGAAAATAAAATTCTGTTTTCCATCCTGTTCGGTAATGGAAAAGCTTAAGTCGCGCGTTTCTCCGACGCTTCTCCCCCTTTGAATTTTATTTTCCACGACCGGAACTGATAGAAAATTAAATATTTTTTCAGGTAAGTGAAGAAGCTGAACAAACATTAACAAAACGGTTCTTCGAATGCCCAAGTATTAAAACGCCGTCGGTGAGTAATTAGAAATTAAATAGTTTCTTCGTGAAAAAAATTTTTTTCGTAGTTTCCGATACGTACACGTATACAATATTATTTTACTAATTTCTCGACATTGTATGAAAGAAAAATACGTAGAATTTCGTTGATTCGTTCTAAACTACGAGCGGTACTTTTTTTCCTTTAGAGGATCGTCGTTTCGATGGTCGCGAATATTTAACGAAACTACACAGAAGATAAAACGAAAACGTTATTAAAATGTCTTCTTAAAGAGGAAATGAAACAGCAGTTGTGTTAAAGCGCGTTTCCAATAATTTGTAATCGCTTATTTCTATTTAAATGTTTGAAGGATCGGAAGGCTTGCCTTCTTAAATAAAACATTATCGAGGATGTACCGAACCGACGAATACATCGAGAGACTGAAAAGGCGAGAAAAAGATCATTAGGGAGGAAAGCTTTTCCGCTCTGGCGTACGCGTTGGTAATAGAAAGGGAAAAAACGATTGGAACGCACGAATCAGTAGCCAGGCTTTATTCCATCGATTTTGAATCGACGGTTAGAAAGGAGAAACGATGCGGGGAAAGATGCATAGTTATTTACAGGATGATGGATGCTACGCGTTATTTTCCCGTTCTTATGAAGCTACACACGGCAATATGATTGCGAAACGTGGCCATAATGAGCCATTCGAATGCGATCGATTGCTTGTGACTGACCTAAATATCCTGAATTTCTAATGTATCTTTTCAAGCATCCGTGTACGTTCGTGAGATTTTTCAACCGACAAACTGCCGCCTCCTTTTTTTTAGTTGTCGTTGACTTTTCCCAGAACTTTTGTTTCTTTCGTCGAACGTAATTTCACCTTTTAGTCTTGCACGAAGTTTTATTATTAGGCTGGAGGATACGAAACACCGTTTCGAAATAAAAGTCGTGCATATTTTCTTCGAAATATCGTACATATTCCTACACGTACCTGTTTGGACCTATGGGATCCAACTATGGGGAACAGCGAGTAATTCCAACATAGAAATTCATCAACGATTCCAATCAAAACCTTTAGGATCCTCGATAGATGCACCTTGGTATGTTACCAAGGAAACGATACATCGCGACCTTTTTTTTTTATTTATTAATATTTACAATTAATTCTCGCATTGAGAATTTTCAGTAATTTTTTCTGGCGTGGCTCAGTGACATGGCTAAATATTTATAAGTTAATACTTATTATAGATAAGTATAATTTATAAGTAAGTGTTGTAAATAAGTAATTATTACTTAATATAAGTATCTAATTAAATCTAGTGTTTCGGTCTAACGGGTAGTGTCTTCAGCCTGTGGATCTGGTCCGACGTATGGAGTAGTCCAGTAATTAGGTGGTTTCGATGTTTGTTGCGAATACCTACAGTTAAAGAAGAAATATCCAAATTCTTCTTCTGTGAAGTGTTTCTTCGCAATTGCGTCTCCCCGCGATTGGTCGAAAATACACGTAACATAAAAATTAACAAGCACCGAAACCCAATCACTTGACACGACGGATCAGATCCGCAGGCTAAAAAGACGTTACCCTGTAGATTTAAACGTTAGATTCAGCTAGAATCAAACATACGATAGTCGTTTATTATTCACGTTATAGTACCACGCCAGAATAATTTACTTATAATTCTCAATGAGAATTGATTGTAAACTACTTGCAAATAAACAAAAGAAAAATATTGCTACATATTAGTCAAACTAAATTCCAAAGTGATTCGATACACTTAACCAACGACTGTCGAGCAATTTCATCCTTCTATATCTGTGAGAATTACTAGTTTCAGACTAAAAATTAAAATTAAAAGTTGAAGGAATTTATGAATGAAAAAATTGTCGAAGCGTAATAGAGTTTGGCGGTAGTTTCTGCAAATTTACATATTGTAAGACGTGGATCATTGTCCGTCGCGTGTTTCATAATTACAAATTCCGTGGTAGATTTATGTAAAGTTTAAAGTCGGACGAACAATCGGAGGTAGCGGTAACAGCGTGACTCTTTTGCGAGAAAGCACGGAAATCGATCTTAAGAAGGAATTCCATTAAAATTCGTAATCTATCGGCGAAGAGGACAAAGTTCGAACGTCGCTCGATAATCCTGTAACAGGTCGACAAACGAGAATCGAAGACACGCTGATGAATCTTAAAGGTTGTCGAACAGCTACCGAATTTATAGGAACTAATCTACAAAAAGTTTTGCCGCCAGACCAAAGTAAAGTCGAACCTCCTACGTCCGCCTATTGGAAAAAGTAGATCTTTTGCTTGGCGTTTAGATTAACCAGTTGCAAATTCGTCCTGGTACTGTTACACAGGTACTAGAATATGGATAAGATCTATCTCTGTCGCGAATGAACGAAAACGAGTTTCAATTTCGGATCGGTGTGTACGTTCGAGTATACACGGAGCGTTTATGCGAATAAAACGTTTATAACGTTTTATCGACCAGCTGAACGGAAGTATTCTTATTTGCATTTGCTTAGTTTTCATTTATACGAGTAATTACGAGTGGTTAGAATGTGATCTCGTAGCTGAAAATTACGCGCATTTCGCTATCGGTAGACGATCGGCGTATTCGAAAGGTTAAACAAATTTGGTCATTTGTGCGGCAATACGCGTTTCCGTATCTGGATCGTCACAGACGGAAGAAAATTTGATTGGCGTTGAGAACGTAACAAAATCGCTATTTTTTGGTTTCCTGGAAAACGAACTAGATGTGAATGCGAGCGTTTTGAATGGACGGGTTATTGTCAATTTGATAAGAATAGCGAGTTTAATATCTCATACCTTTTGTGTTTGCCAGTGCTTGTAAATTTATTCTAAAGCAGTAGAGAGCTTTCACGAGATAACGTTCCATTTTTTCTTCTTTGGGTAGAAGGAAGCGGCGATTGAAATTTCATATTGAAATTTTTTGGTGTTGGAAACTGTCCAGAATCGAAGCCGAGTCTTTCTTGCACGTGATTTCCGCCTCGATGGAAATCACGATTTAATTCGACTGCGGTGAATACGGACTACGAAATAAATTTTATACTATAGGTACATTTTATTTAAAAGATCGCACGAATCGAACATTATCGCGTTAAATCTAATTGTTCCGCGTCGCGATATAAATTTCGTTTCAAAAGTTGAAACGTAAGAGGCAACTTACGGTCGCTAGAAAAACATTAATTTCGCAAAATAAAATTTATATCGATACGTAGTACGGTTAGTCGAGCGAACGAGTAACGAAGTAAGTCGGCAAATTAATTGGCTACCTTAACTGGTTAAACGTTTTGATCATGGGCTTGACGTTTCCGTTTTAATCGAGTTCTTTTATTTCGTTGATTCCCGACCAATTGATCAACTAGCCGATGTAATAATCGCTCCACCGATCTATACGATCGCAATTACGTGGACGAATATGCGCCCGAAAACTCGATTAAGCGTAAAAATTTGTTTACTCGTATTTGCAAGTTGAACTGTTGGCTCGATCTCATTTTCCTTTAATTTTCGTGCGATATCCCGCGGATAAACGTTTCAAATACATCGAACGCGTCGAATTAACAACTTATCGTTCGAATAACTTATCGGCGATAACAATAGCTTGTAACTTAACGTTATAAACTTTAATTTATCACGCAGCATTACGAATTCCATAGATTTCCTTTCTCTAAGGAATGAAACGCGAATCGAAGTGCTAGTGTTAGGTGGAAATTTTATTCGACGATACATTACGTTTGACGTTTCATCAATTACTTGGTTCGATCGATCTTGGTTCGCTTTTTCATCGACGAATTGCTATGATAGTACGATTAATCTTTTCAAGACGGAGACGCGAGTAATCTTGGAAGACCAACTCCGATACAATGTACATATACACATCGCAAGAATTATTACGTTGTCATATTTATTTTATTGGAAATAATGATCAGCACGTGCCGATCGAGAACCGAAGTTAATGTGCAACCTTTCCAACATCATCAACATTGACGTTCGTGTAATCGTTTCGTGTAAATAATTCGTGGTTGGTAACTGATGGTAGAAGCGGAAAAGGGGTGATTCTACGCGAAAAAAGAAATCGAAAATATAGAATAACAATTTTTCGTTCGAGGCTTTGTTTTCGAGAAAATCGACTTTGAATTTTCGCTCGGTACGCGTCCACTTTATCGCGTCTCGTTATAACGGATCTCGCTGTAGATCTTTGTCTCGATGGAAAAATTTAAACAAATTTTTATTCTATATTTTCGACTTCTTTTTTCGCGTAGAATCACCCCCTTTCCGCTTCTACCACCAGTTACCAACCACCCTGTAGATTATCGTCGTTCCTCGTTGGATACAGAGGTTCGACATTTTCTTTCCTATTTTATTTTGGATATTTCGTCTCCCTTTTCCAAATTTTTGTAATAATTAGAGCTTCACGCTCGTAGAGCTAAAGCCGAATTTACACTGCTTCGCTTTGGAGGAACACGGTGGATGAACGCTGCTCTCATCCTTGTATCGTACGTAGATGGGACGAGGATGAAAACAGCGTTCATCCGCCGTGGATTTCCATCGGCGTTCCTCCAAAGTGAAATAACGCAAATTTCGCTTAAGTTGCCTCTTTAAATTAAACGAGAATTCGACGCCAAGCGCTTTTTTCTTTATCGTTTGCAAAGTTATAGAGGTTACCGTGTTCTGGTTTTTCATAGACGATTAAAAACTTGAAAATCAGTAGTCAAAACCGAATCGTATCTACGAGTATATTTAACGAAACGACAATCGTTCGATGATAATCTATTATACATATATACATACGTTTATTAACGCTTTCTTTAACGTACGCAAAGTTTAACGTATTAAGAATTCGTCCTTTTTCTTTCTTTTTTCTTTTCTTTTTATACGAGAATCAGTAGATCAAAATACGAGCAGTTTTCTAGGAAATTGGACATTGTACAACCATAAATACTTTTTATAGTCGGTGTAAATCTTGCGAAGGCTGCGCGTCTTCCCCTGCCAGTTCTTTCCACAAAGGACGTATTACGAACAAGTAAAATAGCTTCGCGTCTTTCAGAAGCTCTTTTCTGCTACACGGTTGAAACGGAGGAAGAGGGGAATAATTACGAGTGCATTGCGCCGGTGTGGAAAGCAGAGATTAACAAACAGAAGAGGTTTCTCTATCCTCTCTCACCTTTTCCACTCGATATCGGATATCGTTTATCGAATGAAATAAGATTCGTTTCCATCTCTTTCTCACTCGGAATTGCCGTTCGTTGAATAACGCTCCAATGTTTAAACCTATTTACGATTCGTCGTAGTTCTTTCGTACTTACACGAATACGTCCAGAGAATATGCCAATAGCGTGGAATTTCATTTGTAAAACACTTTTTTCGTTTTAATATCGTATTGCTTGAAAAGCATCGAAGAAAGATTATCTTTGGTCGATGAGCAGAGAGGAGATGCTTCGAAATCGATGAAATATCCAATTGCGATTTAAACGCGATAACGTGGCACGGTGACACACTAAACTAGCTTGTATTAAATAGTCTGAAACGTTCAATTTAATATCAGCTATTACTCGGTAATTCGGTTCGTAATTACATCTTTTAATTCTCATAACGATGTTAAAACAGTGCGAATTTTGACGCGAAAATTGTCTCTTTCGACAAGAGCTTAAAACCCTGCGCTTTTCTCCTGAATTCTCGTGGAAACTTGGTGCCGCTTTTTCAGCCAATTCGAACATGGCCGCGGTAATTCTGTTAAGCTTAATTTTCCCGCTTGTCGAGTGCCGCTTCGAAGCTTGTTAATTGTTTTATTAAGGCTATTATGTGCTATTTAGTCGCGTACTTTCCACGCAACTTTCGCGTATTCCAAATGTTCGTTATTTGTAAACCATCGAAAATACGCGATTATCGCGAAAAAGAACAACTAAACTGAAATAATACTGCCCCGTATATCCAGACGATCTGAAGATCATCGGATTCTTCGTGAAATATTAACAGGAAAATTGGCTAATTATTTGGAGGGCGGTTAACTTTGCTTGCTCGAACTGTTGAAATCGAGCGAGTCTGCCGGTTCGTCGAGTAATTCGTCGCAAAACTGTTGTAACGATTGTTTGGCGGATGAAAAAGCTGGGCGAAGTAATGGAGCCGAGCGAAGGAAAACTTTCTTCGCGAAGAGTTGTTCAGGTTGGCGAGAGAACGAAGCGAGAAGCGCACATGTGTCGGATGACAAGGAGTATCTTCTTGCGGGTAGACGACCTAATTAGTTGAAAGCCTACGTTAGCCGCGAAGCTGCGAAGGGTCGTCTACCGGCGAGGGCTTTCAATTTAATTTAGTCGTTCGTTATTGCGTGCCTTCGGCGGGCTACGCTGCGGCCAGCCTGTTCCGAGGTCGCTCTTTCCAGCCAGGTAAATCTGCTTTAACGCAATGTCTCCTCGCGACATCCATACGCCTGTGTGACCATCAATTTAGACGCTTCTCATGTGCCACTTCGCACCAAGCTTTCAGTCCTGTGCGTCCATTAGACTCGCGTACCTCTCCCGTTTTCTCACGTCTGACTCGATTAGCTTCCACACCCGCACGTTCTTCGAACCCCTGTCGCACCAATTTAAATAGATTCCACTCGTTAGACGCAGCACCGATCTCTTTGCTTTTCTGCTTTTCGCTTCATTACCTTTAAACTCTGCAATTCCCAAGGGAAAAGAGATCTCGTTCGATTCGCCAACGAATCGTTCCGTTGTATCATCGATACGTGAAAAACGTTTTCGACGGTCGTGGAAATATCGCCGTTATCCGTCTCGGAAGATCGAAATATTCGTACGCTATGTATTCCCGTAATGAAAATTCTAATTTGTCACGGACATAAATACGTCGGTGCTGCCATCGTTGGAAAAAGAAGAAAAAAAGAGGAAGACGGAGTTTTCCCCGATTTCTCGTCGCCTCGTAATTCTTCGTCTCTCTTTTGATCGTTAGTCGCGTCTAGATATTTTTTCAAGCTCTTGAAAGGGCGGTCGCGTGTGAGGGCAATCACCCTTAAGTCTTCCAAGACTGAGGCGGGACTCTCTTTAACGAGTATTACGTTAATTACGGCTGCTGCCGTGGCGATCATTAAACTCTTCTATGCCAATGCAAGCCGATATCGCGGGACTGACGAATTTTTTCTTTACCGGAAGTCTCGAATGCTGATCGCGTAAATACGCGCTCTTCTATCCATCCTAGACGTTTATATCCCGCCGTGGAAAACAAACGTTACGACGATGAAGGTTTAAGTACAAAGTGTTCCGGTTATAATACGATCAGGACCAGGTGATGATTCAACGGCGAAGAAAATAAATGGAAATCGTAGACGCACTCGGCTAAGAATTAAACCGATACGCGCGTACTCGACTAATTGCCGAATTCCATATTTTCTCGAATTTCGATTTTCCAAACTGAAACTTGGGAGAAGAGACGTTCGATACGCTCTGATAGCCAGCGAGACAGATTCGACTGTTTGAAACTGGTTGGCGCGATTCATCGTCCTTTGAGGTTAATGGAGGCGAGGCTGCGAGAGTCAAAGGTTAAAAGATCGATTTAAATAAGCGTGAAAGAGACGAGGGGAAGGATGATATTAATTAAAATTCACGCACGCTTCCTAACAGAACTAGGAGCAGCTTTGTTGCTGCGAAATGAGCCAGCCTGACGCAGGTATCACCCGACTGACATTTCTAAGGGTTCTACAGGAGTCTCTTTTCCTTGCCCTTCCCTCCTTTTCTTCCTTTTTTTTCACGTCGCCGAGTGCAGCGGCGGTGTTGCATTTCGTGATCAACGAGGAGCACTTTCGGTGCTCGAAGGGAGACACCGGGAGTACCCTTTCAGTCGGGCCCTGAGTAGACGGTGTTGAAATCGTGCCGGACGAGGGAACACCCTCTCGCCGATGAAAGTCGACACCTAGTCGTCGAGGAGACAGACTTACGGGGCTTTTGTAACGACCGCGCCTGGAAACCCACCGGACTCGGTCTGCCGTATCGTCTAGTTAATTGGGAGAAAGCGTCCAAGTCGATACGAACGGACATTTGCATTTTTTACGCGGCATTTCACGCGTCGCGTTCGTAAGCCGAATCGCCGTACGCTTCTTTGATTTACACGGTGGCTACCAACTCCGCGTCTCAAAGATCTTCCTAGGAGACGTAGGAAATTTCGAAACGTGCTTCTACCGTTTTATTCGTCGCGACCGTGTGTCTTAATTTTCCGTAATCGCGCGAAATTTATTACGCGAATCACGAATTTACAACGCGAATTACGAACGCGTTTCAAAAGGTTTAATCGTAAAAATCCATAAAACGATCGTCGTTATGGTGCTAAAGGTAGAAGAGAAATTCAGCCACGATTAAATATTCCTTTGTAAGTTTGGAGGAGGAACGACTTGGCCGATCTCCTCTAATCCATTTTAACCGTGCCTTTTAAAGAGGCATTTCCAACGAAACGTTCTTTCGCGGCTTCTATTATGCTCGGTCTTGTTATCTTCGGGCAAAGCGTGGACAAATACATGTTGACCCTTTTCTTTCGTCGCTCTTGTCCTCTTTTTAGCTGCCCGTGTTTTCCTCAGCTTTTTGACCCTCGACCCTGTTTGTCCGCTTCCTGTCCGTTTAATATCGTCACCGCAAAATCGATTCCTTTCCTCCTTTTTCGCGCGTTTGTCTTCCTCGTATCGGACACTCGCCTCGGTTTTTCCACACCACCGAATGCTTTCTTACTTTATTCGTCTTATGGTTGCCTCGCACGTTTTAAAGATACAACGAAACTATGCATCGAGATGGAATAATGCGTTCGCAGGGTAAAGCAAGATTTCACGTCCAAGCGAGCGAAAACAGAGATCGAACGTGGTGATTTTCGTTACAAAGGTTGGCGGCGACGGTCGATGCGAGCTACCGTGTTGTATAGGCTCGCGCGTTTTCGATGAATTATAACACCGCGTGACGCTTCCAGGCTGCTTCTCGCCGCTGTGTAAAAAGAAATGCATCGAACGCGTTCGCGAAAATACCTAACGCTTGGAAAAGATTTCAATTTACCTCACCGATAGAAACGTCCGTTGAAATACAAAGACTGTCGTTCGAAAAGAAGATAAGAACGAAACTTTAAGCCCGTCTCAATTAATTTCCTCGATCGGATATTCTTCGATAGCTCGTATAGCTATCCGTGACGATAGCCAATCGATTTCTCTCGGTCGACGGTCGCTGAAATCTCATTTGCTTGTTCTTATAATCCAAGCGCTCCGATATCATTGTCTCCGCGCGTTCGTTTCGTTTCTTGATCTTCTGGCGGCGTTCGATTACGCGGTTCCCTCGGGAGCCTCGCTCGGTTAATCTCCTTAGCTCCAACCTCGCTCCGTGCGTTGGTTGTCCCCTTCCCTTCGTCTGACACTCGATGAAATTCACTTGCGTTTCCCGTACCGGAAATTACAGCCGAATGCCTGTTCGTTCGGTTGTTCGCGCGATAAACTTCAGTTAAGCAAATCGCTCTATGGCCGTTAGAAGACACCGTTTGAGTCGCGGTGTAAATCCTTTGCAGACGTAGATGGTCCGTTTTCGCAGCCGTTGTACGATGCACGCGTGAAACCATTCGTTGCTGGAATTCGTTTCATCGTCGTTGGAACTTGTTCGTGGCCGTCTCTCGCGAAAGTATCGGAGAAAATGCTTGAGAATGCGGTTAATCGCGATTCACGCGCGTATGGACGCTTGAAGTACATCGTTCGTCTATGCAATTAACGATTCCATCGAATCGTGCTTTTGTATCTACGTCGCGTGGGGGAATTCCATCTTCGAACATGGTTGTGGAAAGTGAAGAATGAATCGGAGAGTGGAAGGAACATAAAGCATAGAGGAGACGGAACGATCGCAGAATCAGACATCGACGAAGCATTTGGAAAGTGGCGGTCACGTGGACTCACTCAACCTGGGTGTGATGCTTGCCTGTACACCAGGCCCTAGTGGTCATCACAACCTTTTTGAGTGAGCGAACGCGACCGTTATATCGACCGTATATCCACGAAAGCAGAACGCAAGAGACGAAATCGACGCTTAGATCATTTTCGAATCGTTTCGCACGCGTTCGACCTGGAACGCGAGCTGTCCGAGCGTCGTCACTTTGTCAATTAAAAAGTTTGCTCGTTTTCGAATGTCACTTTCGTTACCAAATAGAATTCTCCGAATTGCCGTAGGCAATTTCATCTACGTTGTGGCGTAATTCTGCAGTTCTAACGATCGAAAGCGACTTTTAATACGTATATCAAACGTTTATCCGCAAAGGTAACTTCTTATTATTTGCGAATGATCTCGATTCTCTTATTTCTACGACCTGTCCTGCGTTATTAACTAGCAAAGTTTTCGAAACTGTAATTTCTGAACGGTACCGGTATCGTATAATACGACCCAGCGAAAAAGCGTAGGAAAAGCGTGAAAAAAATGGCGGAGAGATGCGCGTTAGATAAAAGCAACTAGGATGATTCCGTGGACTATGTGACTTCTTATTGCAGGCAGAAGTTTGCTTTAAACGGGGTCGTGACCTAATTTATTCAGCCGACTGTAAAATAGGGAGATATTTTAGCCTTGGATACGGAGCAATTAAGTTCTTATTCTTCTCGGTGTGTGCACTTGCCACCGATTGGCCATCGTTGAAACCAATTTGACTGTATAGAAGAACGCTATCCATAATGCTCGCAATAGGATTCAATGAGACGATATTGGCTTCGTTGTTTGTGCAGCCGATCAGCGTAAAGATATATCTTGGCAATGGGACCATCTGTCTTTGAGGAGCAACCGGCTAATAAGCCAGAGATTCGCGAGAATCGCTAAGGTTCGAGATCGTTGATCATCGGTTGATCTATCTAATTCGATGTGTATCGTTCGAATGATTCGCTGTTTTCCATTTGCTTTAAACTCTCCAAAACTTCGCAACGATAAGTCGATAATCGACTAAATTTATCGTTGACGTATATAAATATCTTCCGAAACCTTTGCTTTCACTCGCTTAAATATTTATGAGAGGACTGTGACAGAGGAATAAGATGATCGCCGTCCATCTTAAAATTAAGAAGGAGAACGCTCAGGGTACGTAACCTGTAATACCGTTGTACGATAGATCGAGTAAGGAAATAAATTAGAAATCACATGCTCGAGTAAATTGGCAATTGCAGCCGAGCCGATTGGCGTCTGAACGTCGGCTGCTACGAAAGTTCGAGGCCGATCGATCCAGTCAATTGACGACACTGCTTCATGATGCCTAACAATGACTTACGATGCCGATCGAACCTCGTTTTAACGACTGATCGATACCATGCAAAGTACTCGTGGACTGACACGAGTCCTCTCGCAAAAATCAAATTAATCGATTCTATTTTTCGTTAATTTTCAATTCGCCTTACCCAAACTTATTTTCACAGGTTAATAACGAAGTTTTTATGTTTTTTCTTATTTTTCCTAGAATCGAATATACCGTGATTCGTATGGCTTATAAGAGATTCGTTCTCCAGCATAGTACTGTTCCGATTCGACCTTCTTCCCTTTATCGTACAACGCTGCAACAATCTACCAAGCCTCTAAAATTGTTTCATCGTGTACCGTTACGTAACGTAATTGACATTTATTTCGATCGCTTGATCCCTTGACACAAGTCGTTCAGCTAATAACCCAACACTTTTACTTTGAAAACCAGCATCGAGCATTTTGTCGTCCGTGAATATATACAAATTGTAATTACATACTTCGTTTGGCCGATGGAAATCGTTTCCGGCTTGCCGACACATTCGCAAAACCAGCGAGATATAAATCAAAGAATGTCGGTATTGGCACGCAACCGCGTGTTGAAAGAGTAGCAAAGACGAGTCGAGGGTGTAGTTAGCTGGAATCTTTTCGCTTAGTTCAGCCACTAGCTGGCTGGATCGGTTTGAAGAGATTCAAAGTTGTGGACCTGTTCCAAACTGGTTGAACGCGTTACGTACTCCGAACCTCGTTGCGATGTCCCTTGCTGCCAAGCGTGTCTCTTCCAATGCCAAACAACTCGGCTGTCAATATTTGAAAGTCTTCCAGAACGAAGCTCGAATTTTCAATTTGCAGTTCGGCTAAACTTCTCGTGCGATGTATCGCCTTGGAGAATGACGTGTCAAACGCGATCCTAGCGTTGCTTCTCTCGTTTCGTCTACGCGCCTGTTTGCCACATACGGCAGTCAGCAATCGAAGGATCGTTTAAGAATAAAATATGAAACAAATACATAATGTTATTTAAAAAACACTCAAGACGATATTTTACTTTATCGGTGAAGTGCTTATAAGTGAAGGTGCTAGCTGTAATATATACGTGGACGCACACACATACATATACGTAATGGATTCTGAAATTCAATTTTCTCAAAAATAACGTCTCGCGTGAGAAACTTTATTCCTCGAGTTTTGCGCAAGGGATCCACTTCCTACGATACGGTACAATTGCCCTTCGGGCGAAAGAATTTGTCATTTTAACAAACTATCCGACGATGCGTGTCGAAACGAGAAAATTCTATCTTCGATTTGCTGGTCGTATATCGACTTGACCCAGCCATTCGATTGCCTAGTCTATGCCCTGATACGTTATCAAGCCAGAATTAGATTCCGCGTATACCTCTATATTGACGTGATTACAAGAGAAATTGGATGCAGCAGGGGATAATGACCGCGTGGTTAAATGCTGTACAGCGAATTTATAATCTTACTAGCCTGGTGGTAATTTAAATTAATCGTGGACAGCGTCGGTGATCGATGTATTCTCGGTCGTACAGTGTCGCGTGTTTCACGCTGCGGAAATTTGTTCGAGACACGGCATTTACGTTTCTTGCGTTTCCATTCTCGACGGATTTAAAGTTTGCGCTGTACTTAAGATAACTAACGAAGAATTGCTTTCAAAACCAAGATAATTTCTTATCGCTATTTATTTTTTATTTAAAATATTTCACATAAAACTTCCATACTTGTACACGCTAGCTTCGTAAAGTAACCAACAGCCTGGAATAAACATATAATTAGTAGCATAAGCGCTTAATAGTGCTCCATAATGATTCGTAGAAACGCGAACTGTTGCGGTGTACGATACAGCGATTAATGCGGTTTAATAGCCGGAAAAGGCGATATTACAATAGCGATCCAATAATACATATTGGTTCATTTTGGTACCAATTACAAGTACGTTTAAGACTATTCCTAGCTGTATCGAATACGCTGCGAGTTCTATAAAATGTACATTTCCAATAAATATCATACATTACGTACATTTGCGGATTTGCATTAAATTTGATCAATGCAATCGTAGTAGTCGTATCGCTTACGATGTCGATAAAATTTCGGAAACTTTTGCGCGACGTAGTTGTAAAGGATTTCTATAGTAAGCGTCAAGATACTTTCGCGTCTAATTGTAAATAGTTCGTTATTTTTCATAGCTTTTCTTTCTTTCGATATATCGGAGCCGTGAAACGTAGCACGATGTGTTAGTACGTCTATGACGATTGCAGCTGGTAGTAAAACCAGCGCAAGTAACGATATTACAAATTGTCGACGCCAGTTAGATACGATTATTGTCTCGTTCCAAAATCGTTTGAACCGAGCGAATTATAATTCGAAATTCCGTCGAAATTCCTGCAATTTATATTATTATTCGAGAGAAATGTCCAAATATTCGTATCTATGGCCGTTCCGTGTTTTCCACGGTCGTAAACGAGTGCGTCCATAACGACATAAAAATGTTGCTGCGGAGCGGCATTTATTTCCCAGGGAAATTTTCTCTCGACTCTCGACGAAACTCTCGTAGCCTGACTTACATACGTACGATGACATTAGCGTACGAAAGTAGCCGAGAAAAATCCCGTTGCACGTTGAAAACGACCGAAACGACCGAATTGCAGAATGGTCGCTCACACTTTTGGCCCGTTTTCGTTACTTTCCCTCTTGGCTTCTGTATCGACGTTTCTTTCTTCTATAAGAAAGTTCTCTCGCTGGTTGACTGAAAGACCATACCATAGACCATATGCTCGTGTTTTCATTCTAAAATTACCCGTGGAGATAATTATCCGAAGTAGTAGACGCTTAGAGCGTCGTTATTCCAGGCGAACGATAAGTCAGACAGACAGACAGACAGACAGACAGGCGAAAGTAGTTTCAGTCGAGGAATCGAATCAGAATCGTTCGGCAAATTCGATAAATAATCGTGACAAACCGTGAAAAGAATAAAATAGGAGCATCGTTGCGACGCGACGCGACGCCTTTTAGAACGCCTCAGGAAATTCGAACGGCGTCGTGATTTCCCGCTTTCGTCGCTTCTGCCTTGGGGCTTTCGTCTCGTTAATTAGGATTCGCCGATTACCTCGCGACGCGACGCCCGCGCTGCTACGAATCATAGCAGATTTAACGCCTTTCTATATACATCGCCGGATAACGTTGAATGAACTTTGTAACAAAGTCAGATCACGCTTACATTTCAATTTATTAAATTAAAGTCAGATACATCCGGGAGATTTACGTCGTTTGATAGAATTTTCGGTGAGCTCGTAAAAAAAAAGCTGCTACTTCTTCGTCGACTTTAACGAAACTTTTTTAATCACTTCTTCTGTGACGTACGTGGAACGAGAAAAATAATGAAAAAGCCGGTGCCCGGTCTCCCATGACTTTGAAGAAGATAAGATACCTCGTTAATTATCGCAAATCTACACTTTCACGAATTTAAACGGGATTTTTTAAATAAATCTAATAAACGCTTAAAAGCCAGTCCGGTCTCCCATGACTCTGGAAAAGATAAGATACCTCGTTAATTATCGCAAATCTACGCTTTCACGAATTTAAACGGGATTTTTTAAATAAACCTAATAGACGCTTATGGCATACGGATAATAGAAGGAATAATCGAATAAGTTGTTAGCACACACTTACGAGTCACGTTAACGCGAATGCATTCGCCGAGAATGAATGTGTGCGCTACCTTAACCGACCGCCTTGAAGCAGCCGCAATGTAAAGGATGACTATCGTTTCAAGTAGCAGATAGTAAATAATCTATTCTATTTTAGATCTTGCGTGTGTACCTTTGAACATAAAGTGTTTTATTTCTGAGAAGAAATTTTTGAAATAGTATTTTATTTCAAAGGTACTGAAAATGCTGAGACTTGTAGCTTAATTTCAATTTATTTTTATTAGCTATCCGACAGAAATAACAGTGGATTCCAAGGAATTTAATGAAAGATAAACGGAATTATACCGAAGAAACCAGTATTAGAAGCTTTGAAAGAAATAGCAATTCTATTTATAGAATACAAGACATAGAATCAGATGACTGTTTTATTCATAGAAAAATCGAAAAAATAGATGATATTGTTTATTGATTTTCTCTAAATTTTCACCAGCACCGCGTGATATGCGTGATCCGACTAACGCTCCTATATATAGATCGTAATTGCTCATTTAACGAACACCGATTTCTATCGTTCGTAAGCGTTTCGATCAATTGATCGTTGATGCTGTGACATACAAAACTTTTTACGGAATATTGAAATACGGTTTGAAACAATACGCTTTAAATTTATTATTCTACGTTGTCTCGTAGATTATAAATTTCAGTCATGTACATGTATAGTTTTGTATCTCGAATCTACCTGTACACTCCTCTTCTGTACTCTGCACGTTCAACGTTCAACGTATCGAGCGTACTAGGAAACAAAACAGCATAGAATTTACAACCAGAAACCTCGGAGAATTTCAACTCGATGTACGAAAAGATAGGAATCCATGAATCTCGGTCCTTGGTGCATAAATAATTCCAGAAGATGAAAAACTAGGTGGTTGCATTTTCAAGAGGAAAAAGAGAGGCAACGGAGATAAGAAAGAGAAAAGAAAAAGGGAAAGAAAGCGAGGGGAGGGCGAAAGATATCGGAGCGCATCGGGTTGGTATGCAGCGAAGAAGGAAGCAGGTTAGCATCTTCCTGTTTCTGTCGCGTCTCCCATCTGTCTCACCGCGTCTCCAGTTGCACGTTCTTTATTCAAGAGTCTCGATGGTGTTCTCCCTTTGATATCTTTTGTTTAGATGCCCTTGCCCTTGCCTAGGTACACCCTCTGGCATCGTCTCTACGAGGAATCTCCCTCTTCCTCTCCCTCTCTCTTTTATTCTCTCTTTCTCTCTGAAGGAGTGCCTACACCACTCTCTCGACGACATATTCACCGAACGATGCAGCGACGTGCGTACATACAGATGGAACGTCTTGCATTTCCACGAGTGCATCGGAGGGTGCAGCCTGTGGCGACGAGGGAGACGAGAGGCTCTCTCGCGACCAAAACGCAGACGGAGAGCTGACAGAGAGGAGGGATGTTATTGTAAAGCCACGATGACACAGCAGCTTTCTGATAAACGAGAAACCTTCAAGACGATCCTTTGCTTTACCTTTGTCCAACTTTAGTGGCTGTCTTTCGCGCCCCGTAGCAAATTGCTTCGTTTATTTCATCCTCGTACAGTCTCCCCTTTTTTCCTTTCAACTTGGATCTTAATATAGATATAACGAAATAACGAGGAGAATGTAACTAGATGAACGATGAATCTTTCTCTCTCGACTCTCTCGACGAAACAACGTTTCATCGACCACATGGATCGCAAGTACTTACTTGCATACATAGGTACGGCAGTTAGGCAATTTTCGATAACACGACAGGATAGTCAACGAACGAATCATATTTTGTCTCTATTAAGCAAACAGTTCCAGAAAATAAATGCGAACAAATTTCGAGATTATTTCGTATTATTATGAGACGGGAACGCGTCGATGAAAAACGCGAAGAAATCAAAAAATACGAAAAGCCGAACCAGCTCGGCAACCAGAGGACGATCCCACTATATATCATCGCCGGATTTTCTTCGATGAGAAGAACATGTGCTCGACTGCTTGCTCGAGAGCTTACGACCTTTCACACGCGTTTACATAGATGACAAGAAGATCGCACAAAAATCGAATAGAGTCCGATGCTCTCTTTTACACTCGGTATTCGCTTCGCGGATCATCTCTTTATCTACAGACACCTTCGTCATACTGTCACAACCGTGAACCGATACCTACCTTTTGCCGGGGAGCCAGTCAACGAAAATCAGCTTTTCTCTGGTCCGGTAATTTAGCAAAGTGACAAGTATAGGTAACTTGCTATTAAAGATTTAAGATCCGATCGGACACGTCCGGTGTAAACGTGGTAAAACGGTTTAGTCAAGTAGATGCAAATTTTTAGAGTTTTTGGACAAGTAGAAAAACGGGACAGCTTTCCTCTCGCCATCCACTGTTAACCGACTGGATCCATCCGGACTCGTTTCTTTAGTCAAGTTTATTAGTATTAGTGTCTCGTTTACGCTAGAATCGGAGCGCTTTCCAAGTTCATTAGCTGCTCGGGGACAGGCGAAATTCCCTCTGCGATGCACAGTGCAACGAAACGTAAATACGTGAAATCGAAAATGTGACGTATAATGTTTGTATTCGTATAATTGCGTGGCATTATTAAAAAATAAATTTCTTGAAGTTTTTAGACTCTTTTGGCTTTGAAACAATAAATGCAGACAGTATTAATATCAAACAGTTAACGTGACAATGATGAAAAACTGTTCTATATTGATATTGTCATAAAAATTGGATAAAGATACGTATCACGACATTTAAATATACTTTCTTTAACGTTATTTATCATCGAGGCCGAGAAACTCTGTTAATTAAATAATTGGTCGGCACTGAACGACAATTTTTCATTTCCTACAAATTACGATATTTTTACTCTTATAAATTATCTAATTTTTTATCAAGTCCCGCTTGTGTTATAAACTCATTTCTAAAATTTCGATCTTTACATTTCTCAAGATCATTTTCTACACCAAGATGTAACGAAACAATTTAGAGCGATCGATGCTGCACGACTCTTTCCTACACCGTCTTTACTTCACAATCTATTCTCCTAATATACTTTTTATACGTCGACGCTGCATTTCACGACTTTAAATTATCAAGCGCTGCCAAACAAGTCTGAGCACGGATAAAAATCGATTAATCGGTGTGTCAATACCAATACTTTGTCAGAAATGTTACTCTTCTCTTCTAGACTTAATGGTCGCTAGAAAATGATCTTTCCAAAAGGTATATCGCTGTTAAAGACAGAGAAAATGATATTCCTTCCTTTTTTCAAAGGCTTCGTTCGTTATTAAACGAATTGAGCGTGAATTTCTCGCATGGAAGTCGATGGCTTTGAATCCGCACCAATTTTCAAGGCTCTTTGGCAGCCGCGAGCTCTGTTCTGATACCAGTAACTAAAGCCGTCGTGTCGCTAACTTTTAATATCTCTCTCTAATGGTCCTTTCACCGATGCTTAATCCAATTTTGCATTTTTACGCGGCACTCGAGTCTCACTACGCGCTCTAGGATAGTTAATTGCGTTAACTGAACGAGATTCCATCGGACCGGTGTACGTAATGTTCGAACCGGCGCGATGGCCGTTTTTAACCTTTCCCGTATGTATATATATATATATGTATATATGTATATATATGTACATATATACATACCTATAATGTATATATGCAGCTTTCATCCTATAAAACCGATTAAAAGTGTATCTTTTGTCAAGGACACTACAGAAAATGGACCAAGCCTGGCAGTAATGGCCATCCCAATCGATTGCTAATACAGCCGTCTTTTTAATAAAATCCAATTCGTATCTTCGTCCCCTCTATAATCTTCCGGTAGCGTATAAGTCGCGCGATTTAATACACACATTTAATACACGCGTGGTGTTTAACCGCAGCACGAGCGGTGATTTTTATGCGTTTTTTTTTTTTATTTGCAAGAATTTTACAATCGATTCTCATTGAGAATTATAAGTAAATTATATCGTGTATAATAGGTGATTATCGTATTCGTTTGATTCCAGCTGAATCTAACGTTTAGATCTAGAGGATAATGTCTTCTCAACCTGCGGATCTGATCGCGTGTCAAGTAATTGGGTTTTGGTGCTTGTTAGCTCTTACGTTATATCTATTACTGAATTTGGATATTTCTTCTTTAACCGTGGGCGTCTTTAACCGTCGCGATGTGTCGTTTCGTTGGTAAGATACCAAGGTGCATCTATCGAGGATCTTAGAGTTTTCGATTGGAATCGTTGAAGAATTTCTATGTTGGAATTACTCGTTGTTCCCCATAGTTGAATCTCATAGATCCAAACGGGTTTTAATATGGTCATATATAGCATTATTTTACTCTGCGCGCTTAAGTTGGAACGTCTGCCAACGAGCCAGTAGAATTTTTTAAATTTTGATTTAAGTTGCTTGGATTTATCTACCATGTGTCGTTTCCATGTCATTCTTTTGTCCAGAATCATGGATATCTGACCGAATCTTTGTTTGGAATTGGAATATTATTTATGGTCATCTACGGGCAGGATTGTTTTCGCAGCGTGAAGGTTATATGACTGGATTTATTTTCATTTATTTTGAAGCGCCATTTGTGGAACCAAATTTTACGCGTTACGCGTAACATTGACCAAGATTTTACGATAAATTGGAAGATAGTTCGAAGAGACAAGAGCAATGTAAAATCGGAAACTCGAACGATCGTTGGAAGGTTCGTTTTTGTGGGAAGAAAAAACAATCGTCGCAGCAATTTATCCGTTTATACAATGCGTCTATTCTGCTGACTTTTCCCTCGAGCTTTTCTTCGCCTCGAATAAACTTGTTTATTTCGTTGGAAGAAGCATGTGCCGGCACTCGAGTACCTAACTCGTAACTTTCAAACACACGCGACTTCGCTTCCGCTTTTCGAACTTGCGACATTTTTCTTACGGAAAAATATACTTCTACTTTATTCTCGTAGAAATTGATCTTACCGCGAAGTTAAACGAAATATAACTTTCTTTGAGTTATGTCACATAGGTTTTACGATAAAATTGTAGTTTCGATTAAGATGAATCCAAGCGAAGTTTGCTTCTAAAAGTGTCGAAGATAGGAAGAATCGTGGAATATTTAGTGAAAATCGAATTTATTTAATGGAAATGGTACGATTGATCCGTGAATCGGATTTTTCGTAACGGAGTGTCAGTGGGAAAATTGTTCCAAAGACAAAGAAGATATCGATGACGTTTCGTGGAAACTGGAAAGACAGTTTGAGAGAAAGTTTTAAACGAAGATAAGATAAGACTCGTTAAACGATTAAAACAAAATTTCTTATTCCCTAATATTCCTGTATTACACAAATAAGAATTCTGTTGTTAACGTTAATAAGTTTTTTTTTTATTTGGCAGACTACTTACAATCAATTCTCGTTGAGAATTTTAAGTAACTTCATTTGGCGTGGTACAACAATTTGATTTATAATAATTTATATTACGTTGATTCTAGTTGAATCTAATGCTTCGATCTAAAGGGTATTTTCTTTTTAGTCTGCGGATGATCTGGTCCGTCGTGTCAAGTAGTTGGGTGACTAATGGGTTGGGGTGGTTGTTGACTTGTATCTGCTTCTGAACTTGTATATTTCTTCTTTGACTGTGGGTATCTTGAGGTCGCGGTGGATTGTTTCGTTGGCGACATACCAAGGTGCATCTATCAAGGATCCTAGTGTTTTTGATTGAAATCGTTGAAGGATTTCTAGGATGTTGGAGTTAGTCGCTGTTCCCCATAGTTGGATCCCATAGGTCCAAACAGCTTTTAGTATGACTTTATGTAGCATTATTTTGCTCTGAGTGCTTAAGTTGGAGCGACGGCCAACGAGCCAGTAAAATTTTTTAAGTTTAGCCTTGAGTTGCTTCGATTTGTCTATGATTTGTTGTTTCCATGCGTTCGTTAATAAATTGAACTAAAGATATAAGACACATACGCGCACAAAAATAGTTCCGAATTTCTAACAAACAGAGTAATAGATCGAAATCTTCTGAAAATAATCGTCGAATGTTTTACGAGTCTACAACGACTGCACCGAGATCTTATCCAAAGTCGACGTCTATTCGTATAACGATATGCATAAATTCGTATAACGAATAATATATATTTAATAAGTGCGAGATGATACCTGTTACGATGGACGATACTTGAAAAGCTCGTCATATACCTCCAAGTGCGATAAACGCATTAGTCATTAGTCACGTTCGTTCGAAGAGAAAAATTAATTCGCGATTTTACGAGATTCGATCGGGAAATTCGGTATATTCGTATAACGACCTGTCACTCGATCGGTTCATCAATTTTCGCGTCGATCATTTTATCTAAGTACTTGTCCATCCGTTCCATTTATCTACTCCATTGTCTGTCCATCACTCTCGATCAATTTATCACTTGTTTCGTCAAACTGTGAATCGAGGAAAACTCGATTATCTATCGCTCCGTCGAGTTTACGACGACGAATTAGCAACTCCGTTCTTACCACCGTTAGCCGTTTTGATATTTCCACCGTAAAATTGGTGGCTAAATTACGTAGAGAATAGATGAAAAGAGGGAAGGAGCATCGCGACCAAGATCATCAGAAGTCATAGCGGCGATGTTCATCTTCCGACCAGTTAAACTCGTTGAAACACGACGAAATCGATTCAATTTTCATCGTGGTCATCGCGCGCATTTCAACCTGAACGATTCAGATTCCGTAAACCGAATTCGTCGTACGCTACGGTCAAATCGGCCAGGCTGACCAGCATCCACGTAGCGGACTTCAATTGGGTTTTCCGGAAAACCTGTTGGGTAATTCCACTGCAGGAGGAACGGATTTATGGTTGGTGCGTGCTACTGAATTTCCGTTCCTCCAATTCTACGAACAAAGAGAACCGCCAGCCAAGAATTAGCGACTCGCTTCCAACGAAATAAACATAAAATCCTGTGCAGAGAGAGAAAAAAATATTTCACGTGTTAAACGAATTTGCGTTTCGCGAGTTCTAGGAATTTATCGCATTATGGAAAGAACGTCGCGTATTTCTAGTTACTTTACATTTTGCCTGTTACAACAGCCTGTTATTAGAGCGCGAATGTTTACATTGCGTAAAAAATACGCAAACAGAATTCGTAAAATATAACGATGCAACGAGTATACGTACATATTGAAAATATATATAATTATATATTACAAATAGGAAAGAGTTGAAAGAACGGAATCTCGTATATCTAGTTCCTGTTTTGTACGCAACGCGTATTATTCCGCGTCGCTGCTAATTAATTCATTTCTCCATTTTTCCCACCTAACGAGATTTACGCCAGCTATTCGTATCGTCACCGCTACGTCGCTACCTGTTCCGACGCATCGATAAATCCATTTTCAGTTCGTTAAATGAACCGATTCCAGGCAACGTCAACGTTTCTGTTCGTGCTTCTAAACAAAACTAAATACAAGCTCGATCGTACGTCGATTAAACTTGTACAAATTATCGCGATCTTGTACATAATATTCACAGTTGCGAAGCATGCAATTTACGCGATCGAAACGATGCAATTCTTGAATAAACGACCGAGTTTCACGACAATACGTGCAATAGCGTGCGGAAATATCGTATTTCGACGCTTCCGAACTACGCCTCGAATAAATCACTTTGATCCAAATTTTTGCAACGTTAGCCATTCGTTAAAGATAAACGCGGAACTTGGGTTTCGATCGGGTTGCACCAAATATCCAAATGTTTACGACAATCGCGAAGTTGACGATCCATTGCTGATAGGCAATCACGAGAATTTCCTATTCCGAGTTACCGCAACGTTCGTGTTAATTTCCATTCTCATCGACGCATTTGCAATAACGTAGGAAATATTGCCTGCAACATCGATGCATAATAGACTCCGAAGGAATTCACCGGCATGAACCAGTGTGCTAATTAATTCTACGTACTACTCCATTCGCGATCCGTGACTGGCATACGCTTTTGCCCATTCATTACGAAAGCAATGTAAACGCAGATTAGAAATTGCGTGGTAAAAAGCATCGTACGTTTCTTACCTTTAATGGAAATATCGCGGAGAAAGTTAATCAACGAAAAGGTAACAAGAGAACTACCAAGGAATTGAACTAAAACACGAACGGTATCGCTTGGATACCAGCTTTTAGGTATATTATGGTTTATCGTTAGGCTAAACTTAAAAGTGACTTTTCCTCGGACGAATAATCGCCGTAAAATTTGTAACAAGTTTGCAAAGGAAAGTTGGATTTTTAAACGACGTTTGAGATCTCGAGAAATCCAAGTACGTCGAAACGATAAAGATAAGAGGTTCGTAAAATTAGAAATTGCGTTGAACTTTGTGGAATTAACGGCTGAACGTTCTCGGAGGAACTGGAAGGAAAAAAGCGAGAAGAAAAAGAAAGGACCAGCCTGTGTGCATAAACTGCGTATAATGGATCGTGTGTACGGTTGATAAACGGCGTTTGTCAAAAGCAGGCTTTGTCGAATACAGGTGCACGGTATATTCCGGTCGGTGTA
Organism: Bombus vosnesenskii; assembly: GCF_011952255.1. Taxonomy (NCBI): domain Eukaryota; kingdom Metazoa; phylum Arthropoda; class Insecta; order Hymenoptera; family Apidae; genus Bombus; species Bombus vosnesenskii. The sequence goes on along the minus strand of NW_022882951.1, from coordinate 3,178,736 downwards.
TGTGACGGAGCGATTCACTCGATCCTGTAGGATCGGCGAATGTCGAAGCTCGTCGTTGACACCGAAGGTACAGAGCGTCGAATGCCACTCGGTTACGGGACGGCTCTCTATAATCTGTCGATCACACGAGCTCCCAGGCAAAGCTTCGAGAGCTTTTTAGCCTGCGACTCGAGTGATTGGATTCGCGGTCGAGGGAATCCCATTGGCAAAGAGAGGATCGGTCACGAGCACGAGGGTAGAGGGAAGGATTTTCATCCGTCGGTGTACCGTCTCCCCGAACGCTCGTAAAAACATCTAGGTGAAATAAGAAAAATTGTACGACTCTGTTGGGACGATTAAAAGTTGCAATTCGGTAGTTGTGGGACTGGATAGTTACGGAAGCTGGCTTCGCGTTGCGATTAGCCGTCCTATCGATTTCGCTGTATAACGAAATCGTTTTACGACGCGACGCGGCGCGACACTCGATTTTACTCGATGATAAAATGAATATTCAACCGAGATGGAAATTAACGTAAACGTTAATAGCAGTCGTTTTAAAAAGCACAACGCGTTTCCTAAATTTTCCAACCACCTCTGTTTTTCACTCCAACTTTTACAAATATTACTTCCAATCTATTTTCTAATTAACGAATGGAATATCGTCTGATCGACGAGGTTACCATGTTGAACAAAATATTAGTGCGAAACACTGTCCGCGATTTAGTCTGCGAATGCGTTACGAAATATCGCTTGGAAAACCGTTTTGGCGAAATGAATCGATCTTCGTGAACTCGCGACGTAAAGTCACGTCGCTATTGGAAATTTACCGGAATATCGAATACCAGTTCTGCAATCGCAGGTACACAATGCGTTCCGTGGTACGCTGAAACGCCATGAAACAGTTTATAGAATTTCCTATAGAACTGAAAATAGGACTTGTTTCGCGTGATATCGTCGAGGCGGTTTTCCTCTTGATGTTTATTCGACCACGATAACGGAACGGTTTTGTCGGAGAATTCCGATCGACGCGAACGCGTTCGCCTCTATTCGATCTTTCGTTAAACGCGACAAATTGGCAAGTGGAATTTACTTTTCTTCTTCGGCTGTTCTTATCTAATAAGTATAGGTGCGTTCTCGACGAATCGATGGTTACGATTGGACAGCGTGAATAACAATGTACGTCACGAAACGATTACTCACGAGTTGTTTCGTCCGGCGAGCAAAAAATTGCAACGTAGTTTCTACGAGCCATCTCCTGCGGGCAACTTCGAACTGCGAATAAAAATGTTACGAATTCGTCGTAACTTTGAAAATTTATCAGAAAACTGGCACGTATGTCGTTAATCTTTGCGACTGTAAAAATTGTTGAGGCTATTCGATGTGTAAACAGAGAAACTCGTGGATAAATTGTAAGGTAGAAAATATATTTAAATAGAAGCGTAATTATAAGTAAGAATACAATTTGAACTGATCCAGATCCGCATGCTAGCTGTGTTACTCAAAAACTGAAAACCCCCAAGCCAATGTAACGTCAATTCACATCAGAGACCAGGCCACACACCACGGACAGGATGGCACCCAGATGTCTGCATATCCTTGGTGCGCACCCTCGATAGTCTTAAGTTCCCACCAGAGGCCTTGGCATTTTCATAGTTAAGGTCCTTCGGACCAAGCGAGTATTTCCTGTCTTAGATTTCCCTTTACGTTTATCGTCTACCACGTGTTAGCTTAGAAAGTTGGTTTTCTTCGCATCTGGTATGTTCCGTTAGCAACTTTCTCGCGAGGGCGGCTAAAACCCTTCCTGGTCCACCAACCGTTTTATTATCCAATCGGAGACGGTGTCTACTGCCCTCGCTTCTTTAACCAAAATTGTCATCAACAAATCCGATAGTTCCGTGTCCTTAGACACACCCACCCCTAGCTTTCCTCAGACACAGTATCGTCGGTAAAACTTCACTTATCCTGTATCCTTGGAATAGTCAACATATCTATATCGGTCTCTACCCTTATAAGTCGCGTACTTAATGTGTCGTAGTAACTAAGTCTTACATAACGTGGTTGGAGTGAATTGTGATTTATGTTAATTCAGTGCGTGTTACATTGTGATTGCTGAATTCGTAATAAAGTTTGATTAAAACAAAGTTAATAGTTGTGTTACGACTCAACTATATTTTATTTTCACCAACCAACCCTAACAATTACGTGACACCAACGTCTACCGTTTATGGTCTGTCTTCGTCGCAGTCTTTTGTCTACACGCTGTTGTAACGTCAATCCACGTCAGAGACCAGGCCGCTGTCACGACCGGCTCACTTTAAAATCAGAGATAAAGATGTGGCGGCACTTGGCGACAATGTATATCGCCAAAGTGCCTAATGAGCCATCAATATCCCAACGATCCTTCCGCCGAATATTCGAGGAGAAGGCGCGCGTGGCGGCGATCGCGGATGCCTAACAAACTCAAGGATAGTGAGGATATTGAGGGGTGACAAAAGACAAATAACCTAATCCGATCGGAAGTCGAGTTGTAAGAGTCAGTCTTGAAAAGTTACGCCTAGAGCTCGGAAGTAAAAATTGTGAATTGTGTTAGAAGAAAAATAAAGTTTCTTTCTTTCTATTTTTTTTTTTTTTTTTTTTGTTGTTCTTTTGTGTTATTTTACGTGACACTGTCGATGGCTTCGGTGCTTGAGAAAACTAAAAAGACCAAACGTAAAGTTTTCTCAGAAGTGATGACCACTTCAACAAAAATATATAGATATGAACGAACGTAATGTAAATAGTATCAACGATCGTCTACGTTCTAACACGTATTCGCATAAGTTTCTTCGATACTCATCGTCGATGTTTTAATCGTCACAGCAAGAAGCGCAAAATAATTCACTCTAGACACTGAAAAGGTCTCCGCGAACGGAAACTGACATGTTGAGAGTTTCCACGTAAAGTAACGATGGCTCTTCATCTTCTCGTTTTATGCCTGTCGTAAATTTTACGAGCCGAATTCGTGGTTGGTGATTCCGTTGGTCGTTAGAATTGCAAACATGGTTGTTCTTCGATTGAAACCGGCGAATAGGTAGGTAAATCAAACGGAGAAATAAAGCAAGAAAACTCGATACGTGAACTATATTTTATCTTTGCCGCGCGCCAAACGCCAATTCTTTTTTCGCGTAGAATCACCCCCTTTCCGCTTGTACCACCAGTTACCAACCACCCTGTATACCTTTTGGTTTGAGGATGTTGAGGGGGCTCGGTGTAGGTTATGACGTGGAAAAATGTCCGAAGGTCGGGGGTCGATGTCTTCTTATCTCTGATATAGGTTGAGATGTGATCGATGTCACAAGTGCCGCCACACTTCCTTTAACGCCAGACTATTCAAACTTTTGCGAAACAGCAATTTTAAATCGAACCGTTGACGCGTCATGATTATTTATTCCGTTTTATACGCATTGATTCTTCGGCTTATTTCGTTCCTTTCTTCTTTTTTTCCTTTATATTCACTGCGCGATATGTAATCCGCATAATCAAGCACAGAGTCGGCGATAGCTAGGAAAAGAGGAAGGGGCAGAAGCCGCGCAAACGGGAGCAGAAAATTAATATCGCAGCGTGATGTATCGTTTCATTCTCTACTTTATTTCCTTCGTTCTACTTCGTGCCAGCCCATGAACGTGTTCGGCCATTTTGTTTCGTGGCACGATTTCAATTCACTCTCTCATTTTACTCGTTATTGTTGAATTCGTACATAGTTTCGCAAATTTTAGAAAGGAAGTCTTCCTCTCGTGATGTCGGCATTTGCCACAGCTAGTTTTTGTCACCTACCGCTACAAATGATATCTCGTCGTTAAAAGAATTTCTTAGCAAAGCTACGAGGATCGTAGCAGAATTAAGTTTGTATCCTCCTGTATGATATGAGTAAAACGTTTCTTTGAATATTTTCAAATATTATTATATGATATAACCGTTATACGTGACCGATAAATTTTATTTCAAAATGTAGCTAAGGTGCTTTCAATACTACGTAGAATGTCGTGTTGATGAACGACAGTCTGGTTAATTGTTGAAGTGGTCGCCACTTCTAAGAAAACTCTACATCTGGTCTTTTTAGTTTTCTCAAGCACCGAAGCCCCGTCGACAGCGCGTAGACAAAAGACTGCGACGAAGACAGACCGTAAACGGTAGACAGGCGACGTTGGCTTGGGGGTTTTCAGTTATTGGGTAACACAGCTAGCGTGCGGGTCTGGACTAGCTCAAATTGTATTCTTACTTATAATTACGCTTCTATTTAAATATATTTTCTACCTTACAATTTATCCACGAGTTTCTCTGTTTACACATCGAATAACCGCAACATTAACGAACGTGCGACGCGTTGATATTAGGGTAATTGATCTGTCACGTCGTCGAATATTGTTCTCGTATCCGAGCAACTTACCGAGTGACGAAAATCAGGTATTTCTTTTGTTTTCTCGAATGATTTCTCCACCTCTTGGGTATATTTCGCGCGTATACAAAGCCACAGAGAGTCAAAAGAAGAAATTATGGTCGCAAATGCCCGGCCCATTGTTCTTACGATCCCATTTTCTTTTTCCTCGCACTTTTTTATACACGGTGAAGATACGTCGAAGATAAAAAGGAACAAAAGCTCGCGAGAAATGTTCCACAGACGAAAATTATTCCCTCTTTCCATCTCGGTCCGATCGAACGTCTCGATTATCCCGTTGATCACCTTTTCATTCCATTCGTTTGCTCTGCAATTTTAGATACTAATTGGATATTTTTCTAGCCACGTGAAATAACCGTGTCCGGAACATTAATTTTTCCAACGCAAACACGCGATATACGTGTGTTTTTAAAAATGGTAGTAAATTAATTTTGAACCGGACAATTATTTTACAAAGGAAAACTGTTGTAAAATTTAAAGAATACGTGTAGTATTTCTTCTGCGATTCGCTATTCGTGCATGAAGTGTTAATATCCGAAGCCAGTGGTACATTTCTAACGTACGTAGTATATCGCGAAAGTTACGAATTCAAAACAGACATCGTACGTTCAGCAGCCATTCAACTTGCTAAAAGGGAGCAATGTACGATCAAAGTTCCAAATACAACAGAAAAACGGAAACAAGAATTTTGAATATGCTAGATGAAAGACGAAAACCAGTGAGAGATATAAAGACCGTGTGTCTACATCAACATGATCAAAGGAGAATACCGCTGGTCTGGCATAATGCAAGTTTGAAAGGAGTTGATAAGACGCGACGTGACGGATACGAACGGCGTAAACGCGAAAATTGCAGTGCACCCTGGCGACGTGACGTAATGTGACAATCAATATCCATAAAGGACGCACGACTACACCAAAGTTCGTACAAAGTATAACTTAATTATATAATAAAAAAGTTTCTGATCCATCCATCAGACGGAATTTCTTCGTCGATTAAACTCTCTTTTTCATTTGACAATTTCGTCAAAACCGTGACATCCCTTTCGACAGCTAAACATCCTTCGTATTCTTAAGCTCTTAAACGATATTATCGATGATTCTGAAACGTGGCAACGAGTTAACGCTGGAACTACCACACCAGTCAGGTCGATTGGTTTCACAATTTTATTATAAAATTCCTACTTCGTGTTATATCTTTTTTCCGCAACGATGTAACGTTTTTCATGTATTCAAACTAAAAATAATTTTGTATCGAGGCTACTTATACCGATACCAGTGAAAATGACTGGTACTTGTCAAAGTGTAAAAGGTTCCTGCAATGTGTTTATCGAACCCCATTTAAACAGTTTCCTCGTTTTCTGCAACTTGCCACGCGTTTTTCAAAGTTTTACCGCGTATCATTCGATATGATGATATCGGTTATCGGGAAAATTCCGGATCGATCGCTAGATGCTAACATTAAAAAATACCACACCAGTCGAAATGGCTGGTTCTGCGATTTTATAAATGTGTCAACCCTCGTTTAGGGATGTTGGTCTCAGATGGATTAATAATACCAAAAGTGTACTACATAACATGGAATTGCTTCTGTAAGAAAGTAATAAATCGATAAATATAAAAATATTCCATTATTACGTATTTGTCAAAGACCAGTCATTTTCACTGGTTTTGGTAGAAATAGCTTCGTGTTAACTATCGGTAGTTCTAGTGTTGAACTATCAACGACACGTGTAATAAACGCTTGACACGGCAAGATCTCTGTTTCGCGATTACCACTAAATAGCCGTGAAATATCTGTTCTTAGTTTTCCGTACAACTCGCTCGAAGTTCAGGATTTTATCGTTTTTCCTGTAGGGTCGATTTAAAAGTCACGTCGATTGGTCGTTGTTACTTCAGCATCGCCGATGCAACGATATTTCTGTAAATCGTATTTCACTTAAAATTCAACGTTTGATCTAGTAATTTGGGGATAGATATAACGCAAAGTTCGATATCCGGACGCTGCAGTGTCAGATGAATTTGCAATTCGTCACAAGTGGTACACAAACGTGTGTAAATATGTACGTACCAAGAGGCTCGTTCCAACCTGAAACTCGCGTTTCGTTGTTCGGTCGAAGACCTTGACGACATTTCCTGCGAACAAGCGTATTCTCGTTGCTCGCTTTCAACCAATTTCCTGGTAAAATAAGGCCCGAAAGCAGCGTTCTGATCGCGTTTTAGCAACTGCAAGAGACGACGCAATGCGTCGCTCGACGTCGCGCCGTTTGGTCGAGTCACGGAGCTGCACAACTGTGTATCCGCATCGCCCGCGGCACATCGCGTCAGCTTTTCAGTCTTTCAGCCTCGTTCTGGTACACGGAAAGGGCGAAACGACCTTTCGAAATTCAGCCAGGCCGCGATGCACAGGTGTTCTAGCAAGAAAAGCGAATAAAGCCAGTTCGCTTCGGTTGACTGAATAGAACTTCGCTTGCCCCACCCAGCCGCGTTGCACCGTGTCTCGCGGCTTACTTTCCGTTCCTTCGAACCTTCCTACCGATTTCTTCTTCTAATTAGGCTTCGATGGAACGATCTCGACACGGTTTAATTAACGGCTACCTCGCGCGTATTTCTTCCTCTCAAAGTCTCCACGGAAAATATGGCGGAAAAAATGCATCCTGATCCGGATCTTGAGCGATCGATCGTTCGATAAATGTAGTTACACTTTAGCGATCTTATTAGCAATTACGTGTATTTACATTCGATTCCTGTTGACCACGTTCCAACCACAATCGAATGCTCCAGCCGAAGTTACAGTTCTACGCTTGTTTGAAATCTCAGGTGGATCGATCGATAACACGATGCGTATACGCTGCCATATGCCTTGGAAATATCGAAAGGAAAGCTACGTTTCTTGCAGTCGGACTTTAAAGATCGAAACGACGAGTTCGGCGCAAATGTGACATTTCTCGGGAATATAGATCGATGCATCGATATGCCCCGAGTGGTCCACGCGAGGTGCAATCCTTTTAAGGGATAGCCTGATAGGCTTCGAGCATATTCTGTTTGCGTGCTTTGGAAATGTCCCCGTTTAAAAGCAGGATGACGTTAATTACGAACACGGTGGAAATAAGCGTCGCAGTTTAAAGGCTTGGTTTTATAAACTGCGCGAACGATGTCGTCAGAATCACGGGATATCCAGTTTCGCTCGATTAAAACGGCCATATCCGTTTCAAGGATCCGAGCAAATAATCGTAATAATTAATCGTTCGACCTTAACCTTACGCGTTTCAAACGTTTCTTCCAATTATGTGCTTCGTTGATATTCGCGCGTTGAACATTTTTGAAACGCGCGTCGCATCTTATTGCCAGCTTCTAGAAATTTCGTTGGTTTCATTCCGCAAGATACGTTTCGAAAGTCTTTTAAGGTAAATATCACAACGGGTACATTCCTTTCGTCGTGAATACAGGAAACGTAAGATTTTACAACTATCGATAGAATACTCGATCAAAATTTGATTAAAATTCCTCCGATCGTTCGATGGAAAATAGGTCGTTGTAGTACGGAACTTTCCTGCCAAGCTATAAAGCTCGATTATAGGTTCATCCGCAGTTTATTTCAGACTGAAGCCTGATCGTTTACTAAATGTCGGCTTTTTATAGCCATAGTAAACGTAAAATCGCTGTTCTCTGTAAAATCGAAGGTACGAGAAACTTTGCTGCGGTTTGTCGATTAGCTAAATGATCGTTTCTCGTTCGATCATTTTTATCCCATATTTGAATTATAACAAGAATGAAATTTCCCATTTGCAATTTCTCGGAGTCGTGTCTATCGTTTCGTATAGCGATACGATTCGTCGAGATGTATGGCCCTTGCCATTGCTAGTAAAATATTCTTTGATCGACTTTCGATGAATCGATCGTGATCGCTTTTGTTCTTTACGTCGAACCTACGCCGTTGAATAAATTGTACGAATCTCGACCGAAAGACGCGTTCCATCCCTAATTTTCCGCGGGAACGTAATTCGAACGATTTCTCGGAATTTCCGCGTTCTGGCGTGCAACGATATTTTTCCTCGTTCCTTTCGTTCTCACCGAGAAATAACGGACCATATTTGCTAAAATCGTTCGTCTTTCGAGCAACGATCGAATCGCCTCCCTTTCAGCGTCTCTCGCCGCGAAACGTTTCCTTCGGTTTGCTGGCGTGGTTATTAGATCGAAGCCGCTCTCGAGCAGAGCCGATAAAGAGGACAAAAGCATCGCTCACCGGTGGAATCGATTTTCGGCGGATTCCTAACGATCTTTCTTTCTTTCTTTCTTTCTTTCTTTTTGTTACAGCCTGAGAACCGAGCAACCGAGTGGCCTCGACACGGGCGGCGTTCGTTTCGAGCTAAGCAGAGCCCTCGATCTCTGGGCGAGAAACTCCAAGCTTACTTTTCAGGAGGTTAACAGCGATAGGGCGGATATTCTGGTTTACTTTCATAGGTGAGTTCTCGTCTTTTATTGAAATTAGCTGAATCTGAAATTAGCTGGATCGCGATAGCCATCGCTGCCACAGCTGTCGCGCTTTTCATATTCCTCTTAAGCTCAGAGGTAACAACGACGATAAGAACGCCGTATATTTATTTCGTTGCTTCGTCTGGAACATCTTAGAGTATCAGAGGAAAAATATGTAAGACGAATAACTTTAAGGAATTCCATTTGTGAAAAAGTCGCCAACCTTGTGCAAGTATCGCGTGTATTTATTTTTTCTAAGGAAAAAACGGACGATCTAGAGATCAGGTACTTTAGAGTAAAAGGTAAATCGCGAAACTTGGATTATTTAGATATACGGATATACAGTTGGAGACAAAAGCGAGTGGACGAATAGCGAAGATAGTTAACGATAAAGTCTAATTGATAACTACGTATATACAGGGTGGTTGGTAACTGGTGGTACAAACGGAAAGGGAATGATTCTACGCGAAAAAAGAAGTCGAAAATATAGAATAAAAATTTTTCGTTCGAGGCTTGGTTTTCGAGAAAATCCACTTTAAATTTTCGCTCGGTACGCGTGCACTTTATCGCGTCTCGTTATAACGGATCTCACTGTAGATCGTTGTCTCGATGGAAAAATTGTTATTCTATATTTTCGACTTCTTTTTTCGCGTAAAATCATCCCCTTTCCGCTTGTACCACCAGTTACCAATCACCCTGTATATTTCAATTTTATTTATTATGTATTCCATCGTACGTGGATTGTTTAATTAATTGGAATTCGCGCTTTTTTGTACGAATAAATGACATTTTAAAAAACGAATAAGCGAAAAGGTCGGAAAGGAACGAAAATGGAAATTTTGCTCATACGGCTGGGTTTACCTTCTTTCACCATAGCACGGTGCTTTTTAACTATCAGACGAATTTCAACTTCGCTCAAACCGAACATGGCACGATCGTCGTTTTTCCATCTTTTTTTCCATTTCGTTTTGTCTTTTCTTCTTTCTATCCCGAAACACACTGACGAGTGCATAGCGCGCGGCGTTACGTAGCTTTCACGACCGTCGAGCAATTCGCGCGAACAGCAGATTTTAAATAAACCTCTTCCGTTTAATCATACTCCGTTCCCAGTTACGCCATTGCGATAAATTTCCCGATAACAAGGAAGTCCGAGAATCGAGCTATTGATTCTCTCTTTGTTTGCTCGTATTATTTCCTTCTCTTTGTTTACTGCTGTGCCTTTATAAACACGGCTTAAAATTATCGTGCGGATTCGCGTGGATACCATGGTACTATGTTAATATCTCGATAGAAACGTATATCGCGCAAAAACCTTTCGATTCGACAAGCTGAACGAAGTAAACGCATCGAAAGGTCGAAAGTGTTTTACGCTCTTTTCAACGAAAATGTACATCGCCGCTTGATTATGTCCTGCGATTATATCATCGCGGCGTCAAAACGATATCGTACGATATTAGGTCGTTAGCGGTCGAACGAACAAAAGCTTTCAACCACTATAGTTCTATTACATTGACTCTGCAATGCTATTATGCGCTTAAACACGCCTAGAAACTATCGAGCGCCGTATCGAGGAATCGTATACCTGAACCGTGGAAGCAGATGAAATTACAATTTCAACGATTAAAGAACATCGTTTTAGCGTAATTTAATCTTCCAACAATTTTGGTTTTTTCGTGTCAAAAAATTACCCGAACGCAAAAATAACAAAGAGCTATCTACCACTCCTTCGAAATGGTTAAAGCAAAAGTAACCAGAGGGTACGAAATCCTACGGCACAGTATTGAAAACGTTTCGTACTTTTAATTTCTTGGTTGATCGTTCGTAGCTAAGGAACGACTTTACTCGTTTTGGATGTACGTTAATTTCGCGAAAGAAACGACGCACCAGCTGCATTTCGCGATACATTTTTTATATATTTTCCTAAGCGTGTTGTACACGTATTGCGTAAATGGTCGTCGCTTTTCTCCGATGCAAACACAGTTTAGATACGTTATAGCGTAAAATCTCCTTTTTCTTTATCGTGAATAGCATTATTTATAAAAAAAAATAAAGGTGCGCCTGTTGAACCGATATCGGTTCCGCGTATCTGTTAGGTCATCTATATAGAACTCACTTATCTAACGTATTGGTTTTCCTATAGTTTGTAAGTAACGACGAACTGTTGCATAATGTATACCTAATTTGCGATCAACATCTCGCGCATAACATCTGTGACGTGCATGAAACCGCATGGAAGTCTTCGACCGACTGAATCGAATCGATTATAATTATTATCGAACGCGACCCTACCAACCATGTTAGTTTCCTGCGATTTCTCTCTCTCTCTCTCTCTCTCTCTCTCCTAATATTGCGTCTGCCTCTCCTGTCCTCTTGATCAAAATTTAACGAAATTGGGACCTTGATCGTGTTTCGTCTAAAAAGCATAAATTTAACTTAAATACCAGTTTGATATACTAATAGTAAGTAATACGTAATTAACACGTTGACTGCCACGACAGCCGTATTCGGGTGTTAGCAAAGTTTCTGGTCAGGCCACGTAATCCATATTCCGGCGTCGCTTATTTGACTATTTGCGAAGGATCGTCGTAGATATTCGAAAAGATATTCCATAATAATAAATTGTTAATTAATACTTAATTGTAATAACAGTTGAATTGTTATAAAATAAAAATACGAAAATGGTTTATTAAAAGAATTATTTAGAATGTAAAACTTTAAAGCATTCTATACATAGCTGAGGTTGGTCGGGACAACTTGGACAATAAGTCGTTCTTTTTTTCAAATTCTTTTGTGCCTTTGTTCGGTCCATTCGACGTCTTTTATTTGCATAACATAGTTTGCACGCGCGTCTAATGCTTCTTCCGGAATCGTTTTTCCGAACGGCGATATTACGCCGACTCCGTCGAAGACAAGGATTTTGTGTATTTTCAGACAACCCTAATAATTTTGCAACTAATAATCGTCTAAATATTCTAATATTTATATTTTGTCTTGTTGCAATTTCGTAAACCGTCAAAGCGTTTACAACGGAAATTCCCAGAAAGAATCGAATGCCAAGTTTTCCGTGCCATTTGATTCCTTTTCTAATTGTTGTGGCATAAGAAACCATTCCGTCGGAATAATCTATACTACGCTTTCCTTCGTTATATTCGACAACAGCTAGTGGTTTTAACGTTGCGAACAAACGAAACGAAAGATCATTCTCGACACCACCACTGGAGCGATTCGCGTCACTAAAATATCGATGGGAGCACCTAGCAGAGAACGCTTGGTACTGGTGTACGCGTGGCCTGACGGAGATTTCTTTGAAAATACGCGTGCCAGTCAACGTGTTAACATGGTATTTGATAGCTTTGATTCAGGGTTCGTAACAAATTACGAAACGTTACTTTGTCGATTGTATCGAACGCGCGTCGTAAGATCGCGAACTGAAACAAGCAGACTTGTCTTACCAATTCTCTCGGGATTACAAAGGTTCCAGTTAACTCTCCTGGTACACGTTTCGACTCGACCATATACAATATCGGAGACCCGATACCGTTAGCAGAAACAAGCGTTGGAATTAAACGATCGCAAACTATCGATTAAATGCATCTCAGAGGATATAATATTCGTACCGGTCGCCGTGTTAATTCGTAGGTATCGATACTCTTAACGATCGAAAGCGATTTATTCGACAGCTATTCGGAGACCGTGGCGATAAACGCGGAAACTATAGGTCGCGCAGAAATCGACCGAAACCAGGAAGAACGGAAGAATAGAGAAGACGAATGATTCGGTTTGCCGATTAGCCATCAGGAATGGTACGATAACAGTGGCGTATCGGCTGTCCGAATAATCGACGAATACTCGCGAACGGAATTTAATTATGGCGCCAGGGTATGCCACGTCTCGTCCCTGTTCTAGACTCGCTCTAGGGAAACGGCAAATTAAACGAACCGCAAAACGAAGCGAGAGATTGCGCGTCGTACGACCGAGATGCCACGAGAACTTAGAGCTGTAGTAACGTCCGAACAAACAGCAAATAGCATAGAAATGGTCGCGTTGGCGCGGAAACGTCGGAACACGCGTAACAGCGGGAATTTCCTGTGAATTCCGCGAAGTCGAATAAGTAGCAATAGAAAATAATTCGGTTGGATTTAACGTCGATTGGTTTACTCTTCTACGTATTCTGCTTCAGTGGTCATCATGGCGATGGATATCCATTCGATGGGAGAGGCCAGATTCTGGCACATGCGTTCTTTCCTGGTAGAGATCGCGGCGGAGACGTTCATTTTGACGAGGAAGAAATATGGTTGTTGCAGGACGACAACAGCAACGAAGAAGGTAAGAACCCAGAAGCTCAGTTGACGAACGTAGAGAACAGAAATCCGTCCTTTCCTTAAAACTAGCCTTTCTCGCTGGATCTGCCTATATACAGGATGGTTGGTAACTGGTGGTACAAGCGGAAAGGGGGTGATTCTACGCAAAAAAAGAAGTCGAAAATATAGAATAACAATTTTTTTTTCAATTTTTTTTCAATTTTTCCATCGAGATAACGATCTACAGTGAGATCCGTTATAACGAGACGCGATAAAGTGCACGCGTACCGAGCGAACAACGAAAAATTTTTATTCTATATTTTCAACTTCTTTTTTCGCATAGAATCACCCCCTTTCCGCTTGTACCACCAGTTACCAACCACCCTGTATATTAACATTTGATATTTCGAAACGTACGGATTTGCCTGTGTAGAGTTCAACTTTATCCAGACATTTATCCAACTGAACATTCCCTGTGAATCGTTCGATTATAATCGCGGTATATTCGCCGAAACCTTGATTTTTATATAAAAGTATTCTCAACGAAAAGTTTTATGCGACGCTACGTCGTTCCCAGAAAAAACGGCAGAAAGTTTCGATAACTTTTAATTGAAAGCAGAAATACGTCGTACGTAATATCGTTATATGTGCCACCAAGTTCGCAAATCGGACGGATTCGTAACTCAAACGGCTACGACTAGGAATATCGAGCGAAATCGGCGGACCAACGGTAACGATGAAATTTTGAAGCGACGACGCCTAGCTCGTTCGGATGTCAAAATAACAATTTCTGCGCGTTCCACTTTGTGCAAAGCAGGATTTCGCAATGGCGATGGAAGGAAGCACGATAAGAGGAAGTTTAAAGGGATTTGCGGATGAAAAGAAAAGATTCCGGAACCGAGAAATTTTCGCAAGAGCGATCGAGCCTTTTTCCATTTGCTGGAGATACGCCAATTCGGTCATCCCGCGAGCGAGAAAAAGAAATAAGGAAACGATCACCAAAATCTTCCCTCTGTTCCACCATATTGTCATATTGTTATTTTTTCTTCGAGCTACGAGAAACGCTGATGATCCAACAGCGTGTCGTGCATTCTGATTTTTTCCCATTTAATCAAACTTTTATCGATAATTAAAACGAGAGATAATTTAGATGTTGGCTTAGAGAACTCCTATGGTGATTCGACCTATCCAACTCTCGATTCCTGCTAAAGATCTAATTTCGAGACAACCCAAACACGAAACTCCCTGCAAAATCGAAACTTGGAGGCAAATCTGAGACTTAGCGTTAACCTAATGCCTAAATCGATCTTGAAACGTGTCTCGGACTTGGCTGACGTTAAATTGACACATAAGTCAATTACTATCTAACTAATAATTTCCGAGAAATTAATCATTCGCTTAACGTATTTCGCGTTTTATTTTATGCGATAGAATGAAACTTTCGTCGTTATAATTTCCATATTTTCGTTCCTACTGAATAGCAGAATATCAGACGAGAAACTTAAAATTACTACCGTTTCTTTCTGCTATGTTCGCGTCCTCTTCTTCTTTAAACTACGATTCAACTACGCTTTACCTAAGAAAATGAAACGAATTTTTATGGTACAACTTCGGAAAAGAGAAAAAATAAATTGGTTAAAAGGATGGCTTATTCGGTTCGTTTACTCGAAACAAAGTTGCAAAGATGAAATTGTCGTGTTACTTTCGAAGCAAATGGTCGAGCAACGACTACATACGGTTCCCTATTTTAATTAGAACGTAAGTACTGTAAAGAAAAAAGCCAAATTCCCAATTCACCATATGGGAACGCTTGCTCGAAACCTAGATGCAACTTGATGCGATTTTCTACGATCCACGGTGAGGTTACGACGGTTAATTGACCTGATAATGCACGAAGAAAATCGAAATGGTTATTCAGAATCGGTCAACGGCTGTTGCCTGTATCGCGAATTATTACTCGCGGTTCGATTTTGATAGATGGTTGGTTCAATTCCGATTGGCCTCGTTAATAACTCCAGCTTAGCTCTCATTCCCTGCTGCTGGCGTTGCATAGTTTCCATTAGCACGGTCATAATTATCCTGGATTCGCCGACATCGTTCAGGGTCCACCTATTAATAGCGCTGCTACTAATACCGATAATTTCGGTAATTTTCCAAAAGTAGCGTACCAATTTTGGCTAAATTGCTGGTTTAAAGAAACAGTCGTCTTCTTCTTCCTCCTCCTCTTCTTCTTCTTTTTCTCCTTCTTCGCTCGTGAAACCAGCTATCCTTCAGTCTGTTACTTTTACGAAAATTTTTACCAAAGAACGTGTAGTTTCGAATTTGTCTGCAGCTTTCCTTACAAACTATTACACGATGCGTAGAAAATATATCAAGTTACGAATCGAACGAATGAAAATTTCTCTTAAAATACGTTACGGGATCGTAAACTTTGGGAAATCCATTCTCCTATTATCGAGACGAAGCTTCTGTATGGGTAATATTCGGCGATGTTAGTGTCAGTTACGAACAACTAATGTCATATCTGACACATACCGTCGGGAACCACAGGATGCTTGCAAACGACGAGAAACCGGAACATCACGATCAGCAAATCCATCGGAAAATTAGCATCCTCCTAGAATAGTCTCGACACGAATTCATCTGGAATTCTGACGTAGCACGAGAGATTTTTCGAGCAACCGATTTATCGATAAATTCTTTGCCGGATTTAACGTTGATATTCCAAAAACGTTGTTACCGTGCAAATACAGGGTGAGTCGAAAATGATAGCACAACCGAACAGAGGGCGATACTACGCGAAGATACAAGAACAAAATTTGACGTAACGTTTATTCGTCCGAAAGTTCGAGCTCGATTTTCTCAGAAACGAAGCGTCGTAAGAAAAATTATTTTTTCACGTAGAATCACCTCGTGTTCGGTTGTACTACGATTTCCGATCCATCTTGTTAGAGTTTACTTTCGGCAAATTACCGCAGTGGTCGGAGTAAGAATTTTGTTTGAAAAATGCGTTATATCTTTGTAAAAATTCTTTAATCATACGTGCATTTTCTATAGCGTTATCGTTACACTTTTGCAGATTTATATTTATTCTGATCGCGCAAGCATCCGCTATCCAAATAATTTGTATGCGACAACCTAAATGGAGAAGGTACACGAAAGTACGACGAGAGTGGTGTAATTTCTGTAAAAAACTCGCTGGAATATCGAGGCTCGGCAATCTGAAGAGCCCTTCGAGGACGACCGTAATCCGTTCCACTTATTTTCATGCTCGTCCTCGAGCAGGCTTTTGATTAAGAGCACTTGACTGCCGGTATATTGCAGCTAGCTGCTGTTAACATCGAGATTTCGAAGTATGTATCACGACGACGCGACGCGACGCGCTGAAAGTTCGTAACGAGGAAACTTCACCGAGAAGATCGCGCCACGCCACGGATGCCACGCTAGGCCTTTGCATCAACGCCCTTCCTTTGATTGACGTTTTGCGATGCGCTTGCAGTCACTACGCAAATTGCACTTGTCAAGATTACGCTACTTGCGTTCTCTCTTGACCTTCTCTGCGTCATATTCGTAATTTACAGAGTCTATTTCTTTTTCTTTTTTCTTTTTTCGTACGTCGTATATTTTTACAATCCGAAGAAAACAAGGATTATAGAGGGAAAAAATATGATAAATTCTAATTCCATTTGGTAATCCCATTTTAAATTCTTCGATGCGTCGAAGGAAAACTCTACATCTTCTCCGGTGTTTAGTTTTCTTAGTCCTCGAAGCCATTGAGTGTTGTTTAGCTCTAAATCGATTTGAAGAGCCTCTCAGACTCGTAGCCTTTTCTAAGAACATGCCGTGCACAGATGGTGCAGTGGGGTATAGACGGGCCAGTTTTCGTAATTAGATAAAAAGCCATAGGTGCGTGGCTTCGGAGCTCTGTTACAAAGCAACGCTGCCAGCGTGCGGATCTGGACTAGTATACATTGTGCTTATATTTACTTAAACATATTTCTATTATACATTCATCCACGCGTTCTTCTTTATTCTATTTCGAGGTAAACCTCAACACGATGTAACACCAGGTGTAAGTTCCCTCAGGCTTTCACGAGCCGAGTTTGCCAAATTTATGCCGCTCGTAGCTTTGTGTTCTTTTAGAAAAGTGTCCCGACATTTTGCTAACATTTCGTTCGAAAGGACAATACTTGCACGCAGATATATCAATCCGTATGAAATATTAATGGACGCAGTTTCTTATATTCTATACGCTAACTTTATGCGATATTCCGATATTTTTATATTTTTCGTGCTACGCACCACATATACATTATCTTCTTCCACGTTCTACGTATTTCATTTGCGTCATTTTTAGGTTTTACGTACACGAACGCTTCACTCAAGTCTTAGAAGACACGTTATAGTTACTTGATATAAAATTATCGTATTATACAGGGTGGTTGGTAACTGGTGGTACAAGCGGAAAGGGTGCGATTCTACGCGAAAAAAGAAGTCGAAAATATAAAATAAAAATTTTTTGTTCGAGGCTTTGTTTTCGAGAAAATCGACTTTGAATTTTCGCTCGGTACGGATCTCACTCTAGATCGTTGTCTCGATGGATATTATCGCAGTTTAAGTTTGTTTTCGTCGTAACGGAAAATTAGGAATACATAATGAAATAATACGAAGTAATCGTAAAGTTTATTATTACAAAATTTGCTGAAAATGTTGCAGTGAGATCCGTTATAACGAGACGCGATAAAGTGCACGCGTACCGAGTGAAAATTCAAAGTCGATTTTCTCGAAAACAAAGCCTCGAACGAAAAATTTTTATTCTATATTTTCGACTTCTTTTTTCGCGTAGAATCACCCCCTTTCGGCTTGTACCACCAGTTACCAACCACCCTGTATAATCGTACGAACACCGTTTCGAGTTAATCTATTTTCTTCTTCTTTATACGCGGTTTTAATTAATTTTTCTTCCAAGATACGCTACTTCGTCTCTCGGGGTAGAATATCTCGACGAAGAAACGAGAAATTGAAGCAGATTTTCTCGGTGATACGTCGGAAAGAAGACGATCGCATTTATTCGCTTTTCGTAGTGACTGAACGCGCGCTTCTTTTATCGCCAGCCTTGCGAGCTTTAATTTTATGATTTCGACCTACATTTCACAACGAACGTCCCGAATGCGAAACGAGACGGAACGAAGATAAAAAGCCGTCAAAAGGAAAGTACGTTAACGCCAAACTCGAGCTTCCGTCAAACCGTCGACAAATTTTGATATCCCTCTGATAAACGACCGAAAGTGACTGATATCGTCAGACGTCGATTACCGTTTACTCCGTTTTTATTTATCTATTTCGTGGCCGTTCTTTTACCTGATTCGCCGTTTAAGCGAAACGTAAAATAATTCTTATGAACTAAATTCGTAAAATAATTTCTACGTTGCTGGTGTTTGCTTCGATCGAAAATTCGATATTCGTTTGAAATATCGTTGGAGATATTAAAGAAAGAACGGTGGGTAGCACGAAACGAGTTTATTGAAAGAATATTTCACGGTATCCACGAAATAACGGTTGCTATCGAGAAAACAAAACCCTTCTTCCGATATCATATATTTTACAACTAAAAATATACGGATATCGAGAGAGACCTTTTCGAAATAGCGTCCAAACGATCTGCCATTCTCGCGAGATTCGTTCCTCGTATAATAAAAGTATCTTTCGTCCGATCCTCTTTACTTAGTTTCTTAACGATAACGATTTCTCTTGCTTTTTTTTCGCCAAAGAAAGTTGGAAGAAGACGCGAATAACGGAAATAAGAAAGTATAGATAGGAGAATGAATAACCGAGTAATAGGGCGAAGTTTGAAACGGTTCTTTTGCCTTTCAGGAACCAGCCTTTTCGCGGTGGCCGCGCATGAATTTGGCCATTCTCTTGGCTTAGCACACAGCTCGGTTTCTGGAGCGCTCATGTATCCCTGGTACCAAGGATTGAGCTCTAATTACGAGTTGCCGGAAGACGACAGACACGGTATTCAGCAAATGTACGGTGAGTGAGTTTGCATATTCGATTATTTCCTTGCCATAATAACAATGATTATAATACTCTACGCTTTCGCCTACTAATTTTCCAGACGACTCGAATCACAAACGAAGGGACAAGGTTACGTGGTTAGGTAGAATCGATAAAGAAGACGATCGAATCACGCGCGTCCTACGATAAATAATTAACAATCTCGCGGTTCATTTGTGTACTTTTACGTTTACACCCCGGGATGAAGGGGAAACCATTCGCGTAACCTTACGTTTCTGTCTGGTTCTTGCGATATGATATACAGGGTGGTTGGTAACTGGTGGTATGAGCGGAAATTTTATTCTACGCGAAAAATGAAGCCGAAAATATAGAATAACAATTTTTCGTTCGAGGCTTTGTTTTCGAGAAAATCCACTTTGAATTTTCGCTCGGTACGCGTGCGGTACGTTATAACGGATCTCACTGTAGATGTAGAAAAATTAAAAAATTTTTTTTATTCTATATTTTCGACTTCTTTTTTCGCGTAGAATCATCCCCTTTCCGCTTGTACCACCAGTTACCAACCATCCTGTATGTGTAGCGGCACATGAGCTACAGGACAATTCGAATCGTGTTGTTTCTTTGCCTCGGAGTATCGACATCGTTAGGATATACATAATGTAACAATAAACAAACTCCGTGCAAAACAATGTCGCCGCTACGTGCATTCGTCAAACAAAGTCGAATTTAAACTTTCCGGTACTCCCTTGATCAGTATAAATAAACGAACGGGATCGTAAGATGGTCAGTTTTCAGTTTTGACTCTGAATTATATTTATAACATTTTAAAATATATTTGACGGTTTAAAAATCAAGTAATCTGGTCGTTGTTTAATCAACGACTCAACCAACCATCCTCCGCATATGTCTAGTATTTTTAGATATTACGATATAGCAGCTCCATTTTAAACGCGCGAACTATTCAATTCCTAAACACTGACAACATAAATCTGACGCCGTGAGATGGAAGTCGAGTAACTAAAGAGTAAATTATCTAAAGGGAGAACTGTTTCTTGTAATACGTTTGACCTATCGGAAGCTGGAACGCGTTTAGTTTGGGCTAGGTCAGGCATCGATCACGCGTAACACCAGCGATGCTGGTTCCTTCGATATCGGTCCACAGCGATATTTCCACGGAGGAAAAAGGTAGAAAAGCCTCGCATAACTGTCGACGAGTTAACAACATTGTTCTCTCGTATATTCGTCTACCGATCCTTCGGCAAGTTGGTTTTTATTCGTTGCAGAGAAGCGCGCAAAACCTAGTAACGCGCGGTCGTATGAAAATCCAAAGGTACCAGACTGAAAGTAGGAAAGTGCTCGCGAAAGGGCATAATTGAAGTTTGAAATATATATGGTCGACCGACGAAATTCAGGATAAATCGAGAAAACAATTTCGCGAAATAATCGCGACGGTAGAGCGTAGAAAGATGTCCCCGCGGTTGGTAACAACAGGGTGAAATGAAACGTGAATAAAATATAAAGAACGGCCGTCCCCTTTCCCTTTCCCTTTGCTTCTAGCGGGATACAGGCCGTAGATTCGGGTGATTTAGCGTATGAGAAAGGTTTCCAGCCTCCCAGACCCGGATCGCAAATGCATTCCACTTGCCCCTTCCGCTTCTGTTTTTGTCCTCCCTCGTTCCCGCTATTCCACTCTCTTTCTTTCCTTCTCTTCCTTTCTCTCTCCTCTTTAAACGCATTTCTCCATTCCTACCTCTTATACCGGCCAATTTCTTCTTTTATTCCTTTATACCGACTCCCCCGATTTTATTCATCACCGTGATTTTTTTTTTCTCCGCGTTCTCCAATCCGCCATCCCTTTCCTCTATCCCCTCTGCTCTTTTTCGCTTTTCTCTTCTGCTTCCTCTTTTCCAACTTTGGATCACGCAGTCGTTAATTTTTCCTGTATATTGTTCGTACTTTCCATCTCCACCGTATCCTCTTAATCTTTCCTGTCGTTTCACGTCACCTTGTTTTCTCTTCTTCATTTCCCACGTTCATTTTCGCTTTTCTACAATTTTCTAACGCTAAGTCTTTGCTCTCTGTTTTTAGCCGCGATGACGTATGTTCGTTGCAGTCTGCAGGAAAGAATATTCTGACGAAGAAAACGTCTTTGTCGTACGAGCCTGTTCTTGCGCAGGATAAGAGCTCCTTGATCCACGAATCGAGTAGATCGTTTAGGTCGTATCGTTTAGCAACGTAACTGTTATAACGTAACTTGATTCGTATACAAATTATATATGTCGGGTTTATCGGGTTGGCGTTAGACTCAGGGGCGTGTAACGTATCTTCGTTAGGACAAGCCATCGTTGTTGTTCAATGGAGATTATATTTACAATTATATGTACAAATGTTGATTTGACAGAGTTTGACAATTAAACGCGGTGATTAGACACTCTCGATTATAAAGACAATGTTCTCAGGTTCAATAACGAATCCACGGTCAACGGCAAAACTCTTTGTACAATCGAATATATTTTGAAACACAAAGTGACGTTAGCTGTGACGCACGCTATCTTTCTGACTGACTGACGAGACGATGTGAGTAAACTCTCCAAGGTGATCGCAAGAATAAAAGACTGACGCGATCGCATTTGTCAATTGCGTATTGACCGGGGATATCGACAAAATTCCAGGCGCCGTTACTAAGCGGACCCGCGTAGAGTCGTCATTGGTCCTGCCCCGGGGCTTGTTTGCTAATACAGCGTGTGTCCCTCGATATTGGTACTTCTACTGTTAAGTAAAAACGTTCGTCCCGTGACCGTGGCTACGTTCGGCGACCAGTTGTGTCACCTCGAGCCCAAGCCCACTGTCACGAATCTCGGGCAAACATAATCGGATCGTATCTCAACAACTACTTCTAAGTTCTATTATTTAAGTATAGCTATAATGAATAGTTTAGACCAAAGTATCGAGGATCTTCCCAAAATTCCAAAAGATAGCTCCGATGTCCCTACATCTCCGACATATAAATTCATACAAGTAGATCTCTTTTTTATTTCTGCACGTACAACGTTTAACCGAGAAAAACTAGGACAGCCTCCATTGCAGCACGTAAATAAGTTCGTGCAACATTGTCGCAAAAACCGAGCGAGTAACGCGACGATAATTTTATTCAAACGACCATTCCACGTGGAAAGGCGCGTTCTTTAACGACAAACGCGTCATTCTCACAACGTTTCAGACCTTTTCACGGGAAAGATTTTCTTCCAGCAGTTTAACGATTGCTTTCGTTTAAACAGTCGCGTGGTCGACGTCGTTCGTCAATTTCCAGATAATCTCTTCTTAACGAAACGCGAGCCTTCGAGCGTGCGGTTGCGTTTCTACTCGTACGCGGTGTATCTGTTAGGTCGTTCGAAAAGTTTCCTTCGTTTTATAAGAAAACAATGGATGCACAACATTTTCCGTTTTATATTGTTTTATCGAATTACGTACGATCCATTTTGCTCTATCGAGATAAAGATCACAACGTTCGATGGATTAAGTGTCATGTTTGTATAAGTAATAGATATAACGTAAGAGTTAACAACCACCAAAACCCATTAGTTAACCAATTACTTGACACGGCGGATAAGATCCGCAGGCTAAAGAGACATTACCCTGTAGATTTAAACGTTAGATTCAGCTAGAATCAAACATACGATAAACACTTATTATACGCGCTATAGTACCACGCCAGACTAATTTACTTGTAATTCTCAATGAGAATCGACCGTAAAATTCTTCCAAATAAAAGACAAAAAATGTTTGTATAAAGATGCATCGTTGTAAATGACGTGTCTGTGAAAGAAAGACACTTTCCGGACAATCTAATATTTCCGTATTCGATGCTTTAAACCGTTAGAGTGCCGAGTACTCGCGGCCTATACGGTCCGTACGGACGGCGCGCAGCCAGCGCTGACGATCGCTGTGGGCGGAGTACCTTTTCGCTAGACTGAACTCTGTTGATTGACTATTCAAAGCGCAAATCGTAATAAGTTATAGTAATTCTTTTGCACGAGATTAAACGATTCAAGAGCGTTATTTCTTAGTATTATTTATTTATCGTAAACATTGAAATTTACAATAAAGTAGAATTTGGGTAATAAACTAGAAAACTAAATTTAGTAAATATAACACAAGTTAATAATTCAGTTGTGCGTGAAAAATTTCAAAACAATTATCGATACAAACAATTACGCTCCTTCTCTTATTTTTCACACAAACAACACGTTTTCTTCTTGATAATCGTGTCGTGCCGGCACGATTAGGGCATTTCGATGGAAAATGCCTATCGATTAAACGAAATGGTAAATCCTCAAACTTTCGTTGGAAATATCTTCGTAAAATGTCTCTTATCAACGCTAAATGAAATTCACTAAATTTTTGTCTCGAAGCAGTAGATTTTTTGATATAAAATATATGCGTTATACAGGGTGGTTGGTAACTGGTGGTACAAGCGGAAACGGGGCGATTCTACGCGAAAAAAGAAGTCGAAAATATAGAATAAAAATTTTTCATTTGGGGCTTTGTTTTCGAGAAAATCAACTTTGAATTTTCGCTCGGTACGCGTGCGGTACGTTATAGCGGATCTCACTGTAGATCGTTGTCTCGATGGAAAAATTAAAAAAAAAATTTTTTTTTAAATTTCTATTCTATATTTTCGACTTCTTTTTTCGCGTAGAATTTCCTTTCCGCTTGTACCACCAGTTATCAACCACCCTGTATATAAGGAATGCATTTATATTTATCTCACACAAACGTAATAGTATTACTTCCGCGTAGGTGTTCGGAAAAATTGACAAACGCATATATGCGTCCTTGGTCCACACCGATAGCTTTCGCCAGACGCATATACGCGTCCATAGCACTGTAAGGGTTAAAGGACGAATATTTCGATTTACTCGGTTCGTTTTTAAACTCCGTTTGAATCATAAATAGTTGGCAATCCTATCGTTACTGACGATGTTTTATCGATGAATTTCATCCGAACATAAACATAGAAACGTAGGTAACGATATTTTTACGAAAACAGAAAATCGAATACTTTGGCAATACTCCTATGTGCCAACACGATCATCGCCTTCGTTCACGGTATCGACTATCCTCGTAAAAGAAGAACAGCGAATAGGTGCTCGTGCCGTTGTGGTTTCAGGAATATTTACCTACGAATAAACCGATGGTCGCTGTGAAACGAATGTGGTACTACTTGAAAAAGCAAACTACGTGTGTATTTGCAATGTTCATTTGTAGTATAGGTTATCGGCTGCGTACGTATACGGCGCAACGCACAGTAGTGCAGATATAAAAATCGCTCGACAAACTTTCGTTCACGATAAAAACACATCGCGATACGCCGGCTTTTCACAGCTCCGGCTATTTATCGACCGGGCTATGTGTCACGAGAACATCCAAAAATCCCAACTTAAATGAAAACGAACTGCAGGACATTAGCGTTTTTGTCTTTGTTCGAATTCCGTGCACGGTACAACCGCTCGACCTTAACCACCGGTACAGATTAGCGCGATTAGGTGAATAATCGCGGCTTGTATGTAAAATGGAAACACGTAAGATACTCTGTAAATATTTCATCTAAAATCTTCCAACGTAACTACTACGAGAAATGACGAGTTTCATACGCGTTAGAACTTTAAACTCTCGTCGTGATTGTCATCGTAAACTGTAATTATGATTTTATTCGTTTGGTCGTTTTATGATCGTTCGTGTAAACGAAGCGTGTAAATCAAACACGTCGCCGATACGTAAAAGTAATTTGCTATATCGTCAGGTACCCAAAAGGTAAAGAAAATCAACGTAGCGTGCATCGATGCTTGTTTCGAGAAAGAGATAAAGTTAAAAGAAAAAACGTAGAAAAAATAATGCAAATCTCGAGATTTCTCCTCTCTGTTTCTTTCACGACCAGGAGAATATCTCTCTTTTCGTTGCATCGTAACGCGATGTTGCATAAACGTTCCTCTCAGAAAAATTTGCTTCTTGTCTTAATTACTCCGATTTTCCGCTAACTCTTCCTTTCCCGAACGATCCGACCTTCTCCTTTCTTTCCTATATTTTCCTGTGGAAACTTCACTTCTCCGAACACACCGTGCTCTATATAATCGAGAGTCTACCACTGCAATGCCGATATTTCTTTTATCGTTTCGTGTTTCTTCTTTTTCCACTTTCTTGATTTCCCTTTCTTTCGTCAAATTTTGCCGTTACACGTACTTGAGAACACCGACGTACAAACTATTCGCATTAAACAACGTAATAACATAGAGCTGGCGTTTATAAACTGCGGGAAAACTCGGTTAAAGCATGATCTTTAAATACGATTTTCTCCATACGAAATCGCGCACTAGGTCCTGATAGAATCGCTTATGTACGTGCATATTCTCCGTCACAGAGACAGGAAAAATGAAGCTTTTACGCCAGCTTTTAGCCTCCGATCTGCCGATGTAGCAGAAACGATAAAAACTCATTAGCACGAAGAAGCGTGTCGCTTAATTGCGAATCACTTTGTTACTGGTTCTTGAATTAGCGACGTAATCCGGTGGACTGGAAAGCAAAAAGCAGGAAGTTAGTAGCATCCTAGCTCGTAGCGTTATTTCGTAAAATCCTCTTTAACGCTCCGAATAAAATAAGCGTCAAGGTATAGAGAGGATTTGGAAAAACAGATAGTTTAAAATTTATTTACAAATTATTCGACTCTAAATATGCGTTACTCTCTAAAGGACTCGATAACCTACTCGCTTGGTTGTTTCTTTTCTTCCGATTCCTTCTAATAACTTCCAACCGCTTTTAATCGCTTTTGTCTCAACTAACAGCTGCACGTCCTTCAAAGCTCACATACACTCTCACACGTACGGTATAAATGTACCATCTATTTAACAATAAGATCGACGAATTCGAAGTTGTTTTTGTCATAAACATAAATTTCTGCTATTCGTGTGAAAATCGATCGTCATTGTGCCTTTCGGATTATTCCTTGGAGAAAGGAATGCTCTTTCGTGATCGTAATTTTCTCTTCTTTCCTGCGATCGAAGCGGCAAAAATTGGATAGATGTTCGACGAAAAGAGAGAAAAAGAATACCCATATACATTATAATTTCACACGATCGTTAAAGCTGGCATGAAATTTGTCGAAGTAATTACTTCGAGGAAAAAAGAAAAACTCTACAGCTTTTCTCTTGTATACCCGTGACCTGGAGACAGCTGTTACGAAGAGAACAGAATTTAGTGAAAGAAAAGAATTCGAAACAAGGAGAGGTGCATATTATTGTGCCCTTGAATATAAATTTTCTTTTGGATTACAAGATCTAGAAGCAAAAGAGCTATAAGTAGATTTCTATTGCTGCTTCTTGTAGCCTTTAGTTAGAGTTACAAGGTTAACTTTTTGGTAATGTCCTTTCCTATAAATATTAGGTCGTCCAAGAAGTTTCTTTCGTTTTATAAGGAAACAATGGATGCACATTTTCCGTTTCGTATTATTTTATCGAATTACGTACGATCCATTTTGTTCTATCAAAATAAAGATCGCAACGTTCGACAGATTAGGTTTCATGTTCGTATAAAGATGCATCGTTGTAAAAGACGTGTGTCTAAAGAAAGATACTTTTCGGACAACCTAACATACAAACGCGCTCCCTATCGCTTCTTCTATTTTATCGTAACGCTATAACAGTGAGGATCTAGATCAGCATACATTATATACGTTGAGAATTGTGGATCATAATTGGCGAAATAAAAGTAAAGAAACACCAAGGTTACACTTAGGATTCGTATTAAAATAGTTTTAGATTTATCTAATAAAGGATTTCCAGGATCTTCGTCGATATACATTTGCACGCGTCTCGACGCTCTCTTTCCGTATCACAACGAAACAGTTGCGTTCGTCTGTTTTTCGAGACGCCGCGCACACGCATACTTCCACACGCTGATATTCACATACGTGTGTCACTACTACGCGGCCAATCTACTCTAGCACACAAAATTATACATATCTCGATAACGTGCTTATTATTTATTTATTCGCCTTTATTTATTTCAATATATTTTTCTATTACCAATTCGTCCACTCGTTTTTCTATCAGTCAACCTCAGCAAAATGAACAGTGGAACGAAAGCAAAGCAAACCAAAATTAATAGTCAAACCAGCGAGGTTTCTTGAAAACTCCATTATAAATAGCTCGAGTCAGGTATACGAACGAGAAGTCAATGGCAATAAACGTTATGCATAATACATCGCGGTATGCAAAGTATGTATATATCATGCGCAACCCCGTACTATCTGCATTATTGCATTATTCAAGAACGGCGTGTGTCCCAGAATCGAATGATAATTAATATTCGTGAGGGAGCTACCAATTAGCGAACGGAATCTGCACGCGGCTGCTGTGGTGAAGAAAGAGAGAGAGAGAGAGAGAGAGAGAGAGGGGGGGGAGATTAGAGAAACGAATAAACAGACAGAGAATGAAAATGAAAAAACTTACCCGTCTAACATCATCTCTTTAACTATCGATCTGATTACAGTGACGATACTTTCAAAATTCCAATTACAATGTTTTTCATAACAACATCGATGAAGTGACATCTCGTGGAAATTCTCAGAGACTGTTGTCGTCTTCGACCTTAAGTCAAAGATACTTCTCGAGTTAATTAATTCTAATTAATCCTACTCTAAATAGGATATTTTTCAATTTTATATGGTAATTTGGTAAACAGTAATATCCCCATAAAAGTACGTGCACGATATACTTTTGGTTTAAATGGAAAGTTTTGTAGTTACAGCTTGGAACATCTGCAGTGACAAAACTCGCAGAATATCTAAAAACTTTGATCACCGAAAGGCGTGTTCTGCGAACAACTTCCACTTTAAAAGTTCTACCACGTCATTTATCATTTAACATAGAAATAACAAATTAACAACGATTTTTACATGTGTTTGAAACAATGAAAAAATGAAATTACATCTTGTACACGATTGGAACACACAAATAGCTCGAGGTTCGCCTTTGTTTTCTTATTCCAGATTAAAATTAAAAATAGTTCTGTGCAGATAATGTAATCCGATTTTACGTCTGGTTGGGGTTAGGTTAGTTAGGTGGAAAGCTGACGTTGCGTTTGATATCGAGATACGGAAATAGATGTTTGTTTCGGCATTAAAAAGTATTGCCGTGAAAGATGCGTTGAATCGATTCAATTTTGAAACATAAAATACGCTTTTCTCTTCTCCTTTCGTATTGAAAATGAATTCAGGACAACCATCTTCACGGGATAGTAAATCTTTACGTCTCTGCATATGTTTCTAAGAAGATAACGACTTATGACATATCGTGCCTTTCATTCCAGTTTTATCGATCTGTGCGAAACGACTCGAATTATTGGTGTATATCAATTAAATTGTATCTACAGCTACTTATCGAATATTTTGCTACTGAATACACGCAATTATCGATTTTTACTTTTGTCTTATTTTATCGACTTATTTATTGACACCATATCGAATAAAAAGCGAAAAAAGAAATATTACAAGTCCTGGATTTTTTAAACTATACTTTATTTCCGATTTTAATAGACGTTAAAATAGTTCGAGCCAACGATCAATTTATTATCTGCGTGATAGTCGTTTAACGAGTACCTGGTGATCGTGTTACAGGTGCACCCGAAGAGAAGCTCTGGGCCAAGATACCAGGTGGTCCGCCACCTCCGGAACGACCTACAACGGCCCGGACAACTACGACAAGCGTTGGGACAACGTACAGACCATGGAGAACACGACCAACCAGGCCAAATCACTATCCAAACGACGACAGGCCTCGCCGCCCTGATCGCTACCCTCAAAAGCCGGATTACAGAACAGAGAGACCAGAGAGGCCGGAGGACAGACCTCAGAGGCCTCACAAACCTCACAAACATCACACCACCTCCACTAGTACCACTACTACCACTAGTACCACTAGCACTACCACTACCACCACCACCACCACCACCACTACCACCACCGTCAGGACACCGTACACGCAAAGGCCAAGGCACCGATGGACAACGCCGACACCCAAAAACGATAAACCGGATAAATGTGATACCAGCTACGATGCCATCAGCATTATTCGCAGGGAAATTTTTGTTTTCAAAGGACGAGTAAGTTGTCGAACGAAATTGCAAATTTTCAACATGCCCAATGAGAACGCATGGAAATTTCATTTTTGCACGTTTGATGTATCGATAAATGTTTTATTGAAAAGTTTCTCGACGATATAGAATAAAAGAGATATACAGCGATCGAATAGAAATAAAGAAATGTAATACCAATAATATCGTAATGTGTGTCTTTTGTAGTATTTATGGAGAATCGGTGACCAAGGATTATACGAGGGATATCCAGCGGAGATCACGCGTTTGTTTAACCTACCTGAGAACATCGATCACGTTGATGCAGTGTACGAGAGGCCAGACAAGAAAATCGTATTCTTTATTGGCAAAAGGTACTATGTTTTCAACGCCAACAATCTCGAACCGGGTTATCCAAAACCATTAACTAAACTGGGATTGCCAGAGTCATTGGAAAAAATCGACGGTGCGATGATTTGGGGACACAATGGAAGAACTTACTTCTTTAGTGGATCCGAGTATTGGAGGTATCGAACAAAAATGTTTTATCTGCGGTTGATATCAAAGTTAAAATTGAAACGGGCGAAAATTATATTAAGCGGAAATAAATGATATAAATCGGATTTAATTTAATGATTATGAAAATTAAATTTAACGATTGTGATATTCGTACAGGTTTGATGAATCAGTAAACCACATAGAACTCGACTATCCAAGAAATATAAGCATGTTCGCTGGTGTTGGAACAGACATCGACGCTGTTTTCCAATGGAGAGATGGTCTGTATTCCTGCAATCGATTGTGATAATAACAATATCAAATATATGTAATCGCTATATGATAATAATGATAAAACGTGTATATCTTTTAGGCAAAACATACTTTTTCAAGGGGAAAGGCTTTTGGGAATTCGACGATCAAAGAATGAAGGTTGCACACGAAAAGCAAAAATTATCAGCCCCGTTTTGGATGGACTGCCCTCCGGAATTGGAAACGAACGATGTAGAAAGTTATCCAAGAAAATCAAAAATCATGGCCTCGAGCAACGCATCGTCACGATCGACCTTCTTCCTCGGGATATTTTTTATAGCGTATTTTAATAAATATTTGTAAACTGTGATATTTATGTGAAGTCGTGTATAAATATTTGTGCGTATATGCATACGCGCCCCAAATTTTAACACCTAAACAAACAAATACACAACGCGCGCGCGCGCGCGCACGCACACACGCACACCGTTTTCCTTATACCGAGTATATATAAAATAATTTTAATAAAGTAATTTTTAAATAATTTTAACGAAAATTTTAATAATAAACGATGATTTATCCCAATTTGTGAATTTTTTATCTTTCCAAAAGACTCTTTTCACTGCATGAACAGCTTAATTGTAAATTATAAAATATACGAAGCGAGAAATTGTTTTTAAAAAGAAAGAAATACCAAGGGAACCTTAAATTATGTTATCTCATTTAACTCATATATTTAGCAAAAACATGTACATATTTATTTACTGTGTTGAACGATATGTTAACAGAACTTTTTTACAATTTTTTACATTTTACTTTGGCGAGTGAACAAACGGACTCTATTAACGGACTTTATTTACTCTTCTTAAAGCAATTGTTTTAGACGTTTCGTTTGAGCAGCAAAATATCGCGACATAGTGTCCTCGGGAAAGCGTAATCTTACAAGTCAATACTTGCGACTGAACTCGAATTTCACTATGAGCATAAATTATTTAAATTTCACCATAGTACGCGTTATTCTTTCGCTTTTAAATATCTTTTCTTCGCAAAATTTTTCACATATTATACGTATGACGATAAAGCTTCGTTGAATGTTTCGCTTTAACTTCCTGATGCTAAAGTCGCAAATCCGGCGGCGAATATGGGTCCCAAGGATTAAGCAACCTCAATGTAGTTTGAACGATATTGTCTACTTCTGCCATTCCACCTATTCCTACATCGCCACACATAAGAGTTTTAGAAATGCATGTAACCTCCTTATATCCCCAAGACTTTAACAGAGCTATCTAAGAAAAGATAAGAATAATCAAGTTTAATCACACAATACTGTAGATTTATGTTTAATAAATTCTATTAAAGCGTTTCTTTTCTAACAAACTTTTCAAGTTTCCCAGGTTCTTTTTTTTTTCAAATTTTTACTATTCTATGTTAGTAAACCATAAAGACAACAAATTAAATTCAAGTAATTCCACCAAAACAGATTTTCGTTGCTTATCTTGTTTAATTTAATTAAAACGCTACAAAACTTTTCCCATAACCGCTACTTTCGAGATTAATTCTATGATAAAAAATTGCCCGATCTTAAATCCAGTTAACTTAAACCATAAATATGATTAAAAAGAGATATTTATGTATAATATATATAAAGAATATTATATATTTAAATATCATACTACATACCTGTGGTGCAGTAACAGGATGTTCCCACATTTTTGTATTCATGGCAGGACAAAAAATCAAAGGCTTCAGTGGATCCCAGGCACGTGCGACACAAGTTAAGATATTATCGCATATGCCACTGGCTATTTTACCAAGGGTATTGGCATCTAGTGGAGCGATTAAAAATAAATCAGCCCACTTTACTAGATCAATATGTAATACAGGATCGCCTCTATCTTGCCAAGCTGCCCATTCTACAGTGTCAGATAATACTTGAATTCCTGGAGGCAGTTCTGCTTCTTTCAGGAAATGTTTAGCCTTTTCAGTGACTACTACCCTTACATCCAAATTATTCTGCCATAACTTCTCTACTAATTGTGGCAATTTAATTGTTGCAACGCTACCAGTACAACCAATTAGTATTTTTTTTCTAGAGGTGCTTGACATTTTCACGAATTTACGTTTGCTTCTTTGTCTAACGTGTTATTTAGTTCTGTTCTATCGGTTATATCAACAGACAATGTGAAATTACAACAATATTGAAAGATATATCCCTATATATTAGGCCTTCTGATGCAAAATGTCTAAATTACATTGATTAACTGAAAACTCTAATTAAAAGAGATCAATATCGTATGAGATCAACAATAATTTCTCTTTCTCTTAAATGTACTACTCTCTATATTAAATGTATTATTATTTCTAACAGTTTATTTTGAATATTTAATAATTTGCTTCCAAGTCTCTTCACTGCACTGCAATCACTTTAATTTCGCTGCATATCAGACAAAATTCTCTATTGATAATGTCGAATCATCGTCGTTCACAAATCATTTCAACAAATGCATAAATACTTATATATATATTATTTATAATTTCTGATGTACATACGTAAGTTATATGTTGCTAAAAATTTGTAAATATATTCTTAAAATTCGTGGGAGTATTTTCTAAAGTGAAACAAGAATGACCAGCGAAAAAGTTCATAAATACCAGTTAAGTGATAAGAGCGGTGATCTACAACGTCGCGACAATCGATTAGTAATAAATCGCTGCTGTTATGTCTCCTTGGCCTCATCAGAAAAACCGAGATTAGACCAATCCTCTCGCACCATAAGCTCATTATCCATCCGACAACCAAGATAATCCTTTATAACATTTCGACACATTGTGTTTTCGTTTTTATTGTCGATCAAACAACGCATATATTTGATCATAAGCTTCCTGCAGACACCCTCATGATCGAGTGGAAAACTACCTTTCTCCGGAGGTATGGGTGTAAGTATCTTCTGTGAGAATGTGTACGTGGACATCACTACCGCCGGTTCACGTTCATACAGAAAAATCGGTGGATCAATGAATACAGACAGAATTTTCGAAAACCTCTTTTAAACAAACTTATTACGAAATAAATGGTAGACCACAGCCACCATTGTAGAACATTCAATGCAACAGCGCCACTTGTGATCGTATCTTTAACTTCGTTTTGTGCACTCTATATTACGTAACTATAGAAAAATATGGTGATCGCTGATGCTTATGGGAGAAATTCAGTCAAAAGTAAGCGAATTACCAACGATAAGCACCGGCGATCTCCTTATTTACCCCGGTAATATAACATAAACACATTTACGCAGCAAAAAGCATAAAATATAATATATGGTATTAAACGTAAATTTGCATAAATTCACATATAAGTTAAAATATTGAAATTCCACAATATTTAAAATTGTCGTTAAAAGATAATATCGCCGATTCACAATAATATGTTTTGCGTATCAAGGCGGATACGCAATAAGTTACTAGACTTCGAACAAATCATGCATGTTCCTTCCTTTTTCTTTTTTCTCACATTTCATTTCCCCCATCTCTTTCGCTTTTCTATATACTATCTATGTAGAACCATTACAGAAATAAAATATACAAATTTTTCAATGCTTACAAGACAAAAATATGTAAAATTGCCCCATTAATATACAAGCGCTTAGAAAATACTTAAATACTCTGTATTAAAATATTTAATCAGTAAGCATAAATTGTAGCAGATTCTAGGTATACTAATTACAGAGAGGAAATGAGAGTACTCACGCTTATAGACCTGGTTATTCCCGGACTAGTGCTGCACCATGCGGCCAATTGCTGAATTTAATTGATATTAGTTTATACAAGAAATTAGGGATCTGTCCTGTTTGGTTGCACACTAGCATAGACAAGAAGCTATTGATTTCCACGCTGCAAGAAGAACCTATTTAATTGTACAGTTCTACAGGAAAGCTCATATCTGCTTTTCTATCCAAGATGGACAAATATAATAATGACAAAATCGTGCAATAATGAAACTAATTGTAAGAAAGAGAAATTAATTGTTTACTGTATTTCTGCACGACGACAACGATAATATAAAACAGTATTAAAAGTATTATAAAATGTCAGAATATAATAATTTATTAACAAAAAACGAAGAAAATAAATAAATTTCTGCCGTTGAGGAAATCCCAACTGTTCTTCGCCCTCCTTTTTGATTTTTGAGACTTGCGTCCTTCTTTTTTGATGTCTCCTCGGGCGCGAATCCTCCTTAACTTTAACGGAAAGCTCTCCTTCGGATACTCCTAGAATCATTGAAGGAATTGATAGGACCTATAAAAACATAATCGCAATAGCAGTCAATTAGCTCATATTACTTGCTATATAATTCATAGTAATATCATATAATATAATACAATTAGTAATTATATGTCAAATAAAAATGATAGCCCGGGTATCACTACGTGGAGGTTACCTGCACATGGAGACCCTCCCTGAAAACAAAATTTCAATTAAATTTCAAATTAATCGTATAACGTTATATGAGATACTATTTTGAATTTGCAACAATATTTTACATTTATTGTCCTGACAATGTAGAATAACTGAGAGTCAAAGACAAACAAAAAATCATCTATTCCGCGTTATTACTATTACATTATTACTACGTATGCATTAACTATTGCTACATAATAATTTAAAAAATACCCTACCTATCCAAAAATTTAATTTCATTTAAAACCACCCTACTGTCCTATCTAATTGTACATCACATTTAAACTATATAATCGGAGATATGGAATTCCTATTTATATAAAAACCTACAATAAATCTAAAATAAACGGGGGTGGGGGACATCTTATGAAATAAATTTACATTTCAAAACTTTCAATACCTTCTGTGTACCTTGAGATGCCTTGTATCTCTCTCTACAGGTGCTACAGAGATCCCTGAAACAAACTTAAGTATAGTATTCTTTCAACTTTTAAGTTGATGAAATTGAGAAATAGAGAACATATTTAAAACAACGTTCGTTAACAATTACGAATAAAATTATGTTCTTAATGAAAAACTTTTATGTGTTACACGTGTAAGATTGCTATTATTACATAAAATATGGTACGTATTAATAAAAATGCCGTTATGATATATTATTTGATTATTAATACTACTATTAGTAAATATATTTCAACTTCTGTTACTCAATACGTTCTTATCTATGCTAGAGTGGAACTAAACAGGGCAGATCCCTAATTTTATAGGTTCTTGTATATCCTAATGTCAATTAAACTCAGCACTTGGCCGCATGGTGGCAGCACCTGTAATATGAAACAACTAGAACTACGGGTGTGAGCACTCTCATTTCTTCTCTGCTAATTTCTAGCGTAAATGTTTTCAAACTTGTGAGGAACAAGTTACAAAGTGTGTGTAAAATTAAAAATTTATTGTCATTACTATTAATATAGTATATTAATGATTACAAAATGGAAGAAAGTAATCCAACAAAACAACAGGATCAAGAAAATGTAAAGGAACTGACATGGAAAGATTTGGTAAGTTTAAAAATGTCTGTAACACACATCTAACCTAATCAGAACAAAAAAGTACTCCATATGTCCTTTTATAATCACATATACATTAAACTTAATGTAACAATTGAATAAATTATTTAACGTAATAACACAAAAATATATTCGTAATCATAAGAATATAACATTTAAAAATTAATATTATATTTGAAACTTACTTGAATTGCGCTCTATATTTACTTAAAATAAATATATTTAAAAATATATATAAAATTTATCTTTATCATCATTTCATATTATTATGTTCTTGCGGTATCTGAAATACATGGTTAATAATTATTCAATATTTAATATTCATTAACATATATTTTAAATACTTTATTCTTTTAGAAAGAATATAAATAAAATACAAATATTATGTTAATATTTCATTAATATTATGTTAATTGTTAATATTTCTAGGGGATCGTAGACACATTGTGTAAAACATGTGAAGATTTAAAATGGAAATCACCTACAAAAATTCAATGTGAAGCTATTCCGTTAACCCTTGAAGGTAAAATGAAAAGAGAAATAGACATATATATATATGAAAAATAAAAGAACTAGAATTAAATTGAAGTACTTTTTGTCAAATTGAATTTAAAATTTATTAGGTAAAGATGTAATAGGA
Organism: Bombus vosnesenskii; assembly: GCF_011952255.1. Classification (NCBI taxonomy): domain Eukaryota; kingdom Metazoa; phylum Arthropoda; class Insecta; order Hymenoptera; family Apidae; genus Bombus; species Bombus vosnesenskii. The sequence continues at coordinate 3,142,488 of NW_022882951.1, read as the reverse complement.
TTAGCAGAAACTGGTTCTGGTAAAACTGCAGCCTTTGCTATTCCTATATTACAGGCACTGTTAGAAAATCCACAAAGATATTTTGCTTTAATTTTAACACCTACCAGAGAACTAGCCTTCCAAATATCAGAACAATTTGAAGCTCTAGGTAATGCAAATATTTCATTTTGTAGTAATTTAGAATAATGTACTCATGATTATTATATATAATGTTATTTTATTCTAGGGTCAAGTATTGGAGTAAAATGTGCAGTAATAGTAGGTGGAATGGACATGATGTCTCAGGCATTGTTATTGGCAAAAAAGCCACATATTTTAATTGCCACTCCAGGTAGATTAGTTGATCACTTGGAAAACACAAAAGGTTTTAATCTACGTTCTTTAAAATTCTTGGTAAGTAACAGTAATAGTTTTATTATATACACGTGATAAAAAAATTGATGTACCTATTGTTCCAATCTTTTAAAAGGTTATGGATGAGGCAGATCGAATTTTGAATATGGATTTTGAAGTTGAAGTAGATAAAATTTTAAGGGTAATTCCTCGAGAAAGAAGAACATTGTTGTTTTCTGCAACAATGACTAAAAAGGTTCAGAAATTACAGAGAGCATCTTTGCGAAACCCTGTTAAAGTGGAAGTTTCAACAAAGTACCAAACTGTTGAAAAATTACAACAATATTATATTTTTATCCCAGTTAAATTCAAGGTACAAGCAAAAATAATTTTTTCATTTTTGTAGAAATTTCCTTTTTACAATAAAATTTCATATTGCAGGATGTATATCTCGTACATATCTTAAATGAATTAGCAGGTAACAGTTTTATGATATTTTGTGCGACTTGCAACAATACAGTTAGAACTGCTCTTCTTTTACGAAATTTGGGCTTTACTGCTGTTCCTTTGCATGGACAAATGTCACAGAATAAGAGAATAGCTGCACTTACTAAATTCAAGGCGAAAAATCGATCTATACTTATTTCCACAGATGTTGCTAGCAGGTAAGTATATGATATTCAGCTTATTTAATTTTTTTCGTGATATATGTTTCTTTTTATAGGGGTCTCGATATTCCTCATGTAGATATTGTAATAAATTTCGATATACCTACACATAGTAAAGATTATATACATAGAGTTGGACGTACTGCACGTGCTGGTCGTTCTGGTCGTTCCATTACGTTTGTAACACAGTATGACGTAGAATTGTATCAAAGAATAGAGCAATTGATATCAAAACAATTACCATTATATCCGACCGAAGAAGAAGAAGTAATGGTGCTCCAAGAAAGAGTAGCTGAAGCACAACGTATTGTAAAAATGGTACAATTAGTTATTTACTATTTGATTATTGCAACAATATTAATAGTAACAACCACGATAATGATAGTAATAATTACAAACACTATCATATTTTAGGAAATGAAAGATATCGAGGACAGTAAAAAATTAGGTAAACGAAAGAAGCGTCAAGATGACAATGAGGAGGATGATACAGAACAATCTATGGGAGTCAGAAAAAGGATAAAAGGCAAAAATAAAGGAAGGGCCAAAAAGGGTTAAACGGTCTAACTGCCTTATCAAGTACATTTACTTTTCCTTAATAAATAATAGAAATGCAAGATAGTATTTGTTTTTATTGGCATTGTTATTTGTTTGTTTTTATAAATCATACCACCATTCCCCTCTTATGTATTTCATGTATCTCTATTTCAAACTCATAGTTTGTATTAAGATCCTTAAATAACTGCTAATTTACAAAACCACATTTACTCCCTTTTGCGACATTCGAGTATTTATCTGCATTAAAACGGCGAAAATGGATTCCTTTGATGATTACCGCTGTGTAAATTTATTACCATCAAGCTAATAAATCTGACCAAGCAGTTGTAAACTACTATTCAGAGATTGTAAAATAAGGGAAAATTTTTAATATGTAAGAAACTATTGTTCTATCGTAATAATTTTTTTGCATTGAGCAAACATCTTTATCTGGATAAGAATAGTGTAAATTACATTATTCAAAATCACAATAATTATGGAATAATTAAATGGAATTCTATTTCTCAAAAAATGCAAGACAAAGATTAAAAGTATTTGATATATTGAAAAAATAATAAAAATCTCATAACAAATGCAAAAATATTATACACTGCACTCAATTATAAAATTTGTTAGATTTTTCTCTCAAATCTCTATAAAAAATCATAAATTAACATTGTACATGTTTTCATCGTACAAAATATCCAGGAACAATAACGCTCCACTTTACCTTTAAAATAATAATGCAACATTTAAAAGCTACAGTATCATTTAACTGTATAAAGTAGCAACAAATCCTTATTCTTTATCTTTTGCATTTTATCTGTTTCTACACATCAGAAACTGCAAAACGATTTTCATCAAAGGTGCACCGAAGAATAATATAATGCTGCAGAAAGTGAAAAATGCTTGATGTTGTAACTTGTATCTACTTAGTTTTCACTGTAAAGTATGCTAATTAAAATGCTGTAATATAAACTGCAATTCTTATAGACCTAACTTCCGTTAATGTACCGTTAACAAGCATGACACCTTCGATATATGTTAAAATATTGAACACCATTAAAGGGTCATTGAAATTGGATGGTGTACAACTATGTTGCAGAATGTTTGCAAAACATGTTAGGAATAAACCTAAAACACATTACAACTTATAAATCAACATTTACTACAACACATTGGTTTCTCAAGAAATACGATTATTCGATACGATTTTATCGAATAGTGCCTTTAATGTAAGTTAAAAAAAAAAAAAAACAAATAGAACACCATAGGCAGATACTATCATGCAAATATAGTGGTCGTCACAATTTCCATTCATAACAAGAGTATCTGCTTAGAATATATCTATCCTTTGTTCAATAAGTTTAATCATCATCCTAAAGCTAGATCAGGTGAGAAATCTCAACTTTTGTTTTTTATTACTAACGAATGCAATATGTCTAATCTCGTTGTCGAAGGCTTTTGTAATGATGAATAACACGTATGCAGGCAATTGCTTCAAAGATTGAAGCAAAAGCTTTGTCTTTGTCTGAAATTATTTATTTCAAATGCCGATACTGTCTTGCATCATTTAACAATTAAACGTTAAAGATTAAAGGTACAAGGAAATATACATATATGTACATGTGTGTCAAATTAGTGAGAATCTTTTTCTTTTACTTTTTATCAAAGATGCTTCACCGTAACCAGTATCGACAATTTATAATAAATAAATTCGTACAGTATGGCTTTATTTCTCATTCGCTCTTATTCTCTCTCTCTCTCTCTCTCTCTCTCTCCCCCTATTTTATTAATTTATAAATACATATGCACAATAATTATCACGAATCATCATTTGATAAACACAGTATGTAGTACGTAAAAGTTGCTAGAATACTAATAAAATCAAAATCTCCTGAATCGACAGGGTGTGCATTAGAGAAACAACTAGTAAATTAAGCTACTTTAAATACATAATAAAACCATTTTGACTTCGACGACGAGTTTTAAGACTCGTATTTAAATTGTTAGAATATATTTGTAAGTAACCTGGTCGAGGGCAGAAATCTAATGGATGGAATGTTCTGAATGCAAGGTGTCAGAGATGTGTCAGATGCCAAAAATTGAAACAACTTAAGTTTCATTTAAATGAGAAATAAAATATATTCCATAATATTATTATTCACTATTTCTACACATTCTGTACAGTAATTCACTTTAAGGGTTTTATATCTCAATATACTTTATACAAAAAGGCTACTTATAATCTAACATTAAGACATACCATAGCATGAGCGCCCTCCACCTTACCGCTAAACGGTAGATGGGCCGCACGCATGTTTGTACTGGTATTACGAGTCAGTCGCCAGCGAGTATAACTTCTTCCTCTTGTATCACACACCACACACTAAAATATTAAAAGTGTGTTTCTGGTGCTTTCAATTCATTATATCTTATAGTTACATTGTCCCCGATTAACTTACTCCTTTGTTTTGTTAGTTGCGCTTTTGTTTCTTTCAATTGAGTGATTCATATTTTGCTTTTCTGTTTTTCAAAAAGGAATATCACAATGTCAAAATATAATGAAGTATCTTCATTGCCTGTTATGCACGAGCTTTTCTTTCGTTTTTGTTTCATTTACTTTTTTCTGAGATACTCTTTACCAATAAATAAAATTATATTTTGTGAAAATATAGAATTGCAAAAAATAAAATCTGTTTTTTCGATTTTTGACGATACCGGTACAGAAATAGTGTATTCAGAGATTCCACAAGCAACAGGACTGTTAATTCAGATCTCTGTCCTCTAAGTACTTGTACTCAAATGTAAAACCTTCCTTTTTTCTTTGTCCCCATTTTTCATAATCGAAATAAATGTAGGTTCCCTGAAACAATTATATTTTACGTAGTACCAGTCTGCATAGTACAACGTATATTCAAATCTTATTATCGATTTTTAATTATCACGACTTAATATTTTATGATATTAACCTGTTCATATTCCTCGTTGATCACTTTGGGTTCTTCGTGCCTCTGAAACCACATCATATATTTTGTATGAAACCTCCAACTTTGTTTCTTTAGAGCTTTCGCAGCCAGGTACTGGCCTTTAGAACCTTCCATGTAGTAAAATATGAAGAACAACGTTTCCGTTGAAAGACGTTGGAAGAACTCCACAGTATCCGAATGGGGAAGTTGACTCTAACATACAATAAAGTACATATGAACAAAAGTAGAAAGAAATTAAAAATTAATTTACTATATATCTTCAAAAAATAAATAATATTAAAATCAGGATAGCCACAGTTGAACTGGCATGAACTTATCTCTCTACTAAGTGGTATGCAATAGCGCTGAAAAACGCATTAGCAGGTCAATTTTCTCTCAAACAATCGATATTACATTTCGTTATTGACCAAAAGTATCATATCTACAAATTGGATCATATAATGTTGCGTGAGGAAAGAAGTGAACGGTACCAAATCCCAAACACTTGCACGTAAACCTCAGCTGAATTTATATAATTATACGATAGATAGTATAATGGTACCTGTGTATAATAAGAAGGTGTGTCACACCTATTTCTTGGTAAATAATATCGTAAACGTTCAGAATCAGACGGAACAGGCAGATGGTAGTGGGCGGCCTCCAACAACTGGAACTGCAACTGGTGTTCTTTCTGAAGAGGTACTGGCCCGAGAGGCGCAACGCTAAGAATAGGAGGAATGTGTGTATCCACGGTGACTTTGCTGTTATTATTGTTCGCCTTAGCAGTGTCAAAGATGTTTCTGTTCGACTCGGACGGCGGTATGTCCAAACCTGCTCGGACAATTACTTGTTGGGCTATAGATTTCAAAGAGGACATGCCATCAGGAAGCTTAGGGATGAGACCATTGGCAGTGGATGGCGCTGGCGAGCAGGAATTTGCGGGCAAAGGTGAAGATCTACTGCTGACTGACGACTGTGGCGAAGAAGATGGTGGGATCGGCGTTGTCATTTCAGTTTCGCTGCTGTGATTCTGATTTTGTTGATTATGCAACACGTGTGTCGTCTGTATGGGCACTGGATTACTGTGCTGCTGCGAGGTTGTTTGTGGCACATTCGAGGTAACACTAGACGCAGACGATGATGACAATAAACCATTTTCACTGCTATGAGCTGAAAATGTTAAAAGCGAGTCATAATATTATCGTTAATCGTCCTTATGGTAGTCAATCATTTTTACAATATACTTACAAGATGTCTTACTAGAGGTAGAATGGATGGCTTGTGAATTAGTATGTGATGCAGCTACTGTAGCAAAATTACCAGCATTAGTTGTAGCAATGTGATTACTTGTAGAACTAGGCGAGCTATGGCTAGGTGTCATGGGAATGGTCTTGCTTGGAGTGCTGCTTGATAATAAATTCGATTTTATGGTGGCAGTGCTTCCCGTGGTTGGAATGCTCGCCTGTGAATTTAATAATGGCCTGACTGCTGTTGGTTTCACAGGCTGAAATTAAAGTATACAATAAAAATTCGTTCGCTATATCATAGTTATCGATACTCGTATACATGTAATGAAACATCGGTGTTGTCATCGTGATCTTACTTAAGATTACATACCTTCGTTTTTTTGTCATTATCCGTAGAGCTATCACTTGAATGGTTATGCATGGTAGAACTCAATGGAGGTGATGGTATGGGTGAAGTACCAGAGTTAGTTGAGGTTGGTGTACCTCCAGTTTCGTTGCTATTATTACTATCTGTGGTTGCTGATGAGGGAATACCAACTCCAGACAGTTCAACTTCATCGAGACCAATAATATCATCATAGATATATTCATTTTCCTCAAAATCAGGTTCCTGCGAGGATTCGATATAATACTCTACATCATCTTTTATCCTCTTAATCTGTGAAACCAATTAAAAGATTAAATAATTATAAGCTTTCAAGGTATTAATACAGTCAAATAACTATATCTTTGTATTAATAAACTTACAGTGTTAACTTCAACAGACATATTGTCCAACATGCGTAACAATGTTTCCAATTTACGGATATGGTAACGATGTTTATCAAGTTTTGCTTTTAATTCATCCATCCTATCCTGCTTATCTTTATCTAATCTTTTTTTCTTTCCTGCGAGTAATGATTCTATCTCGGATTCAAATGTATCCAGCTGCATTGAAATCATCAACGCGTTTTAGTTTTAACAAAATATTTTCCAGTCTGTTTAAACATCATCATATTTCATACCTGAAGATTTAAAGCGTCTATTGAATTTGCAAGCCAATTGCTAACTTCTTCTCGTTCTTTTTGAGCTGGATCAAGTTTTTGAGCAGCTCCTAATCCTTCTTTCGAATAAGCTTTTGTTTTCGTCTCTCTCTCCACAACTTTAAACCTTTCCATTTGCTAACGAAAATGTATTACATTTAAAAATTAACATGTAACAATTCTTGCGGTTTCAATTCTATATCAAAATATACTTACAGTTTCAATTAACTTTCTATATTCAAGAAGCGTACTTTTATCCTTAATTTCACCTGATGCAAGCCAGGTTTTAATCTGATCACGTAACCTTTGAAGTTTTTTGATTTCTTTCTTGAGATCTGCTTCATATTTCTCCTTCTGATTGCTGTTTGTAGCATTATGAACCTTTTGCCAAATATCTTCAAATGTCTCTACACCCTCCGTTACTTTTTTAAGGCACCGATCTATTTCACCTAGAATTTAAAAAATATATTTTAGTTAAGATAATAAATATATGTCACACATTACATATATCATTTATTTGTTAGATAGATACATAGATATAGAAACATAGATTAAATTTTTGAAATTCATTTATTATTGCATACAAATTTGTTTATATATAAAGTAACATAATTATTATTAAATCCCATACAAATTAGTAATTGTTGTTAGTGTGTTACATGTAATAAAATGCATCATGTAGTAACTACTTTGATAATTTGTTACATACGTATATAAAACCTAAATGATATATTTGACTACGACCAATCAAGTTATAACATTAATAAGTATGATAAAACATGACCCAAAATAACAAAAATAATTTATTTCTGGCAAACAATTCTCCTAAATTATTGGTAAAAGAATTCAAAGTAAGTTATGAATTGAAAGTATAGTTTACCAGGCAATATATATATTGAAAAGCTTATATCGACAAAAGCATTACATATGTTATATCTTGTATCATTATATGTATGTGTTGTGGAAATAATATATAGAACTATTTTAAAGGTTATTCTGACATAAAGAAGCAGTATGAGACTGTCATAAATACAGTACATGCAAGAAAAAATAACTTGCATTAAAGAAACATATGAAAAGTTCAAGCAGAACACACCAGTTCGTCATACCCTGACAACCTGTACCAACTGTCAGACACAGAAGGCTGCTTGCAAGAGTAGATAACGCGAGTTAAAAATAGGCTACTACTGATCGCAAAATACAAACGTTTAATGTGGCAGAGAATTGCAGAGCGCGAGGCAAGAGTGGAATCAAAGTTGTAGTAGTACAGACCCATAACAAAATTTCTGAATGTAAACATGCTGGAAACATTTTCTTCTCACCTTGCAACTTTCTCGTCGCAGCCATGGCTATGTAAACATGTGATACAATAATTCATGCATAGTCTGGACGTAATGGAAAATATACGGAACAATTTTACGGAACAAATAGTCGCTGAACTATTATTCCCTGTATGATATGAGAGGCTCGGCCACAAGATGGCTTCCGTTTTCAAATGACAACGTCCGACCGTCCGTGAACGAGGTGCGTTGATACTAGTTCCGTTTTTCCGTCTATCTTTTTAATCTTGATAGTGTAGGATATGCGCTACGTTTCGTCGAAAATCGACAGCACATAAAAATACACAAAAAGTGATAGCATCAACAAATGATATATATGAAATACTGAATAAATGAGATGGTGTATTATGCATCGGCGCATTCACACATTCTACCTTATGCACATACTTAACTTGTTCGCGTTCATAAACCAATTGAAATTTGGTTAAACCTTTCGATGCGTTCACAATAATTATAATGATTTGGAATCCGGTTATTTTTGCACTTTTATATTTACCAAAAGAAAATAATAAACTCGAATCTCGAAACTCGAAATGTTGTTTTACTTACATGTCACTCGATTTATAGATATAGATGCCTCAACTGCTAATATTAGAAAAGGTCATAGATATTCAACAATATATTGATAAATTACTCGAAAGTAACAATAAAAGAATAAAATTTATTCTATTCAATTAGGAATTTTGTACAATATTTATGTATATACTCTCTTTATATACAATTAACAACTATTTAATATCATGTTTCGTAAAGTATTAAAATAAAGTTAATAATATTCATAGGTTACAATAATGTTCATTTTAAATAAGATGTATTTGAAATAATATTTTTTTAAATAAATTTTACTAATAATGATATATGACATATGTATATCGCTATTAAACCTTTTATTTTCAAATAATAAAACACATAAGATCAAATAACATATTAGATAATTATAATTATAACATGTATAATTGTGATATATTTTTAATTGTATTAATTAGAAACGAACGCATGTATGCTTATTTTCACATAATATAAGAGATTATAAAATAATATTATCATAATATTAACTTAATATCATTGCTTTTAATGTATAAAAAATATGTCAAAATACAATTAAATCTACTGAATAAAAATTTATATGAAAATTTATATGATAAATTGTAAAAACATTAAAAATATTTTTTAGTTAACATAGGAAAGGAACATAATTATAAAATATAAAATACTATTTATAAATTTATTATGTTTTATATTTTATTTAAAAGATTCATTAAATTCTTAATCATATTGTATGAACATATCAATAAATTTTTGTTGTATGATTTACATTTAACACACTTATATATACTTACATACTACTGACTTAATTAAAAAAATGTGGCAGTTTTTCATGAAATCTTAGACATAAATTTTACCAATAAGTTCTATAAAAATGTGTTGACACAAGTATATATTATACGAGATACACTGTATATATATATATATATATATATATATATATATATATATATATATATATATATATATATATATATATATATATATATATATATATATATATATATATATATATATATATATATATATATATGTGTGTGTGTGTGTATATAGATAAGTGTATTCATATATAGCAGGCACGCACGCACACGCACACACCACGCGCAAACACACACACAATTTTTTAAAGAAAATCATTAATAAAAATGCTGACAAGAAGTTCATGTTAAACTAGCTTTAACGAAGATATTTGGTAAAGAAGATTGAAATATTAGAAACATTTGAACTTTAGTTTTTAAGAAGATAAATAGTGTTTTAAACGAAATTGAACGGTCAGGTAGCTGGCACAGGTTAAGAGCGAGAGGTGGGGGTATTAGAGGCACTACGTTGGGCGTATATGAATACGTCAACGAGAGATGCCGTCGTTTCGTGTTTCGAGTTTTTGCACAACAGCCGTGGGCCAAGCAACAACGCACTCGCGCTCAAGTCGGATTACGTTCTTCAAGAAAGATTCGAACTCTTATACTGATTATTCCACAACTGAATTACCGCAGACTATCTTTCTCTCAATGATTTTGGCCTAACCTCTTCTATCACAAACTACAGTGGAACATGACAAAAGGTGGCATCACTGGGGACGTGTTGGAAGCACGGACGGAGCTGTGCTCATTGATATGACGCCATTTTACTAACCTTTTCGGCGCGGATCGCGACGATCCACTTAAGGTGCTCCATTTCGTATCACTTCAAGAGCGTCCGATTCTATCGTTCAGATTTTACAAACCGTATACATACTTTCGTAATTCGAAGCGATTCGTTCAAGCCGAAATTTACCGGAAGGTACGCATCTCTCATAGCACTGGGATCATTTTTGTGTGCAACAAAAGTTTACCAGCAATACTTTTTTGCTGAATCTTGTTATCACGGCATCCTGATTTCGTGTGTTCTTCCATTCGCCACATTTTAACATTAATTTCATTGTAGTAAACTGTTTTTGTGGGAACTTTGGGACTGAATCATTGTGGAATGATGTTCACTACGAAAGGCTTCTTGCATGTCATACCATGTACTCAATTTTGTAATACCCTTCTCAGAGGTATTATAATTAATTGCTTGTTACTTTACTCAGTGTACTTTAAACCTAAAGTTTAATTTTCTGTGATTTATTATCAACACGATGTTCAATGTTTTTCACTTGATTTATGGATTGTCTTTCAAAGCTAATTAAAATGTTTTTGTTTCCTTAAATTGCTATGTAACAGATTAAATTCTGCATAAAAAGTGATTTTAAATATTTGGTTATATAACTATTCTTGTTGTTATAATTATTTCCATAAAATAGTAAAGAAAGATCTTTTAATAAGTTGAATGTAACAGGTGGCTTTGTAAATATATCAATTATAACATTGATTAAAGTAGGAATGATATATAATTTTGGTGCTCTTAATTTTTGTTTAATTAACATATATGATTTAAACATTTAATATAATGATTCGTTAATGTTATAATTGTTTGAATAACATTTATGACACATACACACCATATTCTCCTATATAATAGACTATAATATTTTATGAAATAATCACTTCACAACAAATGTACAAAACAAATATTTCTTTCCTGTTAGAATATTTTTATATTAAAACATATTTTATATGTTGTAGGTAATATCACTGTAGCTAAGCAGTGCTATTATGGAAGATGAAGATGGTGAAAGTAAAGTTATGGATATGTGGAGCATTTTGGGAAAACAAGAACTTAAAGATACTTCTATTGGAAATTCGCTAAAGTCATCGATCGACAGTATATACACTGATGTGATAGAAGAAGAAAAACAATTATTGCAATATAATTCTATTGCAACCAAAGATTCTCCAAGCAAAAATAACAGTACAGGACCGAAAACTGTGTTTAAAGGTTTCAAGAAACGTATTTTGGCACAAGCTCAAGAAACACAAACGAATACATTGAAAAATATAGCACAGGAACAACAATCACCACATTCTAATGCATCCAAAAGTAGCAAGGAAAAAAGGGCAGAAATTAAACGGGGCAAAATAACAGAATATGCACAATATTTGGGTCTTCAGCCTTCGTCAAAGAATAAGTGTTCAAAGTGTCAATCGTCATCAAGTTTGTGCTCTACATTGAAACAAATTTCATGTACTTGCAATTCCACAATGACACCAATGCCCAGCACATCAGAATCATCTACAGTGCCACATTCTCCTAATTTTAAAATTACAAGAAAAGTTTATCTTTGTGCAGCATGTGGCACGTATTTTGAAAATTGGAACTTATTTTTACATATGAGGGATATACATAAACGTCATATATGTTTATTTTGTCTTGGGATGTTTGGTCAAGCTGAAAGGTTATCGCATCATTTGACAAAGAAACATAGTGTTCCAGAAATGACGTTTACATCTGTTGAAGATTTTTATGGTGCTTTCAAAGGATCGTGTTATCTAGTTTGTTGTACATGTGAGAAAGTTTTTTCAGAAACGGATAATTTTTATAATCATTTCTGTTCACCAACGTCTAAGCAAGATGTTACTGCTTCCATATGCACATTATGTAGACAAACAGGTTCACACGCAAGTACATGCAGTTTAGCCATTGAAACCAGTAAAGAAGTAAATTCTGCTTTACCACCTACTACGCAAACAGGAATAATATCAGCTAATATGCTTGATAAAGATGTAAATAGTGAAAATAAGACTGTTCCAAGGAAATCGATGAAAAATAATAGGTCTAAACATATGGAAGATGGTACATCCAATCAACAAAAATTAAATATTCACGGAAAAAAGATCAATAATAAAGTTGCTGTATCTCAGTCAAACGAAAGCCAAGTATTTGATGAAACATTAAGCAGAGATGAAAATTCTCAGAATGTAGTAATGCACAGTGTGGTTAAAGATACTGTTTCAGAGACAATAATGGAAGTTTCAAAGTGTATCGAAGATTCCTGCGAAGAAAAGGAAGAAACAAATGAAAAAGAGGTTTGTCCAAATAATTTGGAATTAAATTCAACCGATTCACCCAGCCATAATATGCCATATGATAGTGTAACGGAAACTATTATGGAGGTATCGCGATGTACAAATAACGTAGAAGATATTGATGACAAAATTAAGAAAGAAAATGTAGACGTAGTCGATATGTTGAATACATCTGATAAATCAGAAACGAATTCTACTAAACTCGATACGAAAACTGTAAATTCGACCGAAGAAACTAATATTAAGATAGAGGATGTTAATTCTGTAAATCAAGAAACAGAGGAAAATGTAGCCAAAAAGAAAACAGAAGAAATTGTATTGGAAACAGACTCTCAGTCTCAAATGTCTGAAAGTTCTGCACATAGTCCAGTTAGTCGATCATTATTTAGCCCGCAACACGAATCACATGTATCCGACCTTCAACCCAAAGAAAAAGCTTATGACAATGATAACAAAGAAAATCTTGATGTACCTAATGAATCTCAATCTTCGATATCGTTCAATACCAGTGAAGCTTCTGATAGAAGTTTAGTTATAAAGATATGTACCAATAGAAATTCTCAGTTTTCTGTTGCGACCAATAGCGAAAATATAGAAAATAATATTGTTAAGAAGGAAGAAGAAAACAACAATGCAGAAAGTTCACTGACAGAGGAGAAAGAACACAACATGTTTGAAGAGGACAAAGACAACAGCGTTAGTTATCAAGTGAATGACGAAGACAGCGATTCCGATAGTTCGAAATTAGCGGTGGTAGATAGCATCCCCGAAGAGACAGAGAATATCGAAGAAAGTAGCGAACATAAAGCGGTAACGGGAATTAAAATTGAAACGGACATGAGTATCGAAAACAATGAAAATGAGACTGAAATTACAGACGAAAAGCCAACAAATAATATAGATACAAATGAAAAATGGGATGAAGAAATGAAAGACGATAGTCAAAGTCGAATGGAGAATATAGATCAGTCTCAAATGCAGCCAAGCGATGGAATAATATTGGCTGGAGAAGATGTTCCTTGCATCGATCTTAACGTTGATGGTATTTTAGACAGTATAGAGATAGAAGATTTATTGAAACGTTGTATAGAAGCAGCAAGTCCTTTCTGCGTTTACTGTAATCATGCACGTCATATAGCAGTGAATGGTAAACAACTAGGACTGCACATGCTTGCGGAACATAAATTTCAACCTCAACATCCTGCCATAATTATTCAAGCAGAACAATTTATTATTAGAGTGAAAAAGTCTCTGGATGAATTAGATTCTTACTTTAATTTAGATTCTTACAGTAGCACAAATGGTACATACAATATTCCAAACGTGAGGACGTACGAATGCTTTCATTGTAGATTTCACTCTGCCATACACAAGGAACTTTATCTGCATAACCGAAAAATGCATCAAAAGACAATCTTGATCTGTATAATGTGTAAATCCACTTTTTATAGTTATAGCGAACTACTTTGTCACTTATGTCCTGGAACTTACTCTCCGAATATTAACGTCAGATACAGATGTTGTCTGTGCCCCATGGCAAATCTTCCATCTGCATTTAGATTAATGGTACATTTACGCAAAAGGCATCATGCATGCGACGTTTGTTTGGAATCTACCGGAAATCAACAGCGTCTTTCGAATCACGTTTGGAAACATAAGCTTCATCATTTATGTTATAGATGTGGTATTGCATACAGAAATAAACCAGACATTACCAAACATCTATTTTGGAAGCATGGAACGGAAAGCGTACTGTGTAAAAAGTGTTTACAGAAAAAGTGGCCGCATATTTATCACTTTTGTATACCACCCACGGCTTTCGTTTGCGAAGAATGTGGTTCTAGTTTTTCACGAGCCGTCGCTTTAAAAGTACATAAAAGGTTACATTCCGGAGATCATCCGTATGCTTGTAGCGAGTGCTCCGAGCGTTTCATTTCTCGAAAACTGTTAGACAAGCATGAAAACGCCCATAAAGAACCACCACCAGTTAGCACAAATTTGATGGACACGGTGAGTCAACAACCACTGATCAACGAGGAAAAATCAGAGAAAGAAAAAGTAGGCATAAGCGATGGTAATGTGTCTGCAACCGAGTTGGTGAAAGATATTAAAGAACCTGTGAAAAAGGTCGTTGACGTCTACGACTTGCCACCTTTGAATTTATCTTCGGAAAGTGATACGGATTCCGAGGAGGAGAAACCAGAGATCAAGGAACCGGAGAACACGGAAAAAGTTAAATCAAACGAAGAAAATGCACCATCTTCCGCGAATCAACCAAATTTCACTTCCTCCGAGGCTGTTGCAGACAGCATAGTAGAGGTTGAACAGAACGAGGAAGAGAAAGAACAAGGAGCGCAAATCATGGATGGTATCTGGGATAATTTTAAGAGCTATACAGCTAGTTTAGAAATGAAAGAGACGGCTAATAATTTTGCGATCAAAGAACCAGAGCCAGAAACCGACGTAGCATTCTTAAGAAGTATAGTATTGGCTGATCATGATTATTGCGTTGTGTGGTCAGACAAAGAAAAGGATAAAGATGCAACGTCCAAGGTGAACGAGAAAGAGGAGATAAACACAAGCGGGGACCAAGATTACTTAAACAAGGTGGAGAAGAGTTCCGTGGAGGGTAACGAAGTTCAAAACAGCAACGAGGACGATTCGAATAAGAAAAAAGCGAAAAGTCCGAAGAAAAAGAAGCAAAGTGGTGGAAGTACATCATCGAGTGATTCGTCTAGCGACAGTGATTCAAGCACTTGTTCTTGTGGGACAAATTGTAGCTGTAGCAGTTCGTCATCCGGTAGTTCTTCTAGTTCTAGTAGTAGTTCGGATTCGGACAGCTCCACTTCGGAAGGTTCTCCAAAGAAACAATCTAATCGGAAGGAACGAAAGAAAGAGAAAGAAAGTACACAGGAGCCGGAGACTGGATATACCGAATTGGAGAACAAGGAGATTTCTGTGGAAACGAAGAATGGATCTGCATCGGTTCCGGTAGAACCAGTTTGCCCGCCACAACTGTTACTGAGAGAGTCCGATCTAGAAACCGAGGAAACAGAAACAGACGAAGACTTTTACGACGAACACCCTCAACAGCTTGCGAACAAATTGCTCGCGGAGAAACGAAATCAGTTGATGCTTCTAGCCGCGGTTGCCCCTGCATCCACGGAGTCAGCGATGCCATTGAATAACGGATTAACAGATAGGGACACAACGGTCCCTTCTCCAGATATTCCTCCCACCACGGAGGAAGATCAACCGCAGCAACAGCAGCAGTCGCAGAAGAAGAAAGTGAAAACGAAGAAACGAAAGAAAGGAGAGAAGACGAAACAGCGTAACGTGACGCCAACCGTCGAGTCCATTAAACTAAACATTCCTAAAGCGTTTTACCAAAAGAACCCGGGTTATTCGGCCTCGTCGCCAGTGTTGATGCAATCGAACATGTCATTGATGTCGAACGTGTCTACGAACGATGTGCACTCGATGAACGCGAGTGTCGAATCCCAAGCGATGGTTATAACAGGTCAAAGTATCGGTGGCAGTGGTTCCGAGGCAGAGAACAAACGGTCATCGAAACGAAAACGAGTACCAAAACGATTTTATGGTGATTCCAGTGATGACGAGGCGGAGAAACAGCCGACGGTGAAGTGGAGAAAGGTAGAGACGACGCCTTCTTTCACTACAGTGCCAAGCGTGAAGCCATTGCCACCAAGATTGTCTATTGGCGGTAAGAATATGGCGTATAGACCGATCGAGAGACAATCGGAGAGTCTAGGAATCGCTACAGCTTCTGCGACCGAATCGGAGGAACCTGCGGATAGTAGCAGTGATTCCAGCGATACCGAGGTAGAAGCCAGCCAACAGATGCAGATGCATCTGTCGGAGAGTAATCCGCCAGCCCCGGAACGACCAGTTAATTTATATTGCTATTGTCAGTGCCCATACGATGAAGTGTCAGAAATGATAGCTTGCGATGCCGAGGATTGTCGCATCGAATGGTTTCACTTCGAGTGTGTCGGCATTATGGTACCACCGAAAGGCAAGTGGTATTGTCCAGACTGTCGAAAAAAGCACGGTATTGTGCAAAATAGCGAGGACTATTTCGACTGATAGCAGCGGATGGTATCTTGAATGCGTGTGGAAATTTCTATCTAGGCATATTTGATAATGGGTGTTTGAGTTTCTCTCTCTCTCTCCCTCTCCCTCTCCCCTCCTCTCTTTCGTTTTCTTTTCCCTCGCCCTTTCTCCCTTTATCTACCTATCCGTCTATACCTACGTGTCTATCTCCTTTTCTGTTTTTTAAAAGTTTTTAAGTAATTTAACGAGAATACGTTCGAGGTGCTTCGAATATCGTTTGAAATGTAAAACGCTTGCATTATCGTCTCTTATTTATCAGTTTGACGAATTCTATGGAACCTTGGTACATTATAAATTTTTAAAAACATATGATACATTCTAAAAATGCTAGATCTGTATTAAACGTCTTTTTATGTGAACAAATGGTTACAGGAATTATCTTATTTCGAAGTCGAAAATAGTTTTTAAAAATCTCACATAATAATCATGTAAACAGGATGTATTGGAACAGTCTTGATTTATTATTCGCGAATATAGCACGAATTTACACACAATGATAGAAGAAAGAGAGGGAGAGGGAGGGTAGGGCGGTAAAGAGAGAGTGTGTGTGTGTGTGTGAGAGAGAGGGAGAGAGACAGAGAGAGAGAGAGAGAGAGAGAATTGAATGTCCACTACTATTCCCAACGTTTTCTTTCTTTCTTCTTAGTAAGCAAACGAATCCATACACTGTTCCACGTTGATATTTTTCTTAAGCCGATACGATAATGGAAAGAAGAAAAAGAACAAAAAATGTTTGTATATAATTGTAAATACGTCTTAGAGTTTATAACAAGGAAGTAAGGTTTTTTGTGTACATTTGTTTGTACTTCTTTTAAATGACAAAAAGTGCGCAATGTATAAATTTAGTGTAGCCGAATAGGCAAGTAATAGCGTTCTAGAACGAAATTCTAGGCTACATCATAGAAAAATTCTCGAAGCCTAGTGTGAGAGGGGAGGGCTGTGTTTTCATGAATTCAAAATTGCGATAATCGCGGCTGATTGTCGGCACTGCTGGCGGTGTCTGTGCCCCCGTTAAAACGATCGAATATTTTCGATAAACACCATTCTATTTCGACAATCGGCTCAAAATATTGTTCTCGCTCGGACCACTACCATTTTGTTCCTTTTTCCTTTCTTTGTTCTTCTTCCCTCTTTTTTTTTTTTTTTTTTTTTTTTTTTTAATCGCTTGAATTTTTCAAATTTTTACAATTATACGCGTTGAGACTTCTGTTACTTTCCCTCGCTCATCTTTCCTCCATTTTTAATAGTATATCGTGGAAAGTAAAGCTTCCACGATAAGATTTCTGTCGTTTCGTCACGCTTCATGTTTTAGAATAATGAACGAGTTAACGAGCGGATCTTTTATCGTTTTCTAGTCTAGTTCTTACTTGTTTTTCATAATAGCTCTTCTGCCGACAAACATTTTCCGGATGATTGTACAACTGTAGGTACTTTATTCAAATTAGTTAGTAGAACGCTTGAAATTTCTCTCAATCATCTTTCATTGTGCAATGTGTCTTGGTTCATCAAAATCCGGTGAAATGTAAGTGAGCGATGAAATACGAGCGAAGAATTGGCGTATCGACTATATATTTCTGACCGAAAAAATGTTCCGTTTGTCGAGAATTATTAATTTTGAAATGGTATTTGACTGTCGAGCTCGTATTTATTATTAATTATATTAAAATTATTTTATTTTGTACACGAAATCAGCCGTAATTTAATCTACCAGCGTAAGACAAAAAAAAAAAAAAAAAGAAAGTAAGATATCATCGGTCAGAATTGATGGAAAAGGAAGATACCTGTTTACTGATTGAACTTATCCTCGTCTCCTTTGTACTCTCTGACCAATTTCATTATTGAACAAAATTCGTAACTGAGTCTGTTAATCGGTAAAACGATTTTGATTTCCTTTTTAACGCTTTAAGAAAGAATCGAATTGACATAATATACGTTAATGTTCATGTACATGTTTAATAGGAAGTCGCAATACATTGTAATAGTAATAATATTAGTATGGTAATAATAATCGACGTTAATGTGCCAGCAATGCAAATAATGGCACACAGATTAATTAATCATCGTCAGCCCTCGTTTCCTCCGGCAATTCAATACCCATGATGTCCGCGATGAAATCTTTGTAAGATATTCTCTGTATTATAAATAATAATACATTACTTTCGGCGAGCCTAAATGATTATTTTCCTGTTTCTCATCGTTAATACCATTCAACGTTTCAACATTTCCATAGTTATGCCAGCTTTTGTTGTAAAGAATAGTATAGCGAATTGATAATCATACTTGTTTCGCATTTGCTTGTGCATGTTTTTAACGAGGATACTTATTTTAAGAAACTTAAGAATTATTATAAAAAAACAATTTTAAACAAACTTAAGTATCGAAGGTTTTTTTAGTTTTTTATCGGTTATCCAATTATCGTTTTTACAGAGCTTATTACAGCGCTTCAATTTACGGTTGAAAAAATATTAAATTCATAGTTCACGTATCATAGTTCGATACTTTTTTACGCTATCCTCAACTTAATAAATTTTCTTTCTTAAAAAATATATATATAAATACTTAAACAGTCGTGTAAGGTCCATTGGCTTTGTATACTTATCGATTTTTCTTAATAAGAAAATGAAGTGTGAAGGTAATTTTTTATATAAAAAGATACTATCGTAATATAAATACAATAATAAAAATATAATACATTTTTCTGAATGTAAGAAGAGACATCTCTATGATACAAGAGATACAAAATAGTAATACGCGAATAACGACCAATATAAAGTATCGTGCGATGTAATTTCTTTCATCACAAATGCTTTATGCGTTGGAATATATGTAACGTGTACTTTTGTTATTATTGAAAAAGAATGAAGCGTCGTAGTTTTGCAAACTTAAATAAGTATCCATCTATTTTTTAACTCTTAATATAAGAAAAATTCAAACTTATCTTAATTGTTAAATATACCTCTGGTAAGAACGTAAAATCAATGGATGCGGATTTTTTTTCGTTTCGTTCATTATATATTTCATCCAAATTCTCGTTAAAACCAACAAGAAACCTCATGTATGCAAATGCCTCTTGAATTTTTAATGGTTCTCCTAGAAAAAAAAAACTTGCTTGAAGTTGAAATTAAGATTAACATTCGAAGCACAAGCATGAATAACATGTTGGACGTTTCCAAAAAAATATATCAACTAACCAAAAGGTATGCCATTTTGTATAGAAAACTCAGGAGGACCTTCGCCAAGCAATATTCTCATAAACTGTTCTCGAGTTAATGCTGGATTCTCCGCTTGCGAAGCGGGCATTTGATCTGAATTTGCAAAGACTTGGAAAGCTTCTTGTATTTGATGCAGAGAAATTCCGAAAGCTGGCCGATGATTTATATAAAATTTGACAAAATCTTCGAATTTAATTTCTTCGACCAAATGACCGGTCTCCGCGTAATCTCTGTACGAGATTTCACCCATAAGGATTTCTATCTAAAATGTAAAATGACTTTACATTAAAAAAAGAATAACTAGAACAGGAAATGAATTTTCCATCTATTCAATTAAATAATTAAATAAATAAAAAGTAAAATCATTACCTCCTCGTTGCTGGGATAATATCCAACGGCGCGCATGAGATTCGGTACTTCTTTAGTGCTCACTTTGTCGGATATTAATCTGGGAGTTATTACATTCTCGCCTTGATGTAAGATTTGAGCATAATAAAACAGGTGTTTCATTTCATTGATAAGCCAACCTTTTTCACCACCATCTATCAGACAATAATACGGCGCAAGCCCTTTACCTCCTAAATGCGCTAATACATCGACAGATCTGATTATAAGAAAGACATATGATATGGTATTGTAAAAACTACATTGTATAGTAGTGAATGTAGTAAGTAGCGATATTAAACGGTAGGAGCAGTAAAAATATCAATTAAAAGCAACTGTGTTAAAGGAAAGGAGAAACGTACGAAACATTTTTACAACGAAAGCTTCGGGTATTATATATTTGCTTCTTAAACGATAAACGACTATTAGTATATCGAAGAAAACGATGTTCTTCTTTCAATTACCATACAAAGTGGAATTATTCGATTTCTAAGTATTGCTAAGAGGTACCTGCATTTTATTTTCCACATCAGTGTGCACGGATCATTATGACCAAAAGTGAATAGAATGTTCCCATCATTGCTAAGGCAAATATTACTGACCTATTAAAATCAGACTTTGAAATAGATCAAAATACCTCAAATATGTACAGAACGTCTTGTAATATGTGGTCGTTTAAGGAATTGTTTCACGTTTTACGCATCTTCCGTGAATGTGAGATATCAAAAAAAGAGCAGAAAACTCACCCTATCTCGTGTACAAAATCAAATGGAATATATTATTTATATATGAATTTATCTTGTAGTTTGAAGGTGCTGAATATGTTCCTAATGTTGATCCCACACAGTACGAGACACTCTTTATATATAGTGATATATCAAAATCAGTGAAAAATTAGCTTTTATTATAAATTCATATCCAGGATCGATAGATTTTTTCGTATTACGATGTAACGTAGTAAAACAATCGTGTACATTGTACACGACGCTTCTTACCTTGCGTGGGTGCCCTATCATTCCTAAAGTCTTGTAAGGATTCCCATCGAAAGGAAGTATTTGAAGACCTATTTCCTTATTAGTTGCAAATACCATGTATTTACCAGCTTTATATTCTTTGCCAGATATTACCTGCACAACGATCATTTTAATTAAGTATAAAATAATAATTTCCTATGAACAGAAAGAATCAAAATTTATACGATTCTACGTTACTTTGAAATGCTTAACCGGAGTATCGCAAAGCGGTCCCAAAAATGTTCCTCGAATTGTTTTCATTATATCGTTTAGCAATCTGTATTTGTACTAGATAATAAATGTTATAGATAATGTTACACGTAAATACTGTGATGAAATGCATCATCTTCTTGTCTAACTTAATTACGTATGCAGTAATATACTTGTGTATGTATACAAAGGATCCTGTGTATTTTGGAAATTGGCGATACAACCAACAAAAGAGCGATTTCGTGGCACGATGAAATAAGTCGAAAGTATATGATAAAATTTTATCGTATTATCTCGAAACTTTGTTTTCGATAATATAATATCTCTACTTTCTCGATCGTAACGTAATATCAATTACGAGGTGTATGTACTATGTATACATACATACATATATATATGAATATATAGATGTACAGATAGATTCGATATGAAAAATATTTCGGGTAAAAAATCTTATCTCAGTTTTAATTTAATGTTCCGAATTGTAGAATCAGTTAAAAGATAACCGGATTATTACTTCGGAATTAGAGTACATCAGAAATCCTTCGACGCCCAACTTAGGGTACCAGGCGAGGCAAAGAGGAATAGCTTCACATTCAATTTGATAAGTGTTCATTATCTGCAAACCAGGGAAAGGATATGGCCCACTGTAAAATGCGGAGAGTTTAATTGCACGTTATATGTATTTTTCTCTGTTATTTGAAACATCTGACTTACCTATTTTTAAGATCGTACTCGATTAGGTTGCGATCTTCTCCTACCGAAAAAAAACGATATACAACGCTTTCGATAGTAGCTGGCCCGAAAAGTATATCTCTTATTTTTGCAGTATGAGAATGATACTTTCCAATAAAATCCCATAAACAGGAACCGCTTGGCGAATCACCTATTCTTTTAAATACCGCTACCACTAGTGTGTTATCCTGAAAGAAGGTAAAAGGCTGCTTTTCGCCTTATGTCATAACGATCATAAAGAAAATTTCATTTTCGATTAAATTGTTTAACAATAGATGCGATATTAGTTTACGGTTCGACGATACTGCTTATTTACCGCATAAGCCATGTATTCTT
Source organism: Bombus vosnesenskii (assembly GCF_011952255.1). Classification (NCBI taxonomy): domain Eukaryota; kingdom Metazoa; phylum Arthropoda; class Insecta; order Hymenoptera; family Apidae; genus Bombus; species Bombus vosnesenskii. The sequence continues at coordinate 3,119,858 of NW_022882951.1, read as the reverse complement.
CGCACTCTGTGAAAGCCAATTTAAGTATCGATTCCGTGGAATGTTTGTAAGGATTTTTATCAAGAGGTTCTAAAGTGAGAGGATGCAACATCCAAAGGGCTCCATTTTCAAGGCCACATGCCAGTAAATTACCTTCAAAATCATTGAAACGTTGAAAATCGTTCGGTCTGTAATTTGAAAATATCACGAAAAATCATAGTTGACGAAAGATTCACCTATCGGGGAATATTTCAATGCTGTAACAGCGATTAGTTTCTCGTGGCTCTGTGGGCATGTGACATAAGTTATAGCTCCTTTCTTTGCTTGCTTATCCAATAGTATACTAAAATCTGGAAGAGGTGGGGTTTTCCTGCGTACGATACGCTTATGTCTCTCATAATCGTATAAAGAGACGAAACCTTGTAGATTACCGGTGACTATAAAATTGCTAACGAATGAAAGGACGGTGTTACGAAGAAGTATAATTTTATGAAGATTAAACTATATATACTACGCCGTAAAAGACAGATCTAACTAGAAGTTAATCAAACTCCATTAGTGTAAATACCTTCGAGGATGCGCATCTAAACTGGTTATCGCAAAGTTCTGATCTTGAAAGATAAATCGACACTTTAACGCAGGAATTTCTATCAACGCAACTGTTCCACTCAAACAACCTTTACGAAAAATATTACAAAACTTTTGCATATGAATTCCATTTAATATTAATTTTCTGAAAACCTTGCCAGATTATTTAATGCCGTGAAAAAATCTATGCTGTATATGCTCTTTCAAATAGCAAGTGTACAAAAATGTAATAGCACTTACCGATAATGAAATTTTCGATATAAAAAGGAGCACCTTCGACAGTAACATCGGTAGGCGCGTGAGGTAATTTTGTAAATGCTTGCTGATTTTTATTGTAATTCTTCAATGTTTCTTCCAAATATACAGACATCGTCGATGGAACTTGATCACGATACCTCATCGATTCTATTTTTTCTATATATTTCATTTTTCTCTCGTTAATATTATCTCCTAATTTAATTTCCGAGTATTCTTCCATTTCTTCTTCGTTCTCGAAATCTTCTTCTTCGTCAGATTCAACTGCAAGATAAAGTGTAATCATTTTTTGCTTTTATTTTTTATATTATTTACGTTATTAAATTCTTCGAGTGAGAAGATAATAGCAATCGAGTTGATTGCATTTGAACGTAATCGCCGATATTGGTAGCCGATAGATGACTAGACAGATGATATTTACCATAAATAGTTTACGTTCGAGAGAAACTACCTGCCTACCTAATCGAATGACTAATTGCAAGTCGTTGTTATTAAAAGTGGTGATGTAATTATGCCGTAATGACCGAAGCAGGATATAGTATGATTAAAAATCGAATAACTTCGACTTCAAATTCATATCCTTCGGATTAATACTATCTCGGAATTTTGGAAATAGAAGATATTCCGTAATAGCAATAAATATCGAACTCACGTTTAAATTCACCGACCGCAGACCCAGGAGCTAATAACGTGGACGAAAGATCGAAACTTATCGATCGAATAGAATCCAGAAGTTTATGTTGACACCAGTAGAGTATTTTTAAATCAAGATCGTAAAAGCTGATGCGCCCTTCTGACGTTCCTGTTACTATCCTTCTAAAATCGTACGTGTAATACAAATTTCGATAATACTGTATTTACAAAAATAAGAAAACTTTATTTACAACTGGAAAATTATGCTTATAATAACTCGATTACTAGTCGTAACTTAAAGTAAGTAATATAACATATATAGGATGTTTACGATATCAATTGTCAATGTTTTTTTCGAATTAACAATGACAAACCGAATAAATCTTTAACCGGAGATAGTATATCGTATAACGTATATTTTGTACATCTCTAATATTGGAAAATATCAAGTACCCATCGTGATATAATATCACCATAATACTGTTCTTCTCTAACTGCACAGACTTGATGTGTCTCTTTTCCTTGTTGTTAGCTGCACTCTGATCCTTACTCTTATTTTTCTGTCTTTCAACAAAAGCGCCCCAAACCAGAACGTATCCTACACATAAATATCGAATATCAATCTTTATAACAAAGATCAAATTGCAAGTTGCAATCTTCACATATAGGTAGATTATATATAAGTATGTGTAATAACTTTGCGAGAGCATAAACAAAATGGAATAACAAGTATAAAGAAGATGTAAAAACAATACCGTTTGTCGTTGCTGTTAATACCCGTTGTGTTTTAGGAATGTAACAAGAGCAATTCAAGATCCCGTATCGTCGTACGTTACCCAAAATTTTTGGTATGTAATATTTCAATTCATCTTGCTCCTAATTCGCAAAAATTATCATTATCTATATCTAGATGTATTATATATTTCGCTGTTGAATTGTATCGAATCGCGAAGGTCGATTCGTCGAAATTCTTACGAAACTTGTAAAACTTGCGTGTACGCGCGCGCGCGCGCAAAAGCTAACATATGTACATATATAATAAAAAAATTGTAATTTAAGGTAACGTTGTAGGTGTTAGATATTTGTAAATACGTTTTGATTTCATGGTGCTTCGTTCTATTTAGGATGGACTACCTCGCGATCTAAGGAATAATTTCCTGTTCCCTCGTTAATATCTCGTTGTTTGCTTTCTATCTGACCGCGAAGTGGAAAAATATCGCAAATGATGCAATGGCAGAGCCAACTTTGACATCGCTTTTCACGAGAACAGTCGAGTTCCGGCCCACGGTTCGTTTTGCGGAGTTGACCCTCGTGACGTGAGTAAAATACGATGCAACCGGAAAGAAAGTTTAACCCTGAATTTCAAGGTCGATTCTGCGGCAACCTTTTTCGATAAATCTCCACCGATCTAGAGATGTAGAATCACGCTTTTGTGATCCGGTCACTTATTTTTTATACACGCTGTACATTATACTGACCCATTTAAGGAACGCAACGCAGTAATCGGCAGTTAGACCAAACTCCTCGGAACAGTCTTCGTTGAAAGCTATTTCCTTTATTCTATTTGAAAAAAGTTCAGTTAACTCCGTAAAAGCTGAAAATAATTTGCTTTTGAGAATTGCCATTAGAGGTATTAATACGCGTTCTATTTTAAACAGCAAACTAACGAATTTTTAAACGGAAATGAATAGCAAAAATTTTGGCGATAATATTAATGTTATTATAACGTGATATTCTTTACGTAAAAGTTAAATAAGACTGGTAAATAATACTAATGATTAACCATCAGGTTGATCTTTCCCATACGTCCATAGCCAAAACTGAACTTTTTGGTGAAATTCGTTTCCAACAGTTACTATATACTTAGCGTTTGGGCTAATTTTAGCAGCGGTCATTCCTTTATCACCATGCGGATTAAATAAAGTCGAAATTGGTACACTGCAATAACAATAGCAATAGCAACTACAAATATGTTACATTTTTTCAAGTATTTGATGTCATATTCGACGTTTGATTTGTGTATTTTATTTATAATATACATGATGTTTCGTAATAAACGGCCAATTATTTAAGCACCTAAAAGCAATAAAAAAGAGTCCATATCTTTTTTTCGCTTCAATTCTCTTTCTTCGTACGATGGATTTCAAGTATCCTCGTAAACAAAAGTCGTTTTGAACATCTCGTACGAGGGTAATCAGATATGATCAAAAACGATGGAACGTAAAATTTGCTATATTTTTTAAACAAGATCAAATAGGACATACATTGATACGAACCTTTTTTTATTGTTTTTTTTTTTTTTTTTTTTTGGTGCTAGATCCGCCTCTTAAACTGGATTGTCCACTTATTATGGAACACCCTGTATGCGATACCTCCTGTAACGTCACTTATCTTCCCGATAAGAGAACCTGTTTGAATTTCGCTCCCTCACCTTTTCTGGTTCTTACTCATAACTTAATTCTAGCTGTTGCACAATGCGCCGTAATAGTCGAGGCGCAAGTAAAAAACAGAGACGTGAAAAGATACGTTTTTCGCTGGTTGTGAAACGTGCCCTCCTCCTCCCGCCCTAGCTTCCTCTCCATTAGTTTCTAATTAGTAGCAAAAGAAAAGAAAAAAATTGGGCCAATTTTTTTCATCGCATTTCCAAATTTCATTACCCAGTTTCGGTGTCCCAAACGACAGTTACACAATCTTTCTCAAAATCTGCGGACATCAACCATTTTCCATCTTTCGATGTCGATAAAGTTTTCACCGTATTCTTCTATAAAGTTAACGCACGAACAAGTCACGTATGAAAATGCAAATATAATAGGCAAAAGATCGATACATACATGACCTTGAAGACTTATCGCGTATTTCGTCTTATAGTTGTAGATTATTATAGCATGCGAACAAGCATAAGCGATGATCGTACGATTTTTTGTGGTTAAATTTATTATAGGTGTATCTGAATTTGTCCCAAAAGACCATAATAATTCCTGTATTTAAAAACGTTATATATAGATAAATTCCATTTTTAACGGTACATATATCTTTACGTATACAATATATATATATTATATATACGTATCATTAAGGGTTGTTTTTAGGTTAGTTGCAATATGTATTATAATATTAAACAGCTTTTTAAAAGATTCCAGTTTCTCGATCTTCTTAAAAGAAATTTAGATATAACTATGTAAATCCATTGCTTACAAAAGGACAAAGATTAAAATCGGTTTCTTCCTTTTCGTAAGGTGCCCTTATGTTGGTCTCTCTTTCACTTTTAGAATCCGTTGATTCCTTGGAGCACGATGGTATCGAAACATTCGCTGCCATTTTAATTGATTCGCGTCTTAGAAGTTTTCAATTTACGACCTGAAATTAGCAAACGATTCACCCAACAATTTTTACACGTATAAGCATATCGCGAATATTATAGAGACCACCGCGACAAAAGAATAGCACACCTTGAAAATTTCTTAATTTTTATGCTATAAATTATGAATATTTAATTTTTAATACGTACATGCGTTTTCTACATAAATTTTTGTCACGTAGATATGAAGATGTTAGTTTTTTTTATCTGTAAAAACAGAAATATCGTGTCAATAGCGCATTATTTAAAATCATGGAAATGATATTTTGTACAGCCGCCAAAATTTACTATTTAGATTTAATAAAAGGTCTTAAAATTTCTTTCGATTTATTTTTTCTCATTATATTCTTTCAATTCGTTTATGCTATTGAACTGTCTGCCCTTAGTATAAACAACTGTAACAACAGTTTTCTGTTATATGTATTTTACTTGTAATTATACCTTGGAACCTTGAAAAATAAAACATTGAGAAATTTTGTTCCTATCGTTATCGTTTTTTTCCTATCATTTTGCCCCTTCGAACCAAATATCGTTTTCCTCTGACATCTGTTCCTATCATAAAAAATAAGTGAGATATTTAAGATGCCCAAGTTAGGTGGGACACCTGCTATACGTTCTATACAGTTTTATACGCTCTATACACTTTGAATTTTCTATAAAAGCTTCAATCTTCGCTGCTTAATTATTATTATTATTCTCACGTGATAAATAAGAAAATGTTACATATGGTTATCTATTGGATAGCTAACAGAGTTTATGCTGTCTTTTTATGAATTTTCATATTGGTTACAGAGAAAGGTCAAGTGACATCGGCTTCGTTATCAATCTCGCTGAAGTTACTGCTATGTCAAGAAGTCATTAAACCGTTTCAGTTCCTGATTAGTCGAAGAAGCTTCTAACGTATGCAAACATTGGGAATCATTTTAATAAAGTTCTAAACAAATATTTATATTTCTTTGGTGTTTGATCACTGTTCAACGAAATAAATTAAATATAAATTATAATTATTAAGTTCTGTGAAGGCAGTGCATTCATGGAGTTATCTTACATTATCTTCTCTGTCTTTCTTGTCGTGGGAAAATATGATTCAGCACCTGTTTATTCGAACATTAATACTATTTCGCCATCTTTGTCTGCGGTAGGTGAAAAGAAATTTAATTTTATGAAGAAAATTTCCTATTAGATATCTTATTACGAATCAAACGAATTAGATTTCTAGAAAAATAAGTTTTTGTATCTCAAAATACGCATATTCTGATGTAGATAACACAGATGCTTATAATCTTTTGTTACATTCTCTGAATTATATTCGTGCGATCGAAAACGTAACTATTATTCTTTCTTTTTATATTGGCGTACGATGTTATAGTGCCAAGTAGAAAACAGAAAATCCGATAGAACGTACAAATAAAGATTTTGGCGAATAAGTTCAAGCGAGTTCATATATGTATATATAAATATTATAACGTTTTATGTTCACTAGACAAAAATAAAAATACCACTCTGATTAACTACAAAATATCAAAATATCGCGATTTATTCACGAAACTTTGTGAATAATTTTCTAGATAAATTTTATGAAGGAGTATGGGTACTTGGAAAGTGGTACAGCTGACTCGGATGCGTTATATGAGAAAAATGCCATAACAAACGCAGTAAAAGCTTTACAAGAATTTGGCAATATCCCAGTTACTGGGCAACTGGATAACACGACGCTTAAGGTGCATTTTTTTGTCTCTTGACTATCGTATTTAATACTATACTTATTCAGCTGAATGGGATCACCTGAATATCCGTTTTATTTATTCTTGTACGAGAGAACTTCTCAAGATCAAGTTACAGTATTTCAAGAGCCCCGTGCAAATGGGATGGAAATAGTGATTTCTCACTTTTTTGCTTTTTTGCAAGATTTTGAGGTTATCAGCTTTTTTTATAATAGAACTAGAATATATGTATTTATTCCTTGATATTCTTGTAGTTTGTCTTGAAAGTTTAGAACTTAATGAATTAATTGTAATTAGTTTTATCTAAACAGTCTCCGTGGTTTCTTAGTTATAGGCGAATTTAACGAATAATTTAATATATATCGTTTTTATTTACTTATTTATGTACACATGTATTAACTCTTTTAGTGCCAGCCAGCCGATATATCAACTGCGCTTATTTACGTTCAGACTCATGAACTCGAGAATTCGAGACGCGCTTAATTACCCACTTACTTACTTATGTATTCATCAAAATAGCTTTGACATTTTTCGCATGTACACCACGTTTTGAGTTAGTTGCGAGAGCTGACAATATAAGTGTTAAACCTGCTACTATCAAACAATTAATTTTATATGTGAAAAATAATTATAAAACTCAATTGTTTCTGGTGTTTTAATTTAAATTTTTTTTATTTCCTATATTATTTAAAATATTTTTTTAACGAGTGTAAAATGTTACTTTTGTAAGTTTTCATTTAGAGGAAACTGTTATAGTTAATGGCATCTCCACGATGTGGTGTTCCTGATATTTTAAGGAAAAGGAAAAATCTACAACGTAACAAGCGTTTCGTAATAGGATCGAAAGGTTCGAAAACGAGAAACATCACATACTTGTATGTACCTAAAAAAATCTAATAATGAAGCACAACAGCTTATCTTCCATCTTCATATATTACGTTCATTACATGTATCTATTAATACGTGTATCACAAATAGTATAACTAACTGGACACCAAAGGTGGGAGAAGAAATGATTACATCTGAAATTGGAAGGACTTTGAACACATGGAGCGGATATTCAAGACTTAATTTTAAGCCGATTCATAGTCCATATCCTGAGATTATCACTGCTTTTAATCGAAAATCTCACAATGAAGAATTAGTGCTACAAAATAAAAAAAAATAAAACTTATTAAAATTGTCAATCTTTTTACGTGTGTCGATGACCTTAGGATAACATTCAAGTCGACCTTGCATAAAATTTTATCATCATCTTAGTCATCTTTTTTTATCTTCCGTAGCGGTAGAAATAATTTAACTGTCCATGCTAATAAGATTTAAAAGTGAATGCAGCGAGAAAAGAATGATTTAAAATTCTTTTACTTCTGATGTCAATATTTTTCAAACTACATGTTGACGACTCTAATAATATTTTATAATTAGCAACTCGATGATTTTTAAATACAATTTAATATATCATGTAATTATTAATCGTTGCATTATTTTTTTTTTGTAGATTTTAAATTAAAAATTGTAGATATTAAAATTAAAAATCGTTACCTACTAGTAACTTCAAATTTTTGATTTTCTTATGAATGATTTATTATGTAAAATTTTATGTTTTCGTATGTTATTGAATAAATTATTGACGTATATATATTTTCATATTTATTTACTTTCCTTCGAATGTATACAGAATAATATACTGATATTTGAAAAAACTATATTTATAAAAGTCACTATAAATATAATAATATAAACTATATTTGCATTAATTTCTAATGCTCCAAAGGAATCAAGTTTTCCATACGGGACGGTGCTCTATAATTTCATGTCGAAAATATAATATCCTATGAATGCTCTCCTACTTGCACTCAGTAAAAAATATTTCCAGTTTAAAGGAATTCCGCTCAGAAAATTAATTCTGGAGCCAATGTTATAAGCATGAAAAACGTTTAACGTCGATCATACTTCGAAATATTCACAAATATTAGCAATGTAACAAGTTTAATATCATATATGTTTAACTGCAACAACTTTGTGGCTTAGGATCAAGCCCAGAACGTTTAGTTACTGATATACGTGTAAATTCTTCTGCCACTGTTGGATGAATTCCAACGGTATCTTTTAGTTTTGGAAATGTTAAATTACACCTAGAAAAATAAGAAAATAATGAAATAAAAGATAATGATAAAATAACACATTGTTAGTATAGTAAAAAACTAAATAAATACATACTTTATAGCAGCAGCAAAACCTTGAATCACTTCACCGGCATTAGGACCAATGAAATGCATACCAAGCACTCTCTGATCGCCATTTCTAAATGCAACTACCTTTAAGTAGCAATTAGAAACATCTTTTTGTGGTATAAAGAATTCCGTTGGTTTGTAATATGCATGATAAATTTCTATTTTGTCTTCTCCATGAATAGCAATCGCTGCTTCTTCGCTAAGACCAACACAACCATATTCTAAAGGACTGAATATTGTTGTTGCAACATTCACGTAATCCATTTGTTCCGTTGAGTTTCCGAATAACCTTCTCGCTAATAATCGACCCGCATGTATGGCAACAGGGGTTAATTCTGGCTTTTTCTGTAATACGCAATAAAAACTGTAAATATTTATCTATCTTCACCTTTTAACATTACTTTTCTTACATCGATAACAATAAATCTTAATAAATTGGAAAAGGAAATTTTTTTTCAAAAGTGAAAAATAAAAATAACACTCACATGAAGCACATCACCAACAGCATATACATTTGGAATATTCGTTTGTTCATCTATTGCGTCTATTTTTGCAGTTTCGGGTACAAGTTTAAGACCGATGTTTTCTGGTTTTAATTCTTCTGTAAGTGGTTTGCGACCTATAGCGAAGAGAACGGTATCGAAAATATCTTGATGCGTTTGTCTATCCTAAAACAAAGAAAATTTATCGCTATATAAATATAACTTGAACATTAATTATATATATATATTTTCTTTTTAATTAACAAAATAGAACATACTTTATCTACCCAATGTACAAGAAGCCGACCATCGCTTTGCTTTTCAATTTTTGATGGTTTAGCTTCATAAATAAAGTGTACACCACGTTTCTCCATTTCCTCAGCAACAGTATTTGCCATTTGCTGATCAAATCCACGTAAAACAATTGAACGTACCATTACAGTTGCATCGTAACCCATACTATTCAAGAATCCAGCACACTCCAAACCAATATCTATTCATCCATTAAGGAAAATGAAGCATTATATAACATTATTTTAAATCTCACTGACAAAGATACGAAAAAATTTTGAAGCGTCGTCACAAATGTTATTAAAAAAAAAAAGAGGATACATCCAGCACCAACAACAAGAGTTTTCCCTGGAGCTTCCCCTAAACTAAAGATATCATCGCTGCTTATACCATATTCTAAAGCACCAGGAATATTAGGATATCTTGGCCTACCACCTACAGCAATCAAAATATTCTTTGCTGTAAACAATTTTTCTTCTCCATTTTTCATTTTCCCGCATACTGTATGTTGGTCTTTAAAATAACCAAGTGCATTGAAATATTCGACTTTTCTGTAATAATAAAAGAGCCAAGTAAATTAATAAATACAAATTTTATGCTTGAAAAGTAAAAATAGAATAGTATTAACTTTGTTCTAAGCTCTACTCGTGTGACCCAGTTCACAGATTTTATATGATTTTGTACTGCTGTTGTTAATGCTTGCCAATCAATCTTAATAGTTTTTGGATCTGGTATTTGCCAACCATAAGCTGCTGATTCCTAGAAATATGAAATTTTAATGTTCAAAGTTCTCTTGAATAATAAAACGTAATTAATCTACTAATGAAACATACATGTATTGCTTCTCCTAATAAAGCAGCTTGATGCATCAACTTTTTTGGTATACAACCAACATTTACACAAGTACCACCCAAACCCCAAGTAGTACCTCTTGGAGATGGTGTGACAAAATCAAGAACTGCAACTTTTGCACCTAGATTCACTGCTTCTTTGGCAGCTGCCAAACCTCCTGATCCACCACCAATAACAAGCAGATCATACATGAACTTTTGATCAGCTGTAAACATAATAAATAAAATTCTCTATAAAATTAACTGTGCTCATTGAATTTTCAACATTGATCATTGTAGAATGTATATTTTGAAATATTTCATCAATTTTTCATGTTAAAATATTCTAGCTATGTAAAAGCTGAATGATCATGAGTATGAGGTTATACGATATTTCTGTTATTATTAACAATAAGTTAAAACTACATTTTAATAAGACAGTATCTAGAAATATAAAACTACCGCTTAAATTACATGTAAATTAACAGAGTTGAGAAACAAATCATTGAATCGTGTTAATTAATTCGATTATTTTTAACCTAGCCGGTATAAAAGCTCAATGGTATACGAATATATAGATTTTACATATTATCAACAAAATTAAGGCATATTTGCAATTACAAATCATAGAAACCTAAGACTCACAGCACATGCAAGCCATCGCAGTTCTTCCATAAGGGAAAGTATTACATCTAGGCCATGAGAACTCGAGCAATTTAGCGTGAGCGGAGCGGAATGTGACAAGCCTAGCGAGCAGCGTTAACGTCGCCATGATTATTGCCAGCCGATCACGGCCACGTGACGTCACCCTGATGACACTCGTGTTTCACGATATACGATAATACACTCTTTTACGGAGTACAGCATACACCGCGTTAAAAAATTATTACGATATAGAAAAATATCTCGGAATAAAATCGCGACATAGAATGAAGTCTATCTTAATCACAGGCTGCAACCGTGGGCTTGGCCTAGGTTTAGTGAAACACCTGGTAAAAACGTTGCAACCACCAGAGAATATCTTTGCAACTTGCCGAAACGTGAATAAAGCAAGGGTAAGATTGGTCATAAAGTGAATGAGAAAAGATATTATGCAATAATCGGATTCAAGCTATAAATTCGACTTACCAATTGGTGCCATCGTTACACTTTACAGACTTAAAATTCACGTTATAAAGGAATGTAATAAGTAATGGTTCTCCTGTTTAAAGAACGTTAACTCTCGTATATCGCGCTTGATCAAAAGATTTCTTACGTCTAAAAGACAAGAGCGAACTGACGCCTACTTGGTTCGATTACCGCCATCTGTTATATAGTTGCTCCAAGCACATGAGTTTTTAAGTCTGATTTATAGTGATTCACACAATGCGCGTTGGTCAATTGCGCAAGGAACTGTTTCATGCAAGTCACTGTAAATTTCGTTATAAAACGAACCTTAGAACCCGGTCTTTTGGAAAAAAAATTTTAATCTAAATTCTAGAAGATCCAAATAATCATCAACGCACGTAAAAATATTTATAAATGCATAAGATTTTAGTATCTTACGACACAAAATACTTTTATAAATCCTTCATACGAGAAATTCTTCCTACATCAAAGATAATAATGACATGACATGATCGCTCGAATAAATAGAATTGCATGAAGTTACATTAATTATTAGGATTAAAGATCATTTTCTTGGATAAATAGCGATTATCTAGCGATATTCGAGAACATTTCTATTATGTAATTATTTCATTTTAAGTATATTCCCAAGTTATATTGTCTTTCAGGAATTGACTCTATTGGCTGAGAAATCGGAGAACGTTCATATTATTGAAATAGGTATGTAATATACGATATAATATGTAACCATACCGTAGCATTTTGTAATTTCAAACAAATTTTCCTCGTTGCTGTTTATCACAAAGCATAATCTAATGTGTTATCTATTGATGATTAATGATAATTTATAACAAAATTTTAAATAAATCAAATGTTTTATGCAACAAAAGCACGATTCAGTTCAATAAACTAAAGTTAAACATTAATTATCTTACATACACGTATACATGTATATGTGTATTTACTTTTTTGCTTTTAAAAATGAAATTTATGTTAATCAGTAACTGCAACCATGGACTTAGCTTAGGTTTAAATAAATATAATATTTAAAGATAATATAATATTATTAGTATAATAATTAAAGATAATATAAAGATAATATATAGAAAATATATAAAGATAATAAAATTTAACCGTTAAATGATGCCAATTTTAATCTAAAGTTTAATGCTAATATTTCCATTTACAATTTCTATCGATATTTATTCAATTACAAGTTCCATGTCTAATTTTTATCATATAGAAAATGTATTTCTAAACTTGAGATGTTAAAAGGTAAAAGCGTTTATTTGATATTATTAATTTTAACGCAATATTTTAAGTATATTATACAAAAACAGATTTATATTTATATAAAACATTTTATATTATATTATATAACATATTATATTATATAAAACAGATTTATATTTTATCGTTTTCTCCTCCAATTGTTATATCTAATTGGTAACTTGATAATAAGAACGAAAAGATTATTCGGTCAAGTGCAATCAGTAATTTGGCAACATAGCACACATATTTCGTATAATGATGTTTCATTTCTAAAATATAAGACTGACAATATATTAAAAATATAAATAATATTTTAGAGAGTCAAATACTGAAGAACTCCTCATCTTTATCAATCTAATCCACCAGGGACATAAGATTAATTCATATTTCGGAAACAATAAGCCACTTTCTAAGCTAGGATTGATACAACAAATTTCGCTTAAATGTAAACAAAATATTGGATATAATAATCAACAGAATAAAATATAAAAAATAATAAAAAATATTACCGTGTAATTTGTTTTTTTCCGAAGAAGCTACAAATTAAAATGAAATATATTTAGCGTTATCGGTTTTGTTATGAAGATATGTGTGAATGTTATCGGTAGGCTTACATGAGCAATCTAGCTTAGATTTTTCAACAGATCCAATTGTGAAATTTCGAATTTATTGAAACTGTTTCGTATACCTATGTAAAAAGATAACATTCATTATATAATAGGATGTATAAATACACATATGTATGTTACAGATTAATCGGACTTTTTCCCTCTCTAGTTTACATTGTCTTTGCTTAAAAAGAGCTACAACTAATTTTGACTTTAGGGGAAAAACATTTTTAATATTATCGTAAAATACTAAAAAGAAAAATATGTGCTTATAATCAAATAACTTTATATATATTTTTCAGGCGTGCAAATATTTTTAATTATTAATATATTTTACGCAGAATATTGCAATTGTTAAAAAATCTCGATAACAAATCATAAAAAGAGTTTTCGACTTACCCTTGAAGTTATTTTGATCTATCACCAGCTCTTTCACTTTTATATAGTATTCAGTTTCTTGATCACTTAAATCCGAATCCATGGTTTGCGGTTTCTTGTGACAACTAAGACACCACGACTTCTTTTTCTTCGAGTTACGAGATTTCATGTTACAATGTTTAAAATGAGAAATAATTCACGTTGGGAATTTAACAAATAAATATGTATAAACAATGTTTACAGAACAAGGATTTAGTTGCTTCTATTTCCTGTCGTTGAAAACGGTGGAATTTCATTAAAGTAGTACTGGTCGATACGTACTTATGATATCTGATAATAAGAGTTATATATAAAAATTTTTTCGCCTTGGCAGCTAGAATACGAAATATTTGTTGAATTCATATAATAAAAAAATTATCTACATGTATAAAAAAGAAATATCGATTTCGAAACAATTTTTACGAATGATCTCATTTCTTAGATATAGAAAGAGAAAAAATAAAATTTTACATTACAAAGTCGGTAGGAAGGTTTACTGCCTTTTTTTACACAAAAACTAAAAGTGCATAAAATTAATTCATAAAAATTAAAAAAAAATTAGAAAAACCATACCATTTTAATTAACGAAACAAATTATAGACGAGGAAATACAGATTTTTTAAATAACAAAACAATATGAAATCTTTTATGAAATAATGTGCCATTTTGTATACCATTTTATAAAATTATATTTATATTTTGTAATCAAAATATGATTTCGTAAGATGATATCTTAATGATAAGAAGTATTGATGTTAGTGTAATAGTACTTCACGTTACAAATTTTCAAGTTGACGATTTCATGAATGCGATGAAATGTCATGAATATAAGAAACTAATAAAAAAAAATGATGTAAAGAAATTATGTGACTTACCAATATCTATTACATTTGCCGTATATAAATTAGATTAAAGAGATCTGTAAACCATCAATTTAATAATTTTAAGCTAAATATAAATAGTTAACACAAATAGTACGAAAGTAGAGAATGTACGCAGCTGTAGTCTGGAAAATACATACAAATCTATTGACCAGAGCCAAAGAGTAGTTACTATAGTATAAAAATGAAATATTCACTACAAACGCGTGTAGTAAAAGAGATATACATGTATGTACATAGTACAAGGTAATTTATGAAATCATTAGATTTAATATATGTATGGGATGCCTCAGATTAAATTTTGTAGTTTTTAACGTACATTTCTATTTTCTTCTTTTTGTTTAAAGATTTAGCCAATACAAAAGATTACGATAAAATAATAAAAGTCGTGGCCGAAAAGGTAGGCAATGCAGGATTAAATGTTCTATTTAATAATGCCGGAATCAGTTCAAAATTTACAAGGCTTGGTCTTGTAAAAGAGAAACAGCTTACAGAAACATTTTTTGTAAATACTGTAGCACCAATTTTGTTAACAAAGGTTAGTTGAAGATTTTTTAATACATACTTTTTTAAAAAGTATTGCATTTAGTTGGGATTATTAAAAATATTTTATCCTTTTTTTTGTATGTACAATATAATTTTAAGAACATACAATATATATATATATATATATATATATATATATATAGGATTCATGCTGTTTTAATTTCTATGAATAATGTTAATGAATGAATTGTAAAAATAATACATTTCTATTTATTACATACATTTCTGCTCTAATAATATATTTCTAGGCAATTTTACCATTATTGAAAATAGCATCCAATAACTTTGCAGACAAATCAAAAATGAATGTTAACAGAGCTGCGGTTATTAACATGTCTTCAATTCTTGGAAGTATTGCTGACAATAATGAAGGTGGATATTACCCTTATAGATGTAGCAAGGTAATATTTTCTTTGCTTGAATCAATCAATACATAATTCATAACTTAACAAAACATTAAATTTGAATATTATTTATTTGTGTATAAAAGTATTGCAATAGATTTCTTTGAGAAAATCATATTTTCTATATATACTGTTTACATTAGCGACTCTCTATTCTCTTATTTGTTCCTACTTCATAGCTTCGTACAGTTACATATTGCAACAAAATTATTTCATACTATCTCAGTATTTTATTGTAAGCACTAATTTTGTGTTAGACTGAATAGTGCAATGAAGAATTTACCTATCCTATGTAATAGATACAGTTTATAATATTTATCTTATTTTTAGGCAGCTCTCAACGCAGCTACAAAGTCAATGAGCATTGATTTAAAAAAGGATGGAATCCTTGTTACTTGTATACATCCTGGCTGGGTGCGTACAGATATGGGAGGAACCAATGCACCCATGGATGTTGATACTAGTGTTACTAATATCTTGAATATATTAAATTTATTAAATGAAGAACATACAGGTTGTTTTATTCAACATGATGGAAAAATTTTATCTTGGTAAATAAAAGTGTTATATAGGACTTACTGTTTCCTTAATCATTTACATTTGATACAATTTTTCAATGGTCGTTTTTATTGCTTTACTTATTCAATCTTACATTTGAGATAAAAAATAATCACACAGATACCATTCCTTTTTTATTAAAATATTATATAAATTATTATAATATGTTTAAATATATCACATATTTAAAATCTTAAAACATATATCTTACATAATAAAATGTTGATTATATTTATTATAACAGTTAGCATTAATTGAAAGTATACTCAACTTATAATTTAAATTACTGTAAAGATTTTCAGATTTGTACACATTAAAAGCAAAAATTTAGTATAATAGCCAAATATATTTCTGTACATAATCCATAATATACATACATTATTAAAATTACAGATATGAATCCATATACAGAATTAGTTATAAAAAAATTATAATAATTAGCTATATAGTAGGATGTTTTTGATTTAATTCTTTTTAATGCATACAGGTTTCTAATCATTTGTATTTGAACAAATGAAAATGATTAAGTAATAATTTTATCAAAGCATTTTTATGCTTTCCTGAAAACTTATGTAAATATAAATTCAAACATTCACAATTGTATCATTTTATTTGTAAGTGTCAAAGCGTATTTTGTACATTTCATGGTGCTATAACATAACCTCAAGGAATGTAAATTCTAGAATATAACACTGCAAAGAAATGATACTTGAAATATGTACAATGGTACTCAATTATCGAGCAATTATTGAATATATGATTATACTTAGACACATAAATATTTTGAAGATAATTGTAACATTATACATTTGTATTTTGGAGATATTATTTTACAGCAAAAACAAATATATCATTATCTATTTTACATTTCCAAGATTATAACATATCAATGTTTGACAATCAGTTATTTGAGATGTTACATTGAAGTAAAGGAAAATCTTATATGTGTCTCATTAATTAAATAATACTGTGATAATATGAATATTGTCTAAAATGTACAATCCGTTTTGAAAAATAATTTTATACTACACTTTTAAATTTCCTTCAAAACAGATCTTAAAAGGAGCTGTACATTTAATGCACATGCTTGAATAAAACATCATTAACATTAGCTTCTAAACTAAGCCTTGTTATTTTATAACAAATTCATGTATAAAAAAATAAATTCATTACTTACTCATAACTTAAATTGATCGATATGATTATCCCCTTCTTTGAAGCATAAAAATTTTTGCTAAATATAGAATAAAATGAAAGATGAAACTTCATTTAGTTTGTTAATTTACAATTATGATTTAAGATAACTTTATAGTGTGCAAATTCGTATAAGATAGAAATTATTTCCTAAATATTTAATATCCCAAATAACAGTCATAGGATGAACTTTAATCAGTCTTTAACCTTTTAGATGTTGGTTCACTATTTTGTGAATTAGAATCTTCAGAAAATCCCAGATGCGCAGAAAAGTCAGTTAATCCTTGGGAATCACTAACTGTTGAAAAACCTAATATATTGTAAAACTTTTATAAATTTTAACATTCAAGAAATAACAGATATGTCATAAAGTATTGAAATTTAACTTACATGTATTTGAATCCTCTGTAAGACCAAAATTAGAGTTCGACGAATCTAATCCACTTTTTCTTGGCAAACCATTTTCCTTGTCTGCAACTGTCTTTGTCTTCTTCTTCTACGCAATAGAATATTGATTTTTAATTCTTACTTTTATACATGCTTCGTAACTTCTGTTTACCTGATCAAGTGTTGATATAGGTACCCATTTATAAATCTTCATAGTAGTTTCTCCTATTGTAACCCATTTCTTTTCCCTATAAAAGTGTCGGCATGAAAAGCACTGATGATTTCTTGGATCAATATTAAAGTAACAGACAGAGAAGCTACCTTCTTTACTGTTATTAAAAAAGCAGACATACAACACTATTACTCAATCAACACGCATAAAACATCTCAGAACTACAAAAGTCTGTTTACAGCTGACATGTGTAATGCAAAATCTCTATTAAACCTTGCAAAGAAGAAAAATTTTTATCCATTTTTGATATCCATATAGTTTTACTACATTCTTTCTTTTATTTTCTTTTGTAAAACTTTTCAACATTTCCTCGTGCATCTATAATATGTTAAGAGATTTACCAATGGCGAACTTTGTCAACGACTTGCATTACACGCTTAATATCATCCTTGGCACGACTACGAGTCTCTGCACGTACAGACCGCGACATCATGTTACGCGATTATATGTCACTTTCCACTAACACGATATAAAGCACTAGGGCATTCGTCGATAAAGAGGTTAGAGAACTGACAGCAATTACAAATTTTCACAGCAAGATATCAAACACTTTCAATTTGAACGAACGAGAATCACAAATATTACAATCATAACAAGACGATAGGTCGGCGAGAATAAGTAGGGGTAGGGACGAGAAATATGGCGGAAAGCAGTGATACTCATCGATAAGCTACAATTCTTATATTTTGAAAAAATTGAGACCATTAATTTATATGTTAAATATACATATATATGTAAATATATAAAATTTTGTATTAAATTTTCGAATGGCGCTAGTATAGAAAGATCGCTAGAGGTTAAAGCATATTCTAGCAGGTTTAGTTAACATGAGCATCACTGACACAAATAGACGAATAAATGCAACTATAATACATTCTCTATTCTATACTATTATTAAAATATAAACACATTTTTGTTACAAACACATATTTAATAAGATAATACTGATGTTGGAAAATATATAAAAATTAATATAACAGATAAATATTGTAACTTCAAATATGCAGAATAATATTCTAGGATGTCCCTATATGTTAATTCCATGGACATAAGAATATAGGAACCGAGCAATAATTGTGCGGGTGAAGTCGTTTCTGAGAAACAGGAAAGTGGGATTTGGAGCCGCATTGATGATTGGTTGTGATTGCGTAAGGGCAATCTTATTTTCATTGAGTAAGAGGAAGCCAGTGTAACTGACTGACTAGTTTATTTTCTCCTTCTAACATACAACATTGAATCAGTGACCAATGATCGATGCGGTTCCAAGTACAACATGACTGTTTTTCCCACTCCCCAGGAGTGAATTCACACCCTGTGCCAACGCATGGAGGTTATGCTCGGTCCCTATATATTCAATGTCCATGGTTAATTTTCTACCTTTTTTAATAAGATTTCAATTTCACGTGAACAATAGGATTGTTAAAATGAGATTTTATTAATTAAGGAAAAGATAGAAATGAAACTTACTACTGTTTACTATATACGTATAAGCTTATTTGTATTCTTATTTTAAAGGAAATTCACATAGCAAACTTATTTTCTGTCAGTAACATTGAAATATAACCTAAAATATAATAGAAAATTAGAAATTATTTTAAACATGAATTACAGTAATATTTCTAATTTTATAATTATTTTATTCGTTATATAATAGAAATATCATTAATTATATCATCGACTATGTGCAAAATTACATACTAATTTTGGAGATATTAATATGTATTGTATTTTATCATTATATAAATAAGATATCTACTAAAATCAATTTTATATATGCAAAAAGAATATCAATGATTAGTAATTGTGTAAAATTCATTCTGTAAATATAAACTGTTACAGTTATTTGTTCTATTAAAGAAGAAAATAGTTAGTGCCTGACCACAAAGCCAAGAGAAAAATGCCAGAACCTAACAGTACAATGAAAAATACTACACCTGAAGAAGAAATTGCATATGAATGGCTGGTATAATTATAGATTCTGTATAGTTGTATAATATCCTTTTATATTATAGCTATGTTAAGAAATTAGTCAATTGTATTTAAACATTAGAGATATAAGAAAATATTAATATATCATTCTTTCCTTTATAACTAATAATTTAATATTTTAGATCAAACCATGTGAAATGTATAAAGAGGAATATAGGGATTGTACAAGCATAAGAGCACGGTTTCATCAATATTTTATATTTGGAGAAACTCTAGACTGTAAACAGTGGAAAATTGATTATAAGAATTGCAATCTATGGTCTGAATATAAAGATAAAGAAGCATGTGTACGTTAAGAATTAAATAATTAAAAGTTGTTTTATAAAATGTTACTTATAATGAGTTATATAATGTTTTAAGAAATATTGTATTATTTACAGAAGCAATTAATAAACAGTGAAAAGAAGCGCAGACTAGAGAGATTAGAAGGTCATTATAAGAATGATATTTGGCAAAAGAGAGATAAGCCTCCAGAAAATTGGAATGCTCCATTACCTAGCTGGCTAGAAAAAGAAAGTAGTAAATCATATTTACGAATTGTAAGTGACAAATTAAAAGAAAATCAATATGAGAAAGAAGAAAAAAAATTTTGTACCATAATGTAAGAATAATTTAATGTATTTAACATCATAGATATTTTTAAGTAGTATGTGATACTTCAAAATAAAAATTCAGAAATTAAATTTTGGACGTGGATTTTATTATATGGAAAAATTCATCATTTATGTAGAATGAGTTACGTAAAGCAGACCATCTAAATACCCTTGTTAGCGTAGAAAATAGTAAAAAATATCAAAGAGGAAAGGACTGACATGCTACCACAATAATTCGATAACAATAGCACTTATCTGTAGTTTATCGATAATCATGTTCGCGTGCGTTTAGAAAGCACCTTTCGCTAATAGCACACACGTTATTGGCATGAATGAAATCTGATCACGGAATTCAAATTTTACGCGTTAATGTTTTTGTCAATCGAACTCATTATTTACTTCTAAGTTCAAGGTCCCAAAAGGTTACAATCAAGGGACAAAGTAAATAAGCAAATAAATACAAGATATACTTGAATTATCGACTTGTTTATATTAACTATCAAATTCTTGATAGTGTATATAACTATCTATATATTAACTAACTATATATTAACTATCATGTTCTTAATCAAATTCCTAGCAATATTTTAAGACAAAAACGGTATTCATTTACTAATACATAACTAAATACTTAGTTTTAATAAAAATAATTTAGATTGAATTTATTATAATAAACTTCTTTTTTACTATTTAATTGAAAATTGATTTTCGAATAGATTCATATCTTTTTAATATTTTTGTAATGAAAGATTTATTTTATTTCATTGTATTGTATTGTACAATACTGTACAATAGTATATGAAAGTATACTTGAAAAAATTATTATTTATTAACTTTATCATTATAAATTTTTTACAAAACAGAATTTCAAATATAACGAAAAAATTTGCTAAACTAAAAAAAAACATTAAAGTAAAATTCTATTTGTAATATAAATTTTGAGTACATTATTATTATACACGATATGTATATAAATGATAAAATAGCAATTACTTTAATGTTTCTCATGTAAATTTCATATAAAGGCTTTAACGCTTTTCATATAAATTACAGTAAAAATATACAAAAAAAGTTGAAAAATATATCAGAATAGGAAATGTACGTACACAATAGTACGTACAAGTCGGAAGAAAGATAATAGTTAAACATAATAAAGAAGTATTGTAGTAGCATACGCCGGCGAAACAGCAAATGCAGAGGCCCGTGACGGGCATGCGCAGTAGGTGACTCGGGGAATTCCGTTACGCACTTTTTCTTCCGTTACGAGAGTCAATCCGCAAGTGGCCAGTGGCAAAAGGAAAGGCAAAAAGCAACGCTAAACTGAAAGAAGCGGGAGAGATAGTGTTTAAACGTCGCGGCAAATTCTCCCCACTTCTCTAAGGAACACAATAGAGAAACGCGTCGTTCGATCGGGCCCGTAGTGTTATGTGCGTACGCGATGTTGAATGAGTGACGTAACCTAAATACAAATATCGCCTATCAACGAATAGGTTCAGAACAGAGGAACGCTTCGTTTAGTAAAACGACAAAAACGTTCAAATATACGCACACACTTTTGCTTTCTTTCTATTTCTCTCCCTTCCATTCTTATATTTTCATGTGGGTTAATTCGACTTTAGTCACTAAGAGATAGCTATTGAGGTATCGCGTTCACATTTCAGTAAACGCAGTCAACGTATTGTGGTTTTTGTGCTCTAACAGAAGTGTGCACCGGATAACTTGGATTTCTGATCGAGAGAAAAAAGAATGGCGGAAGATTGTCCTGACGGTGATTATCTCGGAGCGTATAGCCGTTTTTTCTCCGAATTTGTCGCCAGAGTGAATCCATACGATCAGCTGCCTGTCTCAGTAAGTTCGTATAACGTCACCGAGGCTGAGATCGTCGGTGAAATCATCAACGTGACTCTACAGTACCTCAACCAGACGTAAGTGAATGTACTTTTTAAATGAATAATATTGCAGCATGGCAGTGCGTGGGCGGACGAAAGACGTGTTTATTCGTTGATAGCTCCTATGGCGGCCGGCATCGAATGTAAACATAAACGACATACACGGTGTCCCAGTATCATCCGTTGCATCAGCCCCGAGAAGGGGGCTGATTCCACATGCCTGAAAAGATAAGTCGGAAATGTCGAATCAAATTTTTTCGTTTGAAGATTCATTTTCGAAAAAATCGAATTTGAAAATATATTAAGTACACGCGTGTTCAAACTCTATCTTTCCGAAAGACGAAAATGAAACGCCATACGAATATTTTCGATTTATTTTTTTAAGCTACATTTTCGATTGCGTCGTAATGGCTGGGACACTTTGTGTAATTACTCGCATAACTATTTAAACTAATTACCATAGAAGATTTGTATGGACATATTATGGGTGTTATAAAGAATTTTTTGAGATTTCATTAGCATCGTAATGAGGCACGACTATCATAATTATGTATATTACTAAACTTTGAAACAAATTCGAAAATATAGATACATCGAAATTATACAAAGCATTTACCGGAAAAATACATTTATAAGTTACTGATATTACACGAAACGCATATAGTATATTAAACAAAAGATTTTTATAAGAAAAGATTTATATAAAAGAAATTACGCGTCACATTTTCATGTCATTCATATAATATGTTTATAATCCTTTAAATACATATACTACAAATAAAATTCCTTTACGCGTCACATTTTAATTATTTATTATAAGATAATTTTTATTTATCCGTGTTTTTATATATTGTGTAGCACGTGACACGCAATAAAGGTAGGCAGGGCGCATGCTGAAATGACGGAACATATACGATTGATCCGACGAATTTTGCTTTCTCGTAACTGTACGCATTTTCCGTGCGGCTTCCGTTTTTGTATGATAGGTTTTTTACCATCTGAAGTGTGCTTGCTTTCAGATTGTGTTATCAACAAGTTACTGTTAGGTGCAATATGCGTATAAAGCGCATAAAGCGATTGAAAACTTAATTGTTAATAGCTAATGGAATTTATATGGAATCCAAGTATACAAATATTTTGTAGTTCAAACAGTAACTAAGCTTTACGAAAGGCGCTTAAAATAGCGCTTTCCTACTTGGCCACTCTTTTCATGGGTCATTATCTGAAAATAGAAAATACGATATTAATATCTACTTTCATATCAATACCTTTCAAGACTATCGTTTCTTTTATTTAATTATGTTTTATATAATTACAAGGCAAGAACGTGACAAACGATAACTGAATAACTGATATAAATATAAAAATCTCAATAGTCGATATAAAAAATAAATACTCAATTGGCCATTAAAAATTTCAATAAACAAACTTATACTGCTATGCTCTGCTGCCAGTGAAATATGTATGCATATATACATCTATATATCGATGAGATCTTCCTCACATAGTAATTGATATCGGATGAGGTATGCATATCATATTTCTCGCAATATGTATAATATAAATACGGATAAATAAATATTTAAATTAAAGTTTTGAATGCTATTGTAGGCTCGATAAAAGCTTGTGTATATGTGAACGGACATGTAAATGGAACGTACCAACACTACACCATCCTTTGTAATTTCGTACTTCCGCACTACTTTGTTGTTATCTGGACCGACTGAAACTGTCACTAAATTATCTCCTTCCATTGTAGTTACATTCTAGATAAAAACAGACAGAAATACGAACGGTGAAAAATGAAAAGGTCCACCCCTCTCTTTCTTTTTACATAGGATATTGCCAAAAATCGTGATACAAGGTTGCAACCGACATGCAAAGATAAGTCGGAAAAAAGAATTACACTTTTTTATTTAAGGCTTCGTTTTCGAAAAAAAAAGAGTTTAAAAATCTGTAAGTTACCCGTGTATTAATTGCAAATTTTGACCTATGAAACTTTTGTTTCTCGTAAACATATCTTCCAATTACGGAAATAAGAGATAAGAGAAAGCAAATCGCGACACTGTCCACGTTTAAAATGCATCGCACTAACGACAAAACTGTCGCTTTAGTATTTATACAGGGTGTTCAACGAAATGGGGTGCACGATTTTTCCCGGGCATTCCTGATGTGTAATGATAATAATGTAACAAACAAATATTTCGAACAAAAGTCGATCTGTTTTGAATCGGTCACAAATTTCAATACTTAAAATTGCCAAAAAAATGCTTCTTTCTATAAGAAATCAAGGTCACACTGACCTTTTTAGTTCATCGATCGAAATACTACAACTTTCTGATGACCATGATGAGTTCAGAAATCCTGAATTCATTGATTCATAGGAGCATTATTGTTAACGTGTGAAATTTAATAGGGCGTTAGATCACGCGCTTAAGATAACGTTTGTGCTGTCAACAAATTGCAATAGTAAAAATTACTGGTCGGCTCTTTCACCACATTTATCTCCATTAGATTCTTTTTATGGGGATATTTACATTATCCGTTGTTTACGACAAACCAGTAAACTCTGCGGAAGAACTTTGTGATAAAATAATACATGCGTGCAGAGAAATAGATCCACGAAGTCTATTTGCTTCTACGCATCAAAATTTGTTGAAAGGAACGGGGCTTTGTGTCGCGGCAAGTGGTATGCAATAATTTGAGCACTTATTATAAGTAGAAAAACACGTACGACAGATAGGAAGTCCAATGTGCAAATATGTGTTAAAAAGTTAAAGTGACTCTTATCTTTTATTGACTTGTAACTGATTCAAAACAGAGCAACTTTTGTTTGAAATATCGTTTGTTACATTATCGGAAGTATTTGAAAAATCGTGCTCGCCATTTCGTTAAACACCCTATATGGTGTTATTAGAGAAAGGAGAAATTGAACTTTTGATTGATGCGAGCAAGAGCAAAAAATAAAGTGATATCCGTCGTAAAATCCGTTCACGTTCGTATAAAATACATATAAATAAACGCCCTTTTCGTAAGCGATAAATTGTCGTTAGTGCGCGGGGGTTCTAATCAAAATACGATCAAAAATAGAAGTTTTATACCTCGGATTTTTTAATTCACTTTTTTTCAAAAAACGAAGCCTTAAGCGAAAAAGACTTATTTTTTTTTTCGACTTATTTTTCCACGTAGAATCTCTATCCGGCCTATTGTGTCACAATTTTGGGGACGCCCTGTATATAAAACAAATCACAATTTAATTCTTTGAAAATCGGTAGTACCATTTATGTTATTCGAAGTTAAGGATACGAAGTCCTCTCTCAAATAATTTTTTCTATTCGTTTAATTATATATCGAAGAAAGATATGCAATGGCTAATTTGTTTTTTATGTAATTCAAAGTATGTTTCAAACTTGAAACTAAAAATATTAAATTATCTCGATCGAGTTAGGGCGAGCACGGTATTTCAAAAAAAATATTACGAAAGGAGTGGTTGTACTTTCAGTATAACTCCTGCCGGCATATGTTCTTCGTACTCTTCGCCAAGAGTAAAGGTCACTTCTGCCGTACGAATCATCGTAATGGTGCGAATAGTCCATTTATCGCAGTTGTTCGATATTTCTAGTCGCGGACTGGACATGCACATCATTTTCCGTGGAATATATGGTACACCTATAGGTGCATACAATTTAAAAAAACTTAATTTCGATACTATACTAATAACGCTAATCAATGTACACGATTTCGTCTTTTCACTAATCTAATATGTAGTTTCTATTATGAAGTTCGATACAGCTCGATACAGTAGGTTTTCAATAAATAATCCACTAAGATTGAACGTTTTAATCCTTTATTTGATAAATGAAATATCCAATAGGTAGGAAAAAAACGTGTAACATAACATGCATTATAGGTAAAGTAAATAATTATAAAGTAATTGTAAATTATAATAATTAATAATTGTAAAAATATATAGGTATATAATATATCGTGTAACGAGTGTTTGTGTACAAACACGTGTACATATGTCCACATACTAATCAAAATTTCAATCTATACTTTTAATCGATAGCGCATTAGTAAATTAGTTTTATTACGAGTATACATATAACAAATCGATCGATTCGTATTTTTGTACGCGTTTTCGAAATTTTCAAGAACAAGCTAATAGGCGGAATAATTATTATGCGGAAAGAAACAGAATTTTATACATCGTATTTGTTTTTGCTTCCATCGTAAGCTAGGCGACATTCGGTTTTAGTCGCTTGTAACATACCCACAGCTTTGAAATACTCGTCGAGGTTTTCATTGCTTTCATGTTGATAAGCGCCAACGATCGATACCATTTCTCTCCCCTGTCGGTAATGCTCCGGAGACGATTCGTTTGCTGGTGGTTCGGGATGCTTTCTCACAGGCTGCAGCGAGCCCTCGTCTTCCAACGTATCGCTACGAACTAGTTCGAAAGATTCCGATTTTAATAGATTTGAAACAGCTATCTCCTCGTTTTCACCGGTCTCTTTGATCTTCACGAAATGTTCATCTAGAGCGTAAACTCCTTGTTCTTGAGGTAAATACTGCTCGAGAGCTACTTCTCCTCTCCATAGATTTCTCATATCTAAATGATACGCCGCATGATATGGCGGTTATCGGAAATGCGTATAATCATTTTTTCAAACTCTATCTATTCTATCGTTCTTTTTATAAATTAGTAAATTGTTTAATTGTCAGTAACTATTCAGAAAGGAATAAATGAATCTTTTCCGTTGAACGAATTATGACTATCTTCAGATTGGATGAAACGTACGATGAAAACGATGCATTTGATGTTTGCTACTGCATACGTATATTTACTAGATAAAGTATGAAACTGTATGAAAGTATGAAAGTACGAAAGTATGAAAATGATATTTCAGTAATTAATTATTTGTTTACATGCGACGATAATAACGAGAATAGTATTAGTAATTATAAAAGCAAGAATAGATTTCCCAATAGGTGTCCCAGATTTTAATGGACGAACGTTGTCGGTATGTCTATGCGTCTAAATAAGAAAAAAATGTTACATAAACGTAGGTCGTTTAAAGCTTTATTAATAGGTTACGACGAAAATATGAAATACGAAGGGAACAATAGCAAGGTTACTACGGTATATGCATCAGTAATATTTATGTTCACTTTGTTTATGCAAAAGTAATTAATTCTCCATCCCAAAATGTTCATCGTTCTGACGATACAAGATTGACAACAGCCGAAAATAGAATTTATTACTCTGCGAATGTCATTCCTAATTTGTTTCATCTCAGTAAATTCATATCTTTCTCATAACTTTTTAGTAAAGCTTTAAGCGACCTATGTTTATATAACATTTTTCCCCTATTTAGATCCGTAGAATATACCGATAGCATCTGGCCGTCAGAACCTAGGACACCCTGTATATTTCAAAAATTTAATGTTTTTTATGTCCCATTTCATTTCGAGTATGAGATGATCGCAGAAATGTACGGTGAAGGACTGTCATTCAGAAAAGCAGTTCTCTCGGTCATTGCTCAATGTGAAGCTACTATTTTTTCAAAATTTGATAATTCAATTACAATAAAAAAAATTTTTTCTTTTCTTTAAATTTAAAACGAGATTGTAAAATTATTAAGATTATCTACAACTATCTTTAATACTTGAAAGCCATAAAACAATTTTCAACAACGCAAAAACATAAAATACATCATATGATGTAAATAAAATGTAAACTTTTGTTTATTAAATCAAAAACGCTGTAAGGCTATAGCAGAAGTTCTACATACATACATATATCACATATAACCTCCAGTATGACAAAAGTTGTTTCTAAATGAAAATTTTAGGTACACGATACTTTAAGCATATTACTAATACGCCTATATGGCATTCAATCACATTGAAAGTTTTTGCGATTAAATCTACGATTAAAGTCACTATAAAAATGTAAAAAATTAATAGAACAAATAATATGTTGCGGATACATATATCGTTCGTACATTCGTTTAAAATTACTTTTAAAACAAATTATAAATATTTTTTATTCTTACGATTTAAAGAATTTCGGAATGAAAAACCCATGGTTATCACTGTAGCGTATTTTCACTATAGAAGATAGACTTTTGAATTTTGTTAATCGAAAGTTTCGCATGTCTATTGCTGTCAGTTTGCTAAGTACTGCTTCAATTATTTTTATGCTTTCTATGTTCAGATTTGTATTTGTATTGCGTAATTTGTTCTTTAAATAGATAATTATTTTTCAAAGTATGAAACAATTGATCTTGTTACAGATACTTAAAAATTATTTATATGTGTAAATAGAGAATTTTGTAACATTCTAGACAATGTCCAGCAAGTTTACAAGCACACTTGGTTCATCAAGTAATACGAAAAGTCAAAGCCATGTGCAACAAGCAACCGGAGGATTGTGGATTTAAATCTCAAGAACAAGGTATGTCTCTTTAGAAGAACTTTAAAATATTGTTGTTTTTTATAATAAAAATAGTCTGTGATAATTCCTTTTTATCTTGCAGCATATACTTCGTTAAAATTAATGCAAGCCATTACCAGTAAAGTTAATGAAATATGTACTCGCTACCTGGACAATAGTAGATTAGCGTTATTGCCACCACCTCCTTGTACACCACTGCCACAGATAACAGCAGGTGGAAGCAAAAATTGTAGAAGAAAAATGGAAGATCGCTACGTGGTTTTACATGACTTACACAGTATATTTGGTATCGAGGTAAATACAAAGATTAAATTTTTCTTAGCAAATATATACACGTAGTAAGCCTTTTATTGGAAAAGCATATTCCAAATTTTAGGATGACTCTATAGCAAATTACTATGCAGTATTTGATGGACATGCGGGACAAGATGCAGCTGTGTATTGTGCTTCTCATCTGCATCAATATTTAGCAGAAAGCGTATATTATCCTACGGATCCAGAGCGTGCCTTACGTGATGCTTTTCTTACTACCGACAGACGGTTTATAGAGAAATCACGGACACAAGTAAGAAAGAAATATTTTTTTGGAATAATATATCAAATATACAGGCAATATATCATTTTTATTACTTTTATCGTTTCAGAAAGTATGCGGTGGAACTACCGCAGTTTGCACTTTAATATTAAATAAAAGATTATATGTTGCCTGGGTAGGAGATTCGACGGCTATGCTGGTAAAACGTGACAGTGTCGTTCAATTAGTGAATCCTCACCGGCTTCATCGCGAAGTAAGTATATATGTTTTCACTATGTTTAACATCTTGTTCGCAGAACATGATCGTATAATATTATGTGTTCATATTCTTGACTATGTATTCTTACTCGTGTTGTATATATGCCTGGAGAGGGCACCCCAGGATCTACATTAATGAAATGTCTATCGTGACAGTGCTTAAATCGAAGCCCTAATATTGGGTCTATAACAGGTTGAAAATTTGACGTTTTGTTTAAACATGTTTTCCCTGTTCTCCAATAATAATATGCAAGGTCAGATGCACAAGGCCATATTTTTTTTCTTCCTTGGAAATACGGAAGCCAATTTTCTTTTTCAAGCCTTTCGCTAAAATCGATGTAACCAGAAATTTCAAACTGAAGTTTTGTTAAATTTCTAACGAATATGATAGTGGATATGATTTTCAATCTATTCAGATGTTCTCTGAGTGCTAATTCTTGCATTATATTATCCCTTGGTGTCACTTGTTCCGATGTTAACTCGTACGGTCTATAAATTGGAAAAAGTAAATTTTTCACAGCTTCCAAACGACGATAAAATGTTTCTTCGTCGAGTGTTTCGCTCGTACAACGATAACCAAGTTCAGCTAATCTACGCGCGACATTGAGATTTCCCAAATATCCAAGGTCAACAAATGTTATTAGGGAATCCAAATAGTCTTCATAAGTTTCAAATTGTATTAGTCTTTTGTCACTATCTATTTGTGTTCCTACCGCTGTCATTTTTAATGTTATTTAATCTATAATTTTAACGATAAAATGTTAATATTTATTTTTTAATTAAATGATCTTTGCGACAGTAAATTTTAAGCTAGAATTTACTTTCTTTGTTTAGAAACAATCGACATCTGATAAATATAATGTGTTTTAAAAAAATTTGTAACAAATGTGCAAACGATATTGATTGTTCTTATTAGGATGAAGTTCAAAGAATACGGAAAGCAGGAGGAGTAGTGATGCAAAGCATGGGAACTATGAGAGTCAACGGAATATTAGGTGTTTCACGAGCAATAGGTAAGTTAATTTTATTACGGAACGCTTACAAAATAAAAATACAGTTTCAGTGCATGATTTATGTATTTTATTTAACAGATTAGATAAAAGAAAGTTGAGAATTGGAAAAATTTTATCATAAAATATAATTCATGTTTTGTATATTTTATACTTTTATATATATCGAAAAGTAAAAAGCATCGTTACTTAATATTTATAGGTTAACTTTTTGCATCTACTTGTCAATAATATCCGGATATTATAAAGCATTTTACATGATAATTCTTTTTAAAAAAATGTTAATGCAAAACAAAGAAATTACGCATTTATGTATGGTCGGGTATACATCGTTGATCGTAGTTGGTGTTTATGTTTGAAATTAATATTATTCTTAGTACTCACGTTCGTCGATACGTAAATGTGTATGAAGTAGAACACGTTAATATTAACTTTGCACGATTAATTTTATTTTCAATCAAACTTCTTCCGTTATTTCCGTAGTCGTGGTAATCAATTCCACTGCTATGAAAACTATATATACGTCGCTAGATGGCGATACAAGTATTCTCTCATAATCGGTCAATTGCTCGAAATGCGCGTTTTAAATAATGCGTCTGGAACTCTACGGATACTCTTACTTTTGGTAAATTTCATGTTATTCAATGTTAAGAAGGTCGTCATTTACTCGATGCTGGGAAGTTTATTTTCCGAAAGATGGACTTTTCCTTTAAATACGAAACAAAATAAAAAGGCAACGTTAATTATAGAAAACTTTAGTCTAAACTAAATATCAGGTATTTTAGGATAATTAGGAGATTATTCGAGAATTCTTTATGCTTTTAATCATTTTAAAAACGTACATAGCTTGTTTCAGTTGCATAGGATATCCTATATACATATAATATAATTATTCGTATACGTGTATTTATGTAAGTACGTACATATTTAAGTTTTATAGAAAGAAAAGAAATTTCAAGTGAAAAAGATAATTTATATAAAAGTTATTTAATCGAATAACTATGATAAGTTAAAAGTGAAGATGACCGTAAGGACGTCGTAGATGTTGGTTTGCCTTTAATTATTTTATTACGGATAGTTATTTTACATTTTATGTTTTTGCGGCTTTTGAAATTCGATACTACTATCATCTTGACGTGGAAATTTCGAAATAGTTTTGTTACATATTGTTTATTTCTATCAAGTGTGACGAATAGTTTCATTTCAAAATATTAATCATATTTAAAGGATCTATTTTTCTATTTTTATTTCGAACTTTGTGTAACGTATATCTATTCTTCTTTATGTATTAAGTACTATTATACATAAACATTACTTATCAGTCTATATAACTTACATTAAATATCCGCGGTCTAGTTATAGGCATTCGCTCGTCGCAAGGATCGATTATGATCGAAAGGCTCGTTAATCGGAGTCAAATGAATTTTATATATTAATTTGATCGAATAAAAATCGCGTGTTTTGTAAGGGAGCCAAGTAGGGAGAATCAACGTGTACTAACAGCTGGCCAACTATGGCTCAGGTATTGCGAAGAAAAGGAAAGAAAATATTCTGGACGCGTGTTGGGTATCCTGTTGGTTCCGTTCGACCGCTGACACAATAATACGTGCAATCATGCTTCGAGCAATGGACTCTTTACTGGGTGGCTTCTACATCGCCTGCCGGGAATAATTAACAGCCCATTAAACCATTTATGCTTCGCGAGGAGACGCGTGTCTCGAACGTTTGTCGTTAGAAGGATTTCGTTTCGACGTCGTAAAATTTTGATAATTGATACTTATCAAAATTATATCTTATAATCGTTACGATGCTTTTTAACGATTGTAAATATTCATAGGATATTTTTTGTACCCGGCTACCTAATATCGATGAAACGTTTAAACAAATCTACGATAGAAATTCGTAGAACCTTTGATCCTGTAAAGTTTGGTTAACAAGGTTTTATTTTATTAGACGAAAAAAATGTGTAATTATAACGAAAATATGAGACGTAGATGAAAATTTGTTACGCGATTAGAACTCGTACGTTTATGTTTGAGAGCATATTGTCGCTCGAATTAGAAAACGTAAACGAACCCCGTTTTTGACAGAAAATGACATTAAAAAATCCTCTCGTATACATAGTCGCAGAGAAACTTTGATACTTCGAAATAGTCGATTTTTATAGTTATTTGGATCGCCACTGTCGCATATTCTATTCGAAACTTGTAACTCTGCCTCAGCGAATCGGTGTAGCTGGTAAGATTTCGTCATTGACGAAACGACGAATCGTCAGAAACGACGAAAAGAAATAAAATACGACCCTCTCAATTCTATTGCAGCGCGTTGAGTGAGAAAAATTCTATACGATAGAACGGTAATTACGATTATACTTAAACACGATCTTTCGTTGTTTACTGTTTTCGTTGTTTTACAAGTATACGTACCATGAAATTTCGTTCTGTGTATTTTCAAGTTGCTATTAGATATATAGTTGAAAAGTTAGGCAAGAAGCCTAATCGAGAAGTTTCGAAGACGTTGTTAAAATGAAACGAGATAGCATTCGCATAATTAACGACACCCGGCTACCTATGGATCGGATTCTTCATAGAAACTTTTCAATTGCGATCGAGCAAAGTAAAAGGATAAAGTGGGAGAAAGAGAGAGAATTTTATGCCCCGTAACGTGTAGTTTTATGGAATTCAAGAGAACCGTTACAGTTATCCGTATACATGTAAACGATGCTTTTTACATCTAAAAAACATGCGACGCTGAGGCGTGGGGAATATCAGTATTCAACTAGCATGTATATATGTAATTAACTTTAATTATCTATTTAATGAATGGCGTGGCTAATTTAAATAATGGCACCACCATAATACAGACGCTTCCGGTTATTATAAATTTACTCAGGTTCACCCATCAGTTTACTACATCTATGAATGAAATTCTTTACGTTTAACAATTAAATTAGATAGGAAGATTTTAGATAGCACCAAAATAGATTCGTATACATTTCGTTTGACAAATTCTGCAGAAATACACACGGTTAAGAAAATGTATACACCGATAATTAAAAATGTCGTCGAATAAGTTTTTACGATAATTCGATATTTCTTTTCGCGTGGTTCCAGGTGACGTTCAATACAAGCCGTTTGTAACTGGCGAACCAGAAATAAAGACTGTACCTTTAGACGGAACCGAGGATTTTCTGATTCTCGCCTCCGATGGATTAACAGATTACTTGGAACCGGCGGAGATATTGACTATTCTCTACCATGAAATACAACGAAATCCGAGTGAGTACATAGTTGCATGCTTGCTTGTTGCATAATATAGATTCGATAGAGTGTAAATAGAATTATCGTTAATTAGTTTGCGGACTGTGTATTTTCTTTTAACGAGATATAGTCGATTCGAATGGGAATCAAAGTGCGTGCGTACCTTGTAAATGTCGATCTATTTGTTTTATGCGTATTTTTAAGAAAAATCGCTCATAAAAATAATTACGTTCCTGAATAATACATTCGCGTTTTTAATATTTCTAGCTTTTTAATCGATTTACTGCAATTTATTCGTTATGTTCGTTATGTTAAATATAATTAAATATGTATAACGATCACTTTTATAAAGATCTTACGAACATCTAGATCTGAAATTTATCGATAGTTAATCTTTATTTTGCGCTTTTTGATTTCAGTGTTTGCGAACAAATTTTTTTAATTCGGTAGTTTGGAGATTATTTTTTTATTTTTATTATTTTATTAATCTTAGTCCGTGCCTTTCGGCTTTGGACGACTCCCAGATTACATCTCAGTTACGAGATTAATTTATAAAAGGTATTCGTACGTAGTAATTGTTTACCGTTCTTTTCGATGCGAGTGATACCGACATTAGTGACGCGCGAATGGTTAGTCAAGAAAAAATGACAAAAGAGGCGAATCGATCTTCTTTGGTAAAAATTCGCGAATAAATAATTTCGTCGGTTTTTAATTACTCAGCGTTTAGAAAGTTAATTAGCTTCGGTCGAGTAAACGACGATTCGTATTGCGAACAGTTAATTCCATTTATTTCTGGGAGGGACAAAGTGGTAGCCTTCGTTCTCTCGAGTTTTTAAATATCGCATGATTCATACGAACGTCTGGCTGGCCTTCGTTATTAATGCATACAGGGTGTTCATTAGTACAGTCCCAGCTATGAGATTTATAAGAAAAACAGCAAAGGGAAAAGGTTGTGTTATTTTTCTACACGTACTATAGGAAGGAGTACAATTTTCTACCGTTATTTTGACACGTTCGATTCGTTAGTGGCTGTTTCGAAGAAATTAAGAGAAAATTGCGCATTCCTCAATTCGTACAGCGTGCTTGGTTATGTGCCATTAATTTTGTTGATCCGTTGCCGTGACACGGAGAAAATTTCTATATCACGAATGGAGCGATCCAAGCGAGTAATTATAAAGTCGTGATGGAACACACGCGTGCGAAATTATCCG
Source organism: Bombus vosnesenskii (assembly GCF_011952255.1). Lineage (NCBI taxonomy): Eukaryota > Metazoa > Arthropoda > Insecta > Hymenoptera > Apidae > Bombus > Bombus vosnesenskii. The sequence goes on along the minus strand of NW_022882951.1, from coordinate 3,084,673 downwards.
GGCTCGTTAAATCCTTATTAATTCGATTAGATTCGACCAGTAATCGAAACCGTAAAAAATACTGCGCGAAATACAGATTCGCTGATTCTTAGGCATCGATATACGTTATATCTTTGTCTCTTTTTTAACGATTATCGTTTACCATATTTTATATTTCGTATCGATGTATTCACGAGGGAAGTTGCTGCTACCTGTTAAATGGTAACATAATATTGTCGACGATTTCGATAAAATAATATCCGTTGTAAGTTATACAGGGTGATTGGTAACTGGCGATACAATCTTTTCTTTTCATCCGCAAATCCCTTTAAACTTGCTCTTACCGTGCTTCCTTCCATCGCCATTGCGAAATCCTGCTTTGCACAAAGTGGAACGCGCAGAAATTGTTATTTTGACATCCGAACGAGCTAGGCGTCGTCGCTTCAAAATTTCATCGTTACCGTTGGTCCGTCGATTTCGCTCGATATTCCTAGTCGTAGCCGTTTGAGTTACGAATCCGTCCGATTTGCGAACTTGGTGGCACATATAACGATATTACGTACGACGTATTTCTGCTTTCAATTAAAAGTTATCGAAACTTTCTGCCGTTTTTTCTAGGAACGACGTAGCGTCGCATAAAACTTTTCGTTGAGAATACTTTTATATAAAAATCAAGGTTTCGGCGAATATACCGCGATTATAATCGAACGATTCACAGGGAATGTTCAGTTGGATAAATGTCTGGATAAAGTTGAACTCTACACAGGCAAATCCGTACGTTTCGAAATATCAAATGTTAATATACAGGGTGGTTGGTAACTGGTGGTACAAGCGGAAAGGGGGTGATTCTACGCGAAAAAAGAAGTCGAAAATATAGAATAAAAATTTTTCGTTTTTCGCTCGGTACGCGTGCACTTTATCGCGTCTCGTTATAACGGATCTCACTGTAGATCGTTGTCTCGATGGAAAAATTTAAAACAAAATTTTATTCCATATTTTCGACTTCTTTTTTCGCGTAGAATCAACCCCTTTCCGCTTGTACCGCCAGTTACCAACCACCCTGTATAAATAAATTATAGATTGGAACGTGGTTTGACGGTTACTCTTACTTCTTATTCTAAGAAGCATAAATTCTTCTTGAAATTCTCGAGTATTCAGGTCGGACTAAATGTGAAACTGTAACTTTTACGAAGGATACGAAGTTTCTATTCGTAAGCGGTCTTTCGTCACACGATTAACGTAATATTGAACTTTTTCCTTTTTTTTTTTTTCACCACTCTTTCCTTTATCGTAACTTTTTCTTTTTCTTATCGTCTAAGAGAAATTCTATCGTATCGGATACACCAGAGTTACGGGTATCTGTCGATCGCTGTACGTTTCTTCGAAACGAGAAATATAAAAACTACGTACTATCGTATTGGAACGTTGTCATAGCAAACGATAAAAGATATTATATAACGATTGAAATAGTCTCGGCCGGGGAATCGCGGAGACCTCGATATTTGTACAATGGTGGAAGAATAGGCAAAAGATGATTATCTGATCGCACGAGAAAGTAAGGTGAATACCGCCTGGCAAAGAATTTCCCACTAAAAAAGGACGAATCTCGTAATGATTCGTATTCTTCATAAGCGGCTGCCAACAAACTGTGTCCAGTCTTTCTTCATGGCGCTGTCATGCTCTGCTTCTTGTTGCTTCAGGGACGGAGATCGGTATAAATTGCTCGCCACTTGTTTCGTGAACGTTCTTTCCTTCCGAAGAAAAAATTTCTCTGCTTTTATTCTTCGTGGGAATTTCTTCTTCTCCTAAAATCGTCGATCGTGCTAAATACCAACGTTGCATCTTACGTCCAATTCTTCCATTCGAGAAAAATATATTAAATAGAAAACACGGTGGTCCCGACAAGCGGCGAAACGATACTGGAAAATCGACGATGAAACAACGACGCGACCGATAAAGTCACCCGGTAACTTTCAAATTCCTCGTTATCCGTCTATTCTGTTAAACGATCGGCTGTAAAATTCGTTTTACGCGAGGACAACGCGACTCGACGACCATTTAAACGGAACAAAATGCAGGATCGTTCGTTCAACTTTGCTAACAAAGGGAAATGGAATTGGACGTCGATTTGGAGAATCTCATCGGCAGAGTTTTCCCAATTCCGTGATCGTGCCGCAATTAGGCCAGTCGCTCTCGGCAAATTGCTCGCATTCCCATTGTCGAGATTCTATTCGAGAGGGTCAAGCTCTGGCACAATAGCGATTCCTAAGCCTAATTGCAGCGGCGTGTTGCGGGCACGTGGCATATGAACACATCGTTGCTCGTCGCTTCCTTCCTCGAATATTTAGCAGCGTTCCACCGACGTGTTTCAACTTGTAAGGAAAGTGTAACGCATTTGGGTCACCGATTTAGTTGAAAATTCCAGTTAGGAAGGTATTCCGTCGTCTCGTACGATCCATCGCACTTTACTTTACCGTTTCCGAACAAGCTCTTTAGCAATCTTAGCAAAGTGTTTCTTTTTCTTTTTTTTTCCCCCTTTTTTTTTTTACATTCTGATTAATAGTCGAATTATCGACCGTGAATCCGTTAACGAGTCGTCTTCGACAATTATATCTACGTGTTACGCGTAAGTCGAGTCCGTTGGCGGATGAAACACCGGTTGCGCTTTGACTGGTTGCAATTACTTACGCTCGAGCTGACGCTCGATCACGGACGAGAATTTTGATCAGACATGGAACACTTACTTCTGGCTATTTCGCATTTTCTAAGATCCATTAGATGGATAAAATCGCGGTGCGTTGTATGCCAGCATGCACGTTAATCAATTAGGTAACGAAAGCGTAGTCTTTGGCGCGTGCGTGAAAGTTTCTGTCGTTAAAAACTGGCTTGATCGATCGTTTTATGCTTGAAAAATGTTACGGTTTAGCATAAATTCACAATGGTACGATAAATCAAAACGGTATAATGCAAAGTATCGCTGGTCGCGTCTCAGACCGATTATATCTAAGAGTCGCATTTTCCGAGATACGTAAAATTCGCAGCTGCGAATAGAAAGCCAAATAACGTCGATGTCTCATCTTTGCGCCAAAATTTCGTATGATACATTTTGTACACATATAAGAGAGAGAGGGAGAGGGAGGAGGATCGCAGCCATAGAAAAAGTCCTGATAAATTCGATCAAAGTATCCGTCAGACTTCTTGTTCGAACAAGTTAGGGTAACGAAGGAAAAACGCGGGAACGTATGGATCGGGCCTATGACTATTCGGTCGATGGGAAAAAGCAAGGTTGGTGCAATCGACGCAAGGTAGGAGAACCGCATTGCAGCATCCCTGGACGAAGCATGGTGTATGATCGAGGAATGAAATAAAATTGAAAGCCGGCTTGCACGGCCGAGAGAGAAAAAGATGGAAATGTCTGAACCAACATGGCCGTTGAGTGCATCCTAACAGGAAGAGTACCGTGGCACGTAAAGCTTTCTCTCTTAGGGTAGAGACTCCGGATGCGAAGGGAAAAATTGTCGGATTTGCAGGTGTTCTCCTTCTTAGCAAACTGTAAAATTTATACCGACAACTAGATTCATGTACTCCGACGCGATTCTAAAATTAACACGGCATAGTTAATATGCTAGTATTATATTATTAAATTCAATGCCGTACATACGTACGCATATATTCAGTATACATCGAGCAGCTTTAATATATCTCGTTTACGTGGAACGAAAGTAGTATCTCTTTCCCACTTACCTAATTTTTTCTTTCTGTTAGAAAGAAACGAAAAGTTATGTAAAGTTATGTAAAATTTATCGCGTTGTAAAGTGGCTGATGAAATTTATAAATAATACGGCAATGGGAGCAACGTTCGAGCATAGTCAAATTCCATACAAATAAACATTTTCGTTTCAGGAGATCGCTTAAATTCCCGTTCTTACGAAATGATTCTATCATTTATCGCTGTTTTTTTTTCCATTCAACTGACAGATGGCCAAAAGAGGAAAAATAAGTGAAATATATTTCACGAAGATCATTTTCGATTTAATCGGCACGGAATGTAATGACAGAGACGGAAAGAGGGACAGAGAAAGGGAGAGAGAAAGTAATTAAAAAAAAATTGCCAGAAGCTTTTCAACTTGGCACGGTCTTCCTGTACTACCGAGGCTCTAGCCTGCGCCGTAGCTTAGCGACTACCTCTTCCTTCGTCCTCCGGCAAAAGAGCCGATGCCTTCGGATCCTCCGACCATTCGCTCGTTCGTCATTCGTTTGCGAAGTCGTCTGCTAGAAGACACGCCGGCAATTCTCACCTTCCTATCGGTCACGCATATTTCCTTCCGGTAATACGCGGTTGACTGTTCGCCTTTCTACCGATTTTGCCATTTCAGCGATTTTTTCGTCGCATCCTCACGATTCGCGAGGGAACTCGCGAACGAAATCCTTTCGAGTCGATAAATTATCGGTTTATCAACGTCGACGACGAGTTCTCGGTTGACAAGGTCGAGGGATAGAAGTTTTCACCTAGATGAGGGATAGAGTTTGCTCTTTAGATAGTTGTCGATTTCGTGGCTCGCTTTGGAAATCGTCCCCGTTGAAGTTGTTCGACGAATAAAACCGATTCGAACGACCGATTCGTTCGATGCTCGAATTCAGTGTTTCCTCGCGCAGTGATCTTTAGTGCTCTGACAGAAAAGAAGGAAGAGGATATATCATCAGCGTAGATCGTTGCCGACGAATCGTGAATCGTGTTGGTAAGTCTCAAGCGTGGTAGAAGCGATCGAGATTAAACGTATACTTACGGAAATTAGTTTTTCGATTTAATCGATGAGACACGTATGTGGTAAGAATGAAACGTTTCGTTGCGTTTTCTGCACTATCGCAACGAAAACGTATTTTTGTAGTACCGTTATGGCGTTTGGTCGGATGCAATAGGTAGGACGATTGTATCGAAACACTTCCTTTTGACGTCATTTCCTTGCGCGAATAAATGCAAGCGGTTTTCGCCGAGATGTCGGGCTTTCCCCTCGTTTAATCACCGTAATTACCTGCACACGCGTTTCTGTCCACCCGAACATCGAACAGGCGGACAATTTTTTCAATTATTCTCTAGCGATGTACGTATACAAAATTATCCGGATAAAATTATTCTTAGCGATAGTAGGCAACGTAGTTGTAAAGTTATTGGCAAAACGAGGACGTACAAATCGTTTGACCTTTCGTTTATTCGATAGAACGTTAGATAGAAAATAGGTTTTAAGATCGTAATCAAATGAAATTTATCGTGGTAAAATTCTTTGGAAATCGTTCTTTCTTCGCTTCCATATTTGGCCAATAACTTGGAAACTTTTAAAACGCCGAGGATAAGTATTCTCGAGTTTTCTTCCAGCGATGTGTCGATTTCGCAATTAATATCGATGACAGTTTGCGGACAACGTTCCTACCCGTTTTGTATTCCACGGCGATACAAAGGGCATGCAATTATGCGCTTATGCAGTCGTGACACGAATTAATTGTTTATACGGCTGTTTCGTTGCTTGTCGCTCGCGTCTCGTATTGCTCTACGTAGAAAAAATACAGAATTAAATAAAGAAATCGTCGATATTTTTAGCGAGAGCCTGCGAAGAATTTCCAAGTGTTTCTCATTTTTATACGACCGTTCGTGAAGACGGGCACAGGCTGGTTCGACAAATTTGTAAACGATCCTACGCGGAAACGCGATGGGATAAGAAAACGATCGATTTTTGGGTGAGGCAGATTTCGTAGTTCGATGTACGTAGTTCGTTGTTTCTCCGGTTGCCTAAAGTTAAACGAAGACAAATTTTTGGAAAACGCGATGAGTTTGCGAAAAATGGAATGGAAGAGAAGCAAGAGAAACGTAAAGACGATCGTCGTCGTGCGAAACATATTTTCTCACCATGAGAATGTTGGCCGTTCATCGAAAGGAGCCCGGAAATCTCTTTTCTCCGCGAGACTCCGGTACAGTCGTCTGTGAAAACATACTTGTTGGTCACGAACCGTGCAATTATCGCTGTTGCGCCGCGCGGTACTTAGACGGCGCGTTAACACGACTCTTTTCGATTCTATCCGCGTTGATTGGCTCTCCTCTCTTTTTGTCCGTTACCTTTCTGAAAATTCTTTCCGACTGTTCTTTCCTTTTACTTTTCGAGCCAGAGATATCTTTGCGAAATTGTAGAAAACATGGATTTTTATACGACGTAAAAGTTTTATCAACGAGTTTCGTTCGTCGAGTTTTTACAAAAGATCGGCAGCAGCGCGTAATCGCTTTGGTATTTTGAAACGAGCGACCGTCGCGGAATAAAAATTCGCGGAGGAAAGAGAAGACCGGCTGGTAACGAGATATAAAAGTAGCAAACACGGCCACTTTAACCAGACTTACGTTTCTTCCGCTTCTTTGTTACGTCGTTTATTTTTTAATTTACCAGCAGCCACAGAAGCAGCAGTAGCAAAAGCAGAGCGCAGCGGCATCAGCGGCTTCTCTGCTTCCCCGCTTTCCCTACGTTGATCCACCGCCAGCCCTTTCTCTCCGTTTCCCCTTCCCCTTCCATAAATATGCAGATGACTTTTAATTAGACGCACTCGGAATTCACTGCACGCTCATCCACTTGCAGCTGCACTTTAGACGTCGGTGTCACTCGGATCCTGTTTTTCTTGTTTCCATTACGCGGATATTAAAGCATCCACGCGAGTCCGAGCGGAGGAGGACTCGCTCGACGAAATCTGCCAGCTGTTTTCTATGGATTTCGTTGAATTCGCGCGTTACATTGCTCGTATACGCCATATACTTTCACAGTTACGTTATAACGACGTTTTCTAGTAAAGTTCTATTCCGTTCTATGCGAAGGATCATCGATCGCGCATCTCCGTGTCATTTATATCGTACGCGATAGGTTTCCTCGGTTTTATACGGCTCTCGTGTACGGATGATACCGTAGGATGTTGGCGATCTTAGTTTCTAGCATTTTTCCTTCGTTCGTATAAACGTTAGATTCGCGGAAACGATAGAGAAACGAAGCAGACGGATTTCTTTAATTTCCTATGATTTTTATAATAGCACGCTTAAGATCGTCGCGTTTACTACGCTGTCGCATGGACCGTAGATAGTGTAGATATCCCGAAACGAGTTTCGGTTACGTTTAAAGTATAATTTGAAAGAAAGAAAGGTCGATAAGAGAGGAATTCGGAAACTCTGTAGGAAAAGTAGTTGATCCGCGTGTAATGTCCAACATGGGCCGGAGTAAATGTACGCATGCGGCATCCGCCGGATATCCGCGGTTCTTGCAAACTATTATTTACGCTGCTTGGAGGAGCCTCTTGTTCGCCTCGAGTTTACTAGCAGCCTCGCCTACGTTGTTAACAGTGTTATTAAATCCTCTCTCCGTGGAAGTAAGTCGATAGTAGGGATTTTAAACTTTTAACACTGTGACGCGTTTGTTTCGGAAATCTTTCGCCTAAGATATCGTCCGTAGTCGAAAGTTTGAAAAACGAATGAAATCCGTTGAATGCTAACGTAAGTTTACGTTACGAAGCAGATGCGTATACATCGAAGAAAAAAAAGAAAGAAACAATGAGAAAGATGAGACGAATTTTCAAACGGCGTACAGCCAGCATCGAATCTTCTTTCGTATCGCGCGAAGGATCGGTCTGAAAGATTCTCCTAAAAAGGAGAGATAATCCCGGGGAAAAAACGGCTCGATTGCATAACTGTAGCGGGTATAGGAGTGCTACTTACGATGATTCTTGGTCGACTGTGGCGACACACGACGAGCAGGATAAGCGCGGAGCCGCATGGCAACAGCGGAACCGTGTTAAAATATCGCAATAAGGCATTAAACAAAGGAATCCGGGAGGAGCTGAACCAAGACCGCGGTTACTGAAGCGAAACGGCTCGAGTGTTTCTTCGTCTTGAAAGGACTCTTCGTCGAGTCTTCCATTCGCAACACGCTTCTTCCTTGCTCCTTTTATCACTGATTTTCAGCAATACCCGTGCTGGCTCGTTCCTTCGTTTCGAGCCTAGTCTTTCGAGAATCGAGACCTACGGCGGATCTGTTTTCTCGATAAAAGCGTCGACGTGCCATGCGTAACGATTACTCGTACGGTACGTTTATCATCGTTAACTTCTTGTTCCACTAAGCGGGTCATATCGAACGAAATCGAATAGAAGTACAGTTTTGTTTATGGTAGGCGGTTATAGTACCATGGTACCGTGGATAGATGGTGTCGTTATCGTTATTCGTTTTTTTTCCAAAAACCAGGTGAAAGTTTTCTTACGAATTTTCCAGCTTCGACGTTCAGTCGAAATAACGTTTTAAAGTTCCGAACGTACGTTTAACGTCGTTCGAACACTCGTACCGCTTTTTCTTCCAATCTCTCGATTACGTACATTATTACGTAAAGTTTTTAATTCGCTCGAGCGCCGTACTTGAATCTTCGACAGCAACGACGGATATTTCGAAAGAGGGTGTGGCCGAGAGTATCGTGCTTGCTCGACTCGTGCTTTCTCGAGGCGTGCTTCGTCGCGAGCGGTCAAAAATTCTATTTGGCAACGAAAGTTCAACTCGTTCAAACGACTAAGTGGAAATATGCGATATCTTAACGGTTAACGTCGGATAGCCGAGAATAAAAGTAAACTTGGAAGATGAAAATACGACGGGATTGGTTTTCGAGGAAAAGGATAATCGAAATATCCATTGTCGGACAAAATGGAAAAACGGTATGTCGAGTGGCGCGAGGTTGGAAGATCACTGGAGATCGCTGGATCTCGCATCAGCTATGAGAACCACTTGTCCGCACTCGTCTGCCAGCGTACAGACTGAAGTAACCTAACCGCAAACCCGGTGAATCACCCGAAGGACGCTTTCCCCTCGTCTCCTCCTCGTCCATCTCGCTGCTTTTTATTTTCCCGCTCATCCATCGGCCGTGATTCAGAATGGTTTAATCGATTTAATCCTGCAGCGTCGCGATAACCCCCGGAAAACACGAATACCGCGCCCACTTACTTTCCATTTCGATTATCTTTGCTTCTTTCCACGATCGAACAGCCCCCGAAAAAAATCCAGACTAATCCTGATCAGAGAATCCCTGCAGAGAGTCATCGATGAATGTAAGCGTCTGAGATAGCGAGCTCGTGCCAAGTTCCCCGTCTCACGGTTTCGTAATCTCAAGTTCCAGCTTCTTCTTCTTCTTCTTCTTCTTCTTTTATCCAAACTTTCATGTAAACTTCTCTATTTTCCAAACACTCCTCTACCTTCGACATACTTGTAAGTATTTTTATCCGGTGCTTTTTCTCACTTCCTCGAGTCGATAACTTTTATATATGGGATTTTCGATATATGGAATTGTGTTGGGAAAACACTCAGCTCTTAGCTCTCAGTTTATTTTTATTTACGTTTCTCCGTTTTCAACTTTACGATCGCTTCCATCTAATTTCGATAAGATGCAGCGATTATTTACCGTGTTTTTTGTTCGCTTCGTCGTCCGCGATACAGCCCCTGCGATGCTCGTGAACCGACACGTTACGAACGTATTTCTAAATTATCCTTCGATCGCGTCTAATAACGTTCGCGACCAACGAGCAACGACTGTTACTTCTCAAGTTGGCTGTGCTCCCAAGTGAAAAGGAATTGTACGACCCCGAAATCTGCGACCTTGACAGTACAACCTTGATCGTTCGAGTTTTAAACGTACATCCTTTTGTTCGTATAATTTGTTTTCGTATTTTTTTAACGTCCTACGATAGCGATCTAGGGACATTTACGATAAATACGAAACGTTGCTCTTTACGTACAAATATATCGAACGTTAACGTTAGGAAAATTTGTGGCGCAAGTTGGCGGTCAAAAGATAGAGAGATATCGATAGAAATTTCTTTCTTTCTTTTTTCTTCTTTTCGAGAACTTGGGAACGAAAATATGACGTTACAAAAAGTTGAGAAAAAGATTTGCCGAACCACTGCGTGCCTCTGAGGAATTTATTCTTCGCATTTTTACCTTTTCCTCGTTAATTACTCTTTGCTCGTTAGTCATTCGATTCTGCACCGACTCCGGAGTAAATTTGTAATTATCGTGCCACACATACAGCTAACTGGATATTCAACTCGTAACGTCAGAGTTTTTGTTTATATTCTTCGTAGGTAAATAAGGTTATTTCACACATGCACACACATATACATTATTTTTCGTGTCTATGGGTATCTCGTTTATGGAAAACGTGCACTCGTATCATTTTTTTCGTTAAAGTGAATTATATATTCGCGATTACGTGTATCAGGATATGCTTACGGACAAAACGCTTCGCGTTCGTTTCCTTTATTCGCCGATACCGTTAAGTATTTGCTACGAAACGATGGCGTGGCTTGGTGCAGCGTGGAAACGAAAGCGGTCTCGCAATATCCTCTCCGTTTCTAATTGGACCAGCGCAGCGGCGTGTTTCCTTTGTAATTTTCCACCGGTGCAAGGTGACTCAGGAAATTGTCAACGATGAAAATGCTGTTCGATTGGAGAAACCTGTCTCGATTTTAGGTCACTGTTTTCATTTGCCGACCGATTACGTTCGTTCGTTGCTCGTCTCATATCGACGCGTGACGTGCCCCGCGCAATTGGGACAGCCTATAAAACGATTAAAAAAAGGCAGAAACGTCACAAGATGAAACGAAACGACACGGGATCGAACATAAACTGGAAATTCGCAAAATTCGCAAAATTCGCTCTGCTACTCTCATACGACGTTTTCGCTTCGTACATCCGGGACAAAGCCATATAATAGAGTATAATATATACAGGGTGGTTGGTAAGTGACGGTACAAGCGGAAAGGGGGTGATTACTACGCGAAAAAAGAAGTCGAAAATATAGAATACAAATTTTTTTTTTTCTTTAAATTTTTCCATCGAGACAACGATCTACAGTGAGGTCCGTTATAACGAGACGCGATAAAGTGGACGCGTACCGAGCGAAAATTCAAAGTCGATTTTCTCGAAAACAAAGCCTCGAACGAAAAATTGTTATTCTATATTTTCGACTTCTTTTTTCGCGTAGAATCACCCTCTTTCCGCTTGTACCACCAGTTACCAACCACCCTGTATACTATAATTTCGTTAACTTTTCGCGTCTTAGTATATTTGTGTATGCTACAATTTGAGTTATTCTTTCAAAGTGCAAAGATTCTTATTAATGTTACTTTAATTCTTATTAATGTTAATTGTATCGATTCACGAACGAATGGAAAGAAAATCGGGGAACAGACTGGAAACGTGGTATATAGAAAAGCGCGTTTCCACGTAGCTTTTTGCGTTTATGACGCCAGCCAGTTCCAATTTTAGCGGCCATGCGAACACGTATACACGCTCGTATCTGACTCACGGTGACATTCCTTGCATCGCTTGCCGGATGAATTTCATTTTTGCTCGTGAAAAACGAACGAGACGCGGTTCCTAGAGATACCGTTCGCTACGTTCGCGATGCTTCTGTTGGTAGAATCTCCCGTGGATAAAGACAACGTGGAACCACAAAATTCTTCTGCGAATAGACCTTTAAACAGGCTGTGTTTTCTTCCTAACTATGTACCCGATCTGTATCGTCCACTCGTACTTTGGCCAGTTAACAACTTTCATGCAATTGTACTAGTTTTACGAGTAAAATTAACGAAACGCGCTCTTCCAACAGTAGTCTCCGACATCGAAACGAGGTTCCTTCTGTTGCCGAGTGCGAACATAAATTTGAAGAGCTCGTTTCGGGGACGTTTGGGCAACGAACGACTCGTAGCATCGACGGTTAGCAGTGTACAACTTCCTTGTACCTTTTTGGTGCCGAAAATACAGGCGCCGGTACAGACACGGATTCCCCCTTGACCATTTCGTTCACCGTTTGAACGATTTTAACAGCTGACAGGCATTTCTCATCGAGGAAGTGCCGGGTCATTGACCCTACATACGTTTTCCTACCGATCTGTTGGTGAAGCGAACTCAACCGGAGATACGTTCCAGGTATCGTTAAATCGTTTCTTCGAAGATTAAACCCAACTCGGCTTCGGTTTGGAGCTTCAGGGGACAGGTGAAAGTGGTCGTGCTTCGCGATTGTTCTTAATGATATTTCTTCTTCTTGCCGTACGAACGTTGCCAGACGAATACGAGTGAAATTCTCGTCGTTTGTATTACAGGCGAACCAACGATAAAAAATGTGTACGTATACCTCGATTCGGTCGAATCTCGCTGCTATGTATGCAGAAATGAAATTACCTTGCGAATAAAGAGGCAATGCGGCTGACAGTGGCCGATTCCTCGAATTTAATCACGTCGGTTCTCTTCTTTGCTATATATTTCCACAGCTGTACAAATTCGATACGATAATGCTAGGGAGCGAACAAAGCGTTCTGTTTAGAGATCGGGAAAATCTGTCCAGGCAAACGTTCTCCAATTAAATATTAACCAGATGCCGAGGGGAACCTACCGCAACGTGGAATGCTAGGAAATAACTTGGATTTTAGCCAAACGTCGTTACCAATTTTCTCACCAACGTGTCTAACTCGGCTCAAGATATAGGCTCTTTTAAAAAGCTGTAACAATAACGGGACCAGGTTCGATGCGCTTGGAAATGTGGCATCGCTCACATATTTACATGTCGTAATTACATTCGAATCGTTCTATGATCGATAGAGATATATCCTCGATTCCCCAAAATTCAACCAGCGAGATACAAGAAATTCATTGAAATTCAATTCAAAGAATTCATCGAGACGTTCGTTTCTTACGTTGACTTGTCTCGACGTATCGTTTCTCGTTCCGTGGACCAACTGGCTCTCGCACTCTTTCAGTCTTCCAAGGAATCTACAAATATTCGGCTTACTTACCGATACCTGTCCGCTGTATCGTACAATCGCTTGTCGAGTCACGCTCTGTTTCAAACTTTTGTCCATGAGAACGAAATCCAAGAGCCAAATTACGCGTCGATTAATCGTATCAGCGATAGAAGCAATTATAGCGTTAGTGATATTATCGATATTGATGTTAACGTTGGCTCGTATGTCGAAGGTTTCTAAGAATTGGAGTAGGTGGAAGATTCTTAAGTACGATAGAACGTCGGTTCACGAGATACGTACATATAGACATTAGATCGTACATACACAGGTCTGTCACAGGAAGGAGGAAAGCGATTAATTTCATGCGGTAGGTGTATCTCGTCGACAGTTCCGTAAACGTTAATCGGTTGATGGCAAAATTGCACCAGTGTCACGTCCTGAATGTATAAAACTAGTAAAATTACGTGTACTCGAATGACTCAGTGTATTAGCATAGTGCGTTATTACGTGTTACGTCATTCGCAAGAATAATCAACGAGAGCAACGAATCCGTTTCCCCCTACTCTGTCTTTTCCCGATCTTTCATTTCGACAGGACTATCGTATATTCGATTTTATTAAGTTCTATGAACGATAAAAAATTAATCGAGTAAAGTAAAACTACACGCTTTCTACTTATCGCGATTACGAGTGCTAAGGTAACACGATCGAAAACTAGTTGGTTTGAAAGATATTTTAGCTTAAACTTTGTGGAATATTTCGAATCGTTCGTCTTTCTCCTTTGGCATTTTTCTGCGATCGCATTGATAATAACGGGGTTATATTTATTATTTATTTACTTATTATCGTTTAGTCCGTGCCTTTCGACTTTGGACCAACTTTCGGTTTTACATCTCTTCCCCATCGAATTCCCTTCTTACGTATCTACCTCCCCTATTTTCCGCTTTATTCTATCGTGCTACCTCGCTTATTCTACCTCTAAAAACTAAGCATTAGGAACCATAAATCGTCAATTAACGACTAAAAACTACCGCCACTTTGGTCCTTAGCCTCCTCGTTGCGCCTCCTCCTTGTCGTTCGCCCTTCTCTTCTCTATTATTGCTTTCAGTTCTGCTAAATCTTGTCGAGTCTCGTTCAGCGTTTTTCCTATGTCTTTTGGTTCTGCCGAATAACGGAGTTATAACGTGAAACAATTGCGTGGACCACCCTGTATACGTGCGTAGATAGATACATACTATGTGTGTAGCTTCAGCAGCTGTCACAAGAGCGATAATATCACCGTATTTTACATTTTTTTATTATTTTCCGACTAACCTGAAATTATTAGAAATCTATCTCAATGACGATATAAACTTTTGTCGTGACCATTTTTAACAACTATTGTACCTTTTTGACTCTTTATCTCTTTGCGCGCGGCGTCTGCCAATGTTTTTCTTTCCTCTGTTCCAAAAAGCGTTAAGGGTTAGCAACGGGAAAATGCAAAGGAATACTGTATGCCGTTATTAACTATTCGCTTTGTAATACTTTATGGTATTAGTCGGTAATATCGCGTACAATCGAGCAATATTTTTCTTGCCTCGTTTTCGAAAGTACATTCCTGTCTTACCGCGGTCTAATAATTTTCTGTCTCTTCTTCCTTAGTTTCTTCTTGAAGTTTCGAGTTATTTTGAGTTAAGGAGGGGTCGGTAAGGAAACTAAAGAGTTAAGGGGCAACCACTAAAATAGAGAAGTCACATCTGGTCGCGACGAACGCGACGCCTTTGGAAATATTCGTTTTCTAAAAATATTTGTAAGAACTTGGAGAAATTTAATATGGCGGACGTTTAACGGCCGCCGATTTATGGAAATATTTTCAAATTTCTCTAAGAAGAACGATACATATCGTAGGGCGATGCCGTTGTTCGCAAAATAAAACCGGTTTCACGATGACCATGGTAAGCTTAACGACGATAAGAATAGAATTTCTCGGCCGATGCCTGCCACTACCACTATTCTCACCACTGTTCTCTCCAGCAACTCTTCCTTAAACACACGACCTTTCACTTGCTCTTCGCGATCGCAACAATAATGCCAGCTACACTTGCCACGGATTCCGATCATTTAGATTGCTCAACCCCTTTGATCTTTGCTAGTTTCACGCGGTGCATGGAACTAATCTTATTCCTCGACTATGGTGAAAGGCCACCCGCCTCGATCATGCTGGATATTATCGTAAAAATCACGATTTTCTGGGAATTGACTGCGTTGCCACGCCTACGCGTTGCACTCATCGCATCGGTGGCTTTCTTCCAAGTCCAGGAAGAATTATCGATGCAACAGGTTCCGTTAGATGTCAGGCAAGCATCGCTATTGTAGTATTATAGGTACGACGTTATAGGAGAACGTATAAAGCTATGTACGGACAGTGTGGGCTGACCGGCGAGGCTGTCTCACCCGATAGCCGCCGTCTCGCTCGTCTCGTGCCGTAACGTAGAGCAAAGTACGTCAGGCAAACGAACGAGGCAGAGCGAGCCGCGGTTAAATATACGCGTTTACAAGTTATTTCAATGTGCATCCAAACGAACGAAGCGGCTAAAGAGCTGCGAGGCACCTTTGATCTCGTCTAGAAATCGACGATCGTTGACACGCCTCGAGGCGGTCTCGCCGCGAGGCAGATACCTATACGTCTCGCGAGGCAAACCTCGCGGGTGTCAGCCTCGCATCGTCTCTGTACTATACGTTGCGTTCGATTTCGAGTTTTAAAAAAGAGTCGATCGTTCTTACGCTAAACGAAGAGGATTCAAATTCGCGACGGATAAACGCTCGTTACCTTACGAATTTGTTTATCGATTTCCTTCAATTTCATGGAATGCGTTAAAAACTTGGCGCGAAACGATTAAACGCCATAACGCTCGTTTTCATTGTACTCGGGCTCGATGTTTCAGTACGTAGCAGTTTTTCGGAGAGTTGAAAATTTACATCGAAACTAACCGCGTATAAAGAAATAAAAAAAAAGAAGAAATGTGACAGTAATGTAATGAAACGGATAATTTATCACCGTTGTTGACGTGGAAGTTAAAAGTGTCACGGCACGAAGGAATAATTTAGCAAACGTAATTAGTCAGGCGATCGTAACGTTCTAATGAAATACCAAGGGCGTGTCTGCTATTTCACGATGTTCTGCACGCTTTTCGCTCGGTACGATAGAACGATCGCACGATTTTAGTACGAATATAAAATTTACTCGGCGCTTAATATTTAATTTAATAGACTAAGTGCCGAAGAACGAGTCATAATCCTGAAAATACGCGCTTATACAGGGTGGTTGGTAACTGGTGGTAGGCGAAAAAAGAAGTCGAAAATATAGAATAAAAATTTTTCGTTCGAGGCTTTGTTTTCCAGAAAATTGACTTTGAATTTTCGCTCGGTACGCGTGCACTTTATCGCGTCTCGTTATAACGGACCTCACTGTGGATCGTTGTCTCGATGGAAAAATTTAAAAAAAAAAAAAAAAATTTTTATTCTATATTTTCGACTTCTTTTTTCGCGTAGAATCACCCCCTTTCCGCTTGTACCACCAGTTACCAACTACCCTGTATATCGTCAACGATATGTTGGCAATACTTTTAGTTCACGATATGTTATAATAGTTTTTGATACGTAAACGAAACACTGAAGTTACAGGTAAAAAAACCAATGACGGTATACGTGTAATTAGGTGTTTCATTGTTTTTACAAAAAGTCCAAAATGAATTATTCTACGAAAGATTCAGCATCTTGTAAACGAATATTACAGCGCACCGGTTCAACTATATAATTCAGAATGAAGACAAACCGAGTTCAATTTACGATAAGATCGAAGAATAGATGGTGTCTGAAAGTTACGTGGCTCGTATTTACCGAATCGTTATCGCGAACGTGCACTTCGGGCTATGCCGCTGGTCAATTTTGTTGTATTATCGTAGAAACGGTCTGAATCGAAACCTATCGAGATAACGATCTGTTGCGTGCTTTCCGAGATACCGATACGTTCTACCGTTCGATCTGTAATGGGTTTCGCTTCACTGCCAACAAGTACCAATGACTCACTCGTGTAATTCGACGAATTACGACTGTAGACGTCGATTAACGACCGCGAGGTTCGTCTTTTCTTCTGAATTCGTCAAATTGGAATTTACGGTTGGAGCCTGTTATTTTGCTCCTATCGAACGAACCACGCTATTTAGACGTATAGAGTTACCCCTTTTAGTCGAACACTGTGTGAAACGTGACACGATATTTTTAAGCACAGTGAAAGAAGTATTCTGCGCTCGTCGATAGATTATTCGAAGATAAAAAAAAAAAAGGAAGACTAACGATAGAAAAGACCAAGATAAAAAAGGAAGATTCAAATGATTTATTACTTTCTTGAACTAATTTACGTAGAAACGGCAGGCTGATGAAAAGTTTCAAATTAGATCGACAGAACTGCAATTCATCTGCCTCGTATTTTCTGGCTTGCCGCGTTTCTAGCCAATTTAACGGCCGCAATGTTGCTGTAATTTTCTTCTTCTTTTTCTTCTCTCTCTCTCTCTCTCCCTCTCTCTCTCTCTCTCCCTTTTTCTTTCTCGCCGCGTGTCGGCAAAGAATTCGAAAACGGCGGCGCATTCATGGCCGAGTGAGTAAGCTTGTCCGAGTTTGGATGCCTTTCTCTGTACTCTGTCCAGTTTCCTATTTGCCGATGCACACGTAACGATAAAAGATCTTTATGCATGTTGGATGCTTGCAAGCAACGAAATGTCAAACTCGGTAAAAACGATACTACCTACTTGGTAACCAGATGAATACGGATCTAAATATATCGAAAGTTTCTATATCGCTAGGTATATTGGTAGGTATTGGTCGTAATAAAGTATTTTTACATAATAAGGCAAGACTTAGCAAATCTACCAAAGTACTACTATTTACGAGTTATACCGTGTTATGGAATACGAAATAATATTCTTGGATTCTGATACAGAGAAACAAACTGAAAAGAGAAAACAGCGAGAATAGGATCACGGTTAGAGATTTCATTCGATTCTATTTCTCGAAACGTTTCTTTATCTGTACTGTTAAGTAATAATCTTGGTAACCAATTATATATATACGTTTACACCATCTAACCAATTACATGTACGTTGCGTATACAAATAATAAATATCGCATAACGGAACGTCGTTTTCTTTCTAAAGGTATGAATGAATGGGTTAATTTCGTGCGCTCTATCTTCATTCGTGATCCTTACTTTCCACTTGCTAAGATATAATATACGCATCTACGTGTAACATCGAAATAAGAAATTTCGCTATATGCATATTGTTGCAACTAATAAAATAAACGAAACGATAAAGCATCGGTGCTCGACTACTCGAAGCGTGTGCCTGCTTACCGTCGATCAGGACTAATTAAACGATATAGAGATACGCGATACAGACGCGTTAATCTGAAGTTGGTTAGCCGGTAAGTAGACAGGCGTAACACGAAATTTCTCTCGTGCAGGTTGTTAGAATTGTAAAAGGATGCTTTCGCGAGGGAAAGCATACCTTTTTTCTCGAGAAGCACGCTTTCCTGAAGGTGTGCTCGGTACGCGGCGAACTGTGCAAGAAGCAACAGGGGAGGCCAAGCCACGGAGGAGGCCGGTAATCGCGCGTTTTCGCGTTATCATGTGCGCCAGGTTCTCTTACGAGTGTGATTCATTCTCGGGGAATGTGATGTGGCAATGTACGGAGAGCCGAGGGCGGGGGAGGGCCGGCGGGGGAGGGGGGTCAAACTGTTAGAAGACGACACGAAGCGGTGGAAGTCGCGAGAGTAACGGAGAACGCGAAAAGATGCGATCGACGTGTGGTGTCTGCACGCTTCGTCGATTCCCTTCGAGCGTTTCCACCTCGAGAAGAAGTCGTCCGGATGTTACGTCACGTTTGACCCGCTCAGCTCGTTGCTTCGACTCTGAGAGCGATAGAGTGGCCCACACCGATCCTTCTCGCGGCTCTTACTCGTGGAAGCTGCGTTTCTCCTTTCCTCCTCCGTCTCCTCCACGTTTTACTCGTTATCCGCGCTTCGTTTCATCCTTTCCTCGGTCTTCCAATATTTATAGACTGTGATCGTTCGTCTTTCGACGAGCAAATTCATTTTCGATAAGAGAATTTGAATTTTCTGACCGTACGGTATCTGGCGTTTCGGAATTTTTTAACCAAACTCGATCGATTCATTCCAATGGAAGTAAAAGTGAGAGAAACACGCGCGTATCGTCAACGTATCCACGTATATTACATGTTTTCGTTAGAAAATTGTGCGAAGAAAAAATGGCACCCTGAAATTTGACAATGAAATTCCTCGCGGATATTATCCTATTTCGGGCAGTAAATTACTCGAATAGCTAAAAAATGAAAGTAGTTTCTTAATCGGCAGTTATGATTCATCGCGTTTACAATGGCCCGTAAAAACAGTGTGAAATTTTAAACTGTCCTTGGATCGGCCTTTTGTTCTTTGTCCTTGATCGTTTTATTTAACGAACGTTAACGTACAGCTTTCGATCGATTTTCAGAAGGAATAAATTTATCGCGATAAACAACAACGAATCGTTCAACGTTGACGTTTCGCTCGATCCTTGTGGTTTCTCTGCGCGCGTTTCGATAATAGAAATACCTAGCTGCTACTCTCCTAAGCTGTTCTCTCTATCCGTAAGATAAAAATTAAAACGTTAAAGCGTTACACTGATTAAAACTATTAGTTCGAGTTAGTACTTAAGTGCATGATGCTATATATACAGTTAAAGAGGGAAAGGCTAATCGATTTAAGTTTCACGCGCGCGAGAAACTATCCGGATAACGCTGTTTCTTAGGCCAACAGTTTCGAATCACGTTTAGTCCCCTAACCTCTGAACCGTTTCTTCTATTGTGATTGTTAGATAGGACGCTTACTCGTTAGCACCCTTTGTTTGTTTGACCTAACAGTCGATAAAAGCTCTCGCGTTCTAATCCGTACGGGCACGTTTAATCGTCGAGTCGAATGCTACGAAACGAAATCGTATCGTATTACCCGATTCTATGAATCGTCGAAAAAAAAAAAAACAAAAAGAAAAAAAAATAATCGAACAAAGGAGATGGAAGATTTGCGTTCGAACGATATGCACGCGAGAAGAGGTCGTATCGGCAAACAGAGAGATGCAATTACGGATCCTTGGTAATCTCGTACTCTGTTAATCCGACCGTAAGAACATTGGAAATGGCGATCGCAAAATTTTACAGAGCTTATCGTCCTGGATGACGTGTCTCGTACTCGTGTATGGCTGTCCATACATATGTAAATAGATACGGAATAAACGGAACGTTATAATAACAATGAGCAATAGAGAGAGAGTAGGTGGCGGAGGGGAGGGGGGCAAAAATGGCAGGGTCTGGTAAATGTGTGTAGCGAAAGACAAAGGGGGGCAGTGTGACGCATGGTTTGCGGCACGAGGGAACACTACTATTTCCCCTAACGCGTCGAGAATGTCGAACGCTAATCCACTAACAGCGGATGGACGAAAGTCGCCTGAATATTGCGCATATCAATATGCATGAGCTACGCTAGTCACCCGAGTACGTGGGCTTCTTCTGTTCCGGTCGTCTTCTGCCCCACAAGTCGACTTTCCGACGTTCGCGTACTCTCCGTGTCCTTCAAAATTCAAACTCCGAATAATCCATATCGTTTACGTTGGAAATTCTAATCCAAGTGGAAAGAAGGTACGCGATAATGTTTCGAGTAAATGTCTTTCAAGGGTTCGTGTATCGTACATATAGTTTTATGTACATATGTACTCATATGGTTGACCGTTATATCCTTACGGTAGAAACAAAAATATTTTGGCAACTTTTTGCTTAACCGTTTTAACGGAAAGAATTATTCGAAAGAATAGCATTAAAATTTAATGAACGATATGGAACCCAATCCTTACATGAGAATCCAATTGTGGCCCTCCATACTATGATATCTATAATACGAGTAACGCGCACATTGGCGAACATCTTTCGCGTCTCTACAATTTCTCTTTCAAAGTAGAAAACGGTATTTTCAGAAAATAATACGGTTGAAAAGGCGTAGTCGAAAATCACGAATGCAGGATCACGGTGTTTATCGTGTCCGTCGGTGAGTCGAACGGATGAAAATTCGGAGATTTTTTGAAAAGTCAAAAAATTTAGTTTAAAAATTGGAAGATCGAACGACTTCGCGGATCCTGGCACGCTACGTACCAGATCGGTATCTTCGCAAGCGAGAGCGTCAGACGGCAAGCATGTTGGCCGGAGGAGACGAGGGGGTTTTCCGTGCGATGACCGAGACCGAAGGGTGGGGGTTGCGAAAGGACCAATCAAGCCTTGAGCCTGACGAGGGTGGCGTGAGTCATCGGCAACGGTCTGGTGGCGACATCCGGTGGTCGGCAGTCTGCCAGTCGGTCGCGAAACGCCACGCCCGCTGTTTCAAATCTGCGAGAAAATTCCTTTCTTGTCTGTGTGTACTTTGATACACGGTACCCTCGTACGGATCGTCTTGTGAACGCGAGGGAAACCGGCCGGAGTCTGCGCACCCGAACGAACAAATCAGCGGTCACAAGAATAATTTTTCCAGCTGATCGGAAGCCGACTCCTCGTCGAGTGGTGTTCTGTGGCGGCTACTTGCTCGAGCCCTCGTTTCCCTGTGTCGACATATATATATAATATACAGTGAGTTTATGTATTTGTATCGAACAAGTTTATCGTTTACGAAAAGAAATTTCGCGATGTGTGTGGCTCGAGAAATCTAGTGTTATTCGAAGCGGAATCTCGAGCCGGTGTCCTCAGGCTCAGGAACCACAGTGGAACTACGTTTATCGCAATGAAATTTTATTTAGTGACCAATTAGCTTTCGGATGTTAGGTTGCCCTGTTTTCACCTCGTGCCGTTGCAACAGTTCAACCGCTTCGCGGTTTCTTTTACTAGACTACGGATGTTTCTGCATTCGCAATACGTTAAAATATGTCAAATATGAAAATGTAATATGTAAACAATGCAGGAATACACCAAAATATACAAACAATATGCGAAATATCCAACAAGTGTATTGAAAATACTATAAGCTATGAGTCTTGTTTTAAGCGTTAACCTTCGTTGATTAATTACTTCTATCGGCTAAAATAAATGTACAATTTACATGTATTTATAGTTCGTAATACGTTGCATGATAATAATAGGGTTCACATCCACAGTCTACTTATTACCTTGATACATAAAAACAAATGTATCGCGCGGAGTATCGCTTAAAATTAAAAAACATGTTTTAACAAAATAATTAGATAAGCATAAAACAACGTACTTATGTACTATATTCGGGATCAGGATTCGCTGGGCGATCCGAACGTTAAATAAACTCTTGCTGATTAAATTAATACTTATCTGAACGTATTAGTATCAGTACGGTCTCCTGCTTTCTGAATTTCAATCATAAATCTCGAAGAGATTTTTATGCAAACCTTTGAGATCGAAATGAATTCGAAATGAAACGTTTGTTCGTGTTCTCGTTTTTATAACCACGTTCTCGTCATTAGCAAAAGTACGTGAAAACTAAAATACGAGGAGCGGCATCGTGATTAAGAAGCGAATATTCCGGAGATTATTACGTGATTTAATTCCAATTGCTCGTTTAGGGTTAGCAAAGGTTACAGTTATAACAAGTAAAGTAATACGTGATAAGTCGATCAAGGTATTAAGTTTTTGCAAGATATGTTTACCGGATTTGTATAAACACGTACGGTCTAACGACGTCTCGCGATGTGTAAGTAGAGTTGCGAAAGTCGATGATAGCGTCTTATGAAACATTTACGAAATTCGCGGATTAACTCGCTCGAGGCGGGATCAGCGTGCAACAGGAAGTAAAATCGACACTCCGAAGGTGGCCGCGAATTTTCCTCGGTCGGTAACTCTAGGTGCATACTCCGCAGACCACAGGGCGATAATAGACGTCGTGCTTAATTGCATTTTATGCTGTCGTAAAATACTACGATACGTGAAAGCGGAGCAAATGCGGTAAGCCGCAGGTCTCTGTAACGTAACACCACCGTGTACCGGGACCGAAGCTGAGACAAAAATTTGACCGCTGCGCCACACTGCCACGCTATACCGCGTTCTTTTAAAAGTCGATCGCAGACTTTCAGTTCTCGAAGAACGATGGCTCTGTGTCTCGAGGGGAACGTTTCGATGTAAAAATTGCCGATATTGCGAATCGTGTCCTTTCGATTAATATTCGTGCGCTTTTATTTACTAAAATAGTCTTTGAGGAGAATTCACGCGAAAATTGTCCGATTCGTCCGATAAAAAAAAAAAAAAAAAAAAAAAGAAAAAACGCTACAAATTTAGATTACGAAGGATCCAGGAATTTCACGAGACGAGAACGAACGAGAGAACGTTTGACCCGACTTTATTGCCGGAATTAACAGGAAAGCGTAACACAACGCCGCATCGCATTCCGGCCGCGACTAACAGGAAAGAAAACGGGTCCGCGCATTTTTATGAAAATGCATGCACGTAGCGCGGCTTTGCGGCATGTAGCAACCACGAGGAGATGCAAGTTTTTTATTTCATTCGTTAAAACAACTCTTTTCTTTTCGATACAGCCAACAACTTCATTTCCAACGTTAAAACGTTACGTGTAACTAGACTGCGATATTTATGGGATCTATATTTTATCTTTTGTCTGGTTTCCCTTTCGAATGGTAAGCAGTACGCGTAGACGATATTTCATTATAGACTCCCGAAACCTAAAAGCCATCGATTAAATTGAAAAAGATAAGAATTTCCACATAGCTGCTACATATTCGATTCGTTGACCGTTCTCTTCTTTAAACTACTTTCTATTTCACGCTGATTTTCTAAACGATGAATTTTCCTTCTTTACGCGTCGACGATATGCAGACGAATAATACGGAATAGATGGTTGGACGTTTACGTGGAAAAATAAGTCTTTCGTTTGAGATCTGATTCTTAAGAAGATTGAGGTTAAAACCTTGTCGAGACCTCGTCACTCGCTGATTCCCGATTGGATACGAGTGACATGATTATTTCGCTTGTGTTTTATGGATTTGCGGTGTATTTGATATGGAATCAAAGAAATCGACGATTCTGTATAGTCATCGAATTATCGTATATTGGGATGGAATCGCGGTGTTTTAAAGCAGCGATTCGAAGCGTACGAAACGTTCAGCGTGACGATAATCAATTTGTTCGCAATGTGTCATCTCGTTATCTCTCTCGCTGTGTCATGGTTGAGACTCAATTTTTAACACAGAATATGCATTGTAAATCATAAAGTGGTAATCGTTTAAACGGCGCCTTCAACGCGCAAAAAGGGCGCTGTAAGCGTTTATCCACCGAGCCACCACTGTCTTCGTTCACTCTCGGACCAATTGCTGGCATAATTTGATATATACCGCGTTATATGTACGTTGCAGACGATTTTACATATACGATATTCTTTTTAGAAGCTCGGTCTATAAATTACGTAACACGAAACGCACACGTCTATCCGAAATAAAAGCGCAGAGCTGCAGATGTTTTAGAGTTGCGCGGAACTAGGTTAAGTAAATTCAAGACAGTATTTAAAGTGCAGGATATAAAGTGTTCGAAACCGTTGACGATACGGTGTAGCTGGAAGTTTGACACCGGCCATTACAGCGAACGGGGATAAAGCGATCATTCAGCGCTACGAATGCACGCGGGCCTTGCTCTTGTCACCAGAGATGGATTTATTTAAGAAAGGCAAAAATATACGTGTTAGCTTTATAATAAAGCGTTCTTTCACGAGAGTCTTGTATCGAACGTCGCGCTGTTAAAACGGAATCGTTACTTCGACGTAAGCACATTGAAAAACGTTCGTGGCTGTCCAAATCATTAAGTACAATCGCACGTGCTAAACAAATGATTTAACAGACGCTCGGAATACGATCATATACGTCGCCGGAGTTACCATCCTACGTTTTTACGTTTCTACGTAGAAACCTATTTTCATGGAACGCGATAGAACTCTGATTCAAAAATATTTTTCTTTTTTCCCTTCGAATACGCGAGTAGATCGACGGGCGAAAATTCTCACGTGTTCTGTTTCAAGCAGATAAGAATATCGCGTATAGTAAAATTTTCATGAAAAGATGGCGAGAAAAGCTAGCGATACCGACGGTCAGGGCCGTTGAGCATTGGTTCAACGATCGTTCCGCGAGCGGAGCTTGATTTATGCGCGCATCACCTATATAATTCATATTGCTTAGATACGGTAATAGTTCGAAGGCAGCAAAGCCTCGTAGAAGAGAGTTTCGCTTGCGATCGCCAGTGAATTGGCCCGCTTTCTTTTTATTCCTTGATTATAATTATATCTGTAATTATAGATAAGCACAATACAATTAAATTCTAATTATCGATACCTTCCACGCGTATGCAACGGATGGGTGGTACTTTCGTCGAGAAATATTTTCCACGTTATTGGAAATTCGGTGAACACGTACATATTCCGATTTCGTTAATTTTTTAGTATATCGTCAAGGTCATTTCTCTGAGCAGCGTTGCTAGGATTTTAACGGAGAGGCGACGCCATTCTCGAAGAAGTTACCGTCAAAAAAAGTTTGTACAAAAACACCTAAACTAGCTTGAAGATTAACTCAAAGTTAGATTCGGCGTTCGTCAGGTTAGACTCTTCTCGGAAAAGGCTCCGCTCACGCTTTTATTTATCGACGCGTATTACCGTGTCGATAAGTAAACGATCGATGTTTACGCTTTTGTGTAGACCTTTTTCTGATAGTAACTTTTTCGTAAACAGTGCTGCCAACTAAAACCTCCGTAGGGGTCTGTTCAACGTGGCGATAGCTCGACGACGTATGAAAAAACTATCGTTTCCCTTTTTGCGAATATTTATCAAACTCGACTGTTTCATCCGCGATGATTTAATAATTTTTCGAAATATCGGCGATCGAGGAATTATGTTCGAGCCGTTTCTCTGGCTGATCCCGAATTATACGCCGTCTTTCGTGCGAAACAAACTAAAAGTACGTAATTGCCGCGAGCGGTCTCGGATTATCGATCGGTCGAATGTCCATCCGAAACGATGGAATACAAACACAGCGCCAACCGTCTGTCACGCCCGTTTTTTAAGGGGTCCGATCGATAATAGTTTGCTCGACGCAACCTACGAATTTCCGTCGAAATTCGACGGCATTCGCAAGCGTTCGATTTATAGCAAGCGTGAAAAATATTTCTGGGATCGTCGTTCTGATCGCAAGACCGATAACCCGGTCGTATTCTAATTTGTCGCAGCTTGCGCGTTTTATAATACAAGACTTTTGTCGACAAAAGCTTGACGAGAAGCTATAGATAGGTGTTCATTTGACAGTGCCTATGTAAAACCGTCGCGATTTGCTTTCCAGAGTTTTTTTCGCAAAAATTAAAACCATCGACAGTGACTATCCGATCCGATAATGAACGACTCGGATAGTCGCTATCGATACGGCGTCAAATGGATATCTAAACTCGCTTATTGCCGAACGTTCGTCGAATTCTTTCGATTACTCGAAAAAAAAGTACGATACGCGCTTTTCAACGAGTTCCTCCTGGAAATAACGCAGATTAGATGTGAACGAATTTTTGTTAAGGAATTCGTAGAATATGACTCGACTTTCCTTCTGTTCCAAGACTTTGCAGAAACATATCGCGAGGAAGTTATGTACAAATAATATAGAATAAAGGGAACTGGTGTTAACACAACCGTCTATTGTCTAACCGCTGTTGCATTACCGTGGCACACGTAATCCAATATTTCCGTGTAATTTAAACTCTTCTCGTGCGTGGAGTACATGGCACGACGAAGAGGTAACTTCTCATCGGGATGTTGGTAGCACGTTCTCTCGTTGCAGTGAGTTTTATTCGCGTTTCCGTCCTTTTACCGGAAAGTCTAGAATTTAGACCACTCTTGCTAATTTGACATTTTTGACAAACGTTTATTACTCGTGATATGTAAATACAATAGCACGGTGATTCGGCTTAATCGGCGTTGTACCGATGATAAATTCGACGTGATAAATTCGATCGTTCCATAATTATATTTGCTCATCGATAATTCTACGCATCCCCTTGGCTTCTACGCACGGTTCTTGATGCTTCGATCCACGAGCGAGGCGCGTCCTTTTCATTCGCAGAGAACGGCGATCGACTTGGTAAATTGATTCCGACTGCGCGTTACGGATACTTCGATCACAGACTTGTCCGCCTATGTAACGATATTCTGGAAAACGAGCCGTTCATCGACAAATGGACGTTGAATAATCTACGAATGTATGAATTTCTGTCACGCCTCGCACATCCATAAAGAAAGAAACGCTTGCGAACGTGTCAGCTCGTTTTAACGGAGATTAGATCGTGTCAAGTGTGACTCTACGTCGCTCGCTTATCGCGATACTTGGACGTGGAAATGTCTCTTTGCGTGTTTCTAACGAGAAACGTTCGTGATAAATAAAAGGAGAAAGTAGAGGGAAGAAAAAGGACGAACGAAGCCCGGCTTCGTTTCTTCCTGATCCATTAGACGCAAAGTCTAAATTACTTTCGATGTTCGAAAGAAAGTGGGAGAGGAAATGCTGGAAGCGGTAACGCGGAGAAGCGAGAACGAAGAAGTACGGTGGAAAAGCAGAGCGAAGAATTAACGACGGCAAAAGGGGTGACGGCGAATCGCAGTGAATTCACCGACGTGAACAAAAGCCCGAAATCGAGCTAGAGACGAATCGGTAGAGGGAAAATAGAAGAAACAAGTTGGGGTAAAGGAAAGGGTGGAAAGGAAACCTACGCAGTCGTGGCGCACGGGTCAACGTACTTGGATTCAGGGACGCGGATTTAGCGGGATATGCTTTTACGACTATACCGAGTGATCCGTCAGAACCGCATCATTTCCGCTATATTTTAGGATAAATTTTAGATTTGAGTTTCGATCGTATATTTAAGTATCGACTGACGCGACACCTCGATTCCAAGATACGTACGTCCAATTTAGTTTCTCCGATAGATTTAGATAGATTTAGACCCAAATTATTGGGTTGGCAATACCACCTAATGACAAAATCCCCAATCGCTTAGTTGCCAACCCAACAGATAGCGCTAACGGCATTGAAAGCATTGTACGTACAAATATGTTTCTACCTCTTGTTCCATGTTTTTTTCTTATGCGCAAAAGGTTACTTTTCCTTTTGTTCGACGCGACGAAGCATTTTGTTTCGCGAAAATTGCCTCGTGCGAACGAGTATCTATCGTCGTTTAGCGTTTTTTATCTATCGCATCTCCAGCGTTGCGTGTGCTATGTTACATCATGCGGTAGACCGGCGGTATAATAATTACAATTACGTAATTTTTCGTTGGCGCGTTTCGGACCATACGAGTCATAGTTGTCGTCGTAGGTGATTCACCTGTCATAAATAGCTGTCGTATTACAAATAAAAAAAAAAAAGACGGATAAAAATAGCCGATATTATTCATAACATCGAAGCTATAAACGATTTATATACAATATACGCTTTAATCGGAATTTTTAGTTGTAGCGTGCTATTTCGGTGAAAGATTCGTTGTTACAGGCGAGATGAGTAATTAACGATTTATTTAGTACGCTAATAACAAACGGTAGTGAATACGCGGTGATCACGATACGAGTCAGACGATTCGAAAAACTTTCGATCCTTGAACGATTCGCCCAAAACTTTCCGGCTTCTTAAATCATATCGCGCTCCCGTGGCTGTCAGATTTCACGCGCGCGCGTGCACACATACACACACGCACGATGCATTCTTACCACGCGCAGCCCACGTGGCACCATGCGTTCTAATCTGTCGCTGGATCTCGCTCCAGTCTATCGCAGAGACAAAAAGACTACCAGACGAAGGAATGTGGATCTGATTGGTTATTTTTCATAGACTCGACGATCATAAAGATGAGCACGCGTATTGGCCGAAAGCGTCGCATACAGCGACAGCGAGCGATAGAGAACGCTACGTATACGAATACATCCCTTGTCCCTGTAGCGTCCCGTTCAACATCTTTCCAGCTCTGTACAGTACTTTTGTCGCTACAAACTGTACCTCGAATCGATCTGCATCCGTTACCCCGATGCTTCGTTACGAACCGTGTTTCGTTATCATTTGGAACAGAATTGAAACTAAGTCGATAACCGAAATATTAATGCGACGTTTAAACGAGGCGGACCAAGGCGAAGGAAGGAAACATGGAAAGGAGGAAACTCGCGTATCGCGACATATGTATGTAGAAATTTAATTACGAACGAAATTACGATAAGCTTTGTTAAACGCTAGAAAAGGAAAATATATGAAAGATCAGAAACTCTTCGTGTTATAAATCGATAATCCCCCTGCCCTCGTACGTATTCGAACAAATCGCGTTAGACTGTCATCCGTTGAAAAATGACCGTAATTGCCGGATGAATAGCAATTGTGATAAGTCACGGTCTTGCTTGATCGTGGCTCGTAAACCAGCAAGAAATACAAAACGTTTAACGACGATTCCACCTCTGTTCCGATATCGGAATTACACGCGTAATTACAAAATTAACGTTACTCTATTTATTTAATCGGCACAGTTTCGCTGGTAATGAGTAATTAAAATAAATAATTAAAATAAATAGTAGAACTGGATAAATAAATAATCGAGCTAACGAATAGGTATTTTTTTCATGTTGCAGACGGATTTAGACGCGCGTATCAGGTCCTGGTGCAGTGGGCGAAGCACGCAGGTTCGGAGGACAACATTACCGTGGTTGTGGTCTTGTTAACCCCAGCCAGCGCGATCGCAGCCAGACCCCTATACGCCCATCCGTACCATCGTTTGCAAGTGAATGATATACTCGAAAAAATGAATTCGAAGGATAAGCCGCTTTTCCTGGACATCGACGATGCGCATAACGCGATCAATTCAAATATCCTGAAACAAGCGATGATTTCTCAAGAGTCGCGCAATCACGACGATGCTGGCATTCTTGCGGCTAGCAATGGAAAGCACGAAAACGGCGACGCGGATTACGATTATTCCGACTTGGGTCCCGAAACTGACGTAGACGCGGTTGACGACGTCGCTACGATGCCCGTTAAAAATCTTTCCTACGAATTTTACGATGACAGCGACTCCGCTCACGACGAAAATCAACCTGGCAAAGACCCGAACGTTCTGGACAACATGGACGTGGACGAATCGATGAACGCCAATTTGAACGCCAATACCGACGTTACGCACGAACCGATCGCAGGTAATAACTTACACGACGATGACGAAGACGAAGACGACGACGACGACGACGACGATGACGACAATGACAACGACAACGATAACGACGACAACGACGACAATGATCGCGATCACGTCCACGATAATAACGACAATGACGTTCCCGATGAGATCGCGTTATCCAAGGCCCAGGTGCTGGACGAAAGTCCTAAAATTATGCACGAGGTAATTCACGAGAAAATGAATAACCAGGTTTGCGAACTACTCGGTGAAGGTATAGGCGATGAAGAAACGAGAGTGAAAAACGACGAGCAAGTGGATGACGCGCAGGATGTCGTTGACGAGGCTGGCCCCGTGGACTACGACGATTCTCCGCCCTCGCCGCAGGCTAACAGTAAGTGTGAATTACAAAGTAAATCGCGTTTCTATAAACGACGACCTACTTCTTCTTGGATCGCGAGATGCGTCTTGCTATTTGGCAAGTTCATTTTCTTGAGTTTCGTATCGGTCTATGATTTTTCCAGCTTTTGAGGCGAATTAAGGCCAGGTATCTTTGTTTCGTATCTCGAATTAAGTTTTTTTTTCCTGCTGAGAGTCGTAATTCGTCTTCTTTTCTATCGTAAACACATCGAAAATTCGAGTTACGCAGGATACGTATCGCGTGGTACGTAAACGGTGCAACGAAAATAGAGGTCCTCCGCCTCGTGAAAAATATTTTTCATTTGTGATTTATTTGTGATTTGAGAAAAAGTTTATCATCGAGATTATATTTGTTTCGAACTGCAAAGTTTGACGATTCGTTTTACGCGAAGAACAGATTAATTCGAATTAATTTTCATAAATGACGAACAAAATATTTTTAACGTAATATCAGGATCGAAAGGTGGAGATATTTTTTTATACTTTACCTTTTATATATGATGTCTATTGGCTTGAAACAGATTTTCTCCGATTTATATCAAAGGCGTATTATACGCACATCGAGCGACAACAGACGGAAAGAATTCAATTTTTGCAATCCGTGTAAAAGACTGATGCGAATATAATCGATAATTTTAAGATATCAACAGCTATGCAATGATAATTAGAAAATGAGATCTATCGCGCGTGAACGAGTTAAAAGGAAAAGAAAGGCATAAGTTTATTTTGTACGAGAAAGATAGCCGGTTAACAACGCCTTTTCTCGTAACGCTTTTCGTCCTATGTATTTTACCATATTCCTTTTGCGCTGGAACGCTGGATTTTGGTGATTCCAAGAAACCGGTTAGAAAGAGGATCGATACCGTCGTTGCGCGAAACTCGCATTATTTTACGCACTAACGAACGTTTCGAGAAGGTATTTAAATTCCAACTATTTAAATTACTATTTAAATTTGAAATAAGTATTTTAAAAGAGCTTTCATCGGGCTACGCTACACGCAAGTGTCTATCGTTAGATCGCAACGGATAATGTGAAATTCTTTTTCACAGTTGCGACACGAAGAAGAAATTGCTAGCAGTATAAATTATTTAAGTACGATACGTAAAAATTAAGCTAACAGATTTAAGTTCTAACAGATGAAAACAAGGTTACACACGATGCAATAATAATTTGAAGCCGTAAATTGATGGTGAATTTGAATTGATGGTACAAGTTCACCAACCGCACGTTTTCAGAAGAACAAACATTTTGTACAGCTTCTTTAATTCTCTAATTAATTGTTCTTGCTCTCGGTAGTCGATAAGTTGTGGTAAAAAGCGTCAAAAATGTGTTACGATGTAAGATGTAACCTTTAACTTAAAGTTAGCATTAAAAACAATTTCTTCGATCATTTTCCTAAACCGTGCGACGTTCTTCGCAAAACCTCTTTACCCTCGCGATGCAGATTTCGCGCGCAATCGTATACGACTTGTTAATCGATTTTCATAATCGTGTTTCCTAATCGTAATTCCGCGTTTCGTGCATTTTCTAAAAGATAATAGTCTAGATGAATATTACAGGAAGCCTTTCGAACGATAGAAACTGTCGTTTTCTCGCTATCATCTTCCGAGTTTCAAATTTGGTCAGACCGGATTTGGACGAATTGTCCGATATTAGACCTGTTCAGCTCGTAAATACAAACGTGAAACGTGGGACGCTGGAGAGTTGTTACGCGTTCTTTCTATCGCCTAGGAACCCGGCCCACTTTCCGCTGCACTTCGGCTTTCACCACCTTGTGCCAGTCACTGCGTTTCCTGCACTGATTGTCATCCGCCTCGCAAAAATTGCCAGCCTTCTCCCAACTCTATGGAGTCTTCCTTATCCCTTCCGTTCCCTTCATCGAACCGGCATCGTTTATATCCTCGACTTTTGTCATTTATCTTCGAAATATTTAGCATTGTTTGACATTTGTACGGAAGGGTGATCAGTCTGAAAAAGTACAACGTAATATTTACGATACATCAATCTAATTACTATTAATTACTCTCCTAAGTAATCGCCTAAACTCTTGTTTCAAAAAATATCACACTTTGAAACGTTATAAAATGTAAGTGTACGGTAATAAATTGATGCATAGACGATAAGAAGTAATTTCCTCTCGATCGTAGCAAGTTTTCCCTCGTAAATAAATTCGGCTTTTCATCGCCGAATTGAATAGGAAGAAACGTTAACTTCCTAACTGCAAACGGCTGAGCCTACGAACATCGTGATTCTAAAATATTCGCCATAAGTTGAACGATATACAGGATGGTTGGTAACTGCTGGTACAAGCGGAAAGGGGGTGATTCTACGCGAAAAAAGAAGTCGAAAATATAGAATAAACATTTTTCGTTCGAGGCTTTGTTTTCGAGAAAATCGACTTTGAATTTTCGCTCGGTACGCGTGCACTTTATCGCGTCTCGTTATAACGGATCTCACTGCAACATTTTCAGCAATTTTTGTAATAATAAACTGTACGATTACTTCGTATTATTTCATTATGTATTCCTAATTTTCCTTTACGGCAAAAACAAACTTAAACCGCGATAATATCCATCGAGACAACGATCTACAGTGAGATCCGTTATAACGAGACGCGATAAAATGCACGCGTACCGAGCGAAAATTCAAAGTGGATTTTCTCGAAAACAAAGCCTCGAACGAAAAATTTTTATTCTATATTTTCCACTTCTTTTTTCGCGTAGAATCACCCCCTTTCCGCTTGTACCACCAGTTACCAGCCACCCTGTATAAAAAGATACACATTTATTGTGAAACGAGTACGCAAGATGAACGGTGGATAAAATAATTAAAAAGACGATATTCGGTTGAAGAAGCTGATGAAAATCCTGCATTGATGTAAGCGTTAAACGCTTGCTGTGTATTCGCTAAGATTCGGATCGACCAGAGGATTCCTCGACTCGTCCTTCGGTAACAAATACATATCTAGAAGGTGAGAGAAGAATGGGAGGGAAGAAGAGATGGAGTTGATAATACGAAGTAATAAGTCTCGCGATGAAATACAGGATGCATCTGGAATCTGGGCTATATTAATACGCAAATGGAAAGAACATTGATATTTTACTTTTATTTTTTCTTACAAGGTACACGGTTATTCGGAGGGGTGTTTCGTTTAACTGGAAATGGTGGAATATCTCTCGAGGGATCGAAGTTACAAAAAGATTTATTCCTTCAAAAGTTGTTTGGTATATGGGCATCGGATAGTGTAAATAATTTTTTCGTATGTACAGTAGTGGAGAAGATATCAAAGTTGAGATAGTTTCTTTTTTTTTATGAAACCTTGTATTTTTTTATTCGTAATATGGTGACGTTTGTTCGGGTGAATACAACGACCTGTCGCACGATATTATTCCGTGTAGCGGAATGTCATAAATTAGATCCGAAGATGAACGTAAATTGGTAGCCGAACCCTGCGTGACTGCACCATCTAATTCCATCGAATTACGTCACATAAGATTCAACTTCGGATCTAATTTACGACATTACGTGGTACGGTGTCGTGATTTAATATCTCCTCCACTACTAAAAATATTATTTGCACTTCCTAATGCCCTCCTGTGTACCAAACAACTTTTGTACGAACGATTCCTTTGTAACGTCGATCCTGCAGATATTTCATCGTTTACGGTTAAACGAAACACTCTGTACATATGATGAATATTTCGAGTTGGATGTTCATCGATGTTAAATTAATGTTACGTTTAAGCGTTAATACAATTCAGACGTATCCTGTATACAGAATTTTACATACGGTCACGTTTAAGGGGAGCGTAAGGTTGAATATTTTCGTTCATGAGCAATAGGAAAGCGTTACCGACTGTTTTCTTCGAAGTACAGTATGATATTAAAAAAGGAGAACCGTCATGACACTTACGTGCCAAAGAAGCCACGTATGCCGTTCATGTATGCGCGCAGTTATTCACTATACCACGCCCCTCTTTTTCTATCTGTCTAAATTTATCTGAGCATGCATTCGCAAGGTCGTTTTACTCCTACTATGTCGTCGGTGAATTTTCTTAATATTTAATTCGGGTTGTAAGAAAATTAATTATACTTTTACAACGGCTATGATAATTAGAAACTTTGTTAAGGACATACGGCTTTATTTATTGAAAATCGATATCCTAGGCGAAATATTAATATATAATTTCTTGACTGCGTTAAATATAGAAATATAATTAGTTATATTTATACAGTTTCCAAATTTCTTTACAATTGAATCGTTATGGAACTAGACACTTGCTTGATACGTAAAAATTTATGATATCTCTTCTTTTATTCGTTTTCTGTTTTTATCCCACCCTTCTTTTTTAGGGACTCAAATAAAATTCATTCGAAGAATACAGTTTTTATATCGTTCAAACGTCGTATAAATCTCTGAGATTATTACCAATAACTATGATAATTACACGCGCGCAAAATTCACAGTGTCAAATTTACCGCCAAACGGTCGAAGTATCTGGAATCGTCGTGAATACGTGCGATTGGATAGGAGAGTCGTGATACATTTGGATTGGCGCACGAGTGTGCGGGCATCGACCAATGGCACGCCATGCCGCGTGGGTCGACTGGAGGGGGTTCCGGCAGTTGGACTCGAGCCCCGGACGATTGCGAATGTGCGACTTCTTTCATCCTGCTTGAGTTGTTTTCGTCGTGTAAAATCACTTGAATTAGTGTATAGTGCGTTTTGATAATAAATTAATCGATTATTTCTTCTGAGATCGACGCATAACTTCTATAAAGTTTCGTGTAGTATTCAGAAGCAGACGGTGCCAGTGAAAGAGCGTTCTCTAAGGTATGTACGTTAATCACGTCCACCATGAGCCGTTTACGGAGAATTTAAATTTGGAACGGATGCCGGCCGGCGTTCAATCTGCCGGTTGATTTCGTATGATACGTAGGATTTCGTAGCCAATTTTCCAAATTTTCCAAATGTTACTCGTTATATCGATTCGTTGGTAAAATCCTCGTATCCTTAGTTTGTTTCATTATTGTTCTACAAAAGGCCGACCATCGTCGTCATGGGCTTGGCTGGATTTCTTAGAATTAAATTCAAAGGTTGATGCATAGCCAAGAAATGGTGAGGTAGTAGATTCTTTCCGTTCGCCTTCACGCGGTGGAAGTTGAATTTCTAATAGCTTTTTTTCTTTCTTTTCTATCGATTCGGAGAGCATACGACATATAAAGTTGTTTTATTGATATCTGAAGATTGAACATTTGTAGCGGCGTGCATTTCAAAAATGAGTGGTAAAATGAAGAATTTGTTTGCTCCTTGGCGACATAATCCACACAACGTAAATGTACATATAGCTGAAACGTAGTATTATTCACGTTCCATGGACACACTGTGACGTTAGCAAAATGGTACAATTCAAAAATCACGTACGATACGTTTTATAACCTGGATCGAATTTAACAATTTTATGCGATGATTTATTGAAAAAGAATAGTCTTATTTTGAACGTATCTATACTTTGTTTCTAAGTATTTGATATAATTTTAAAATTTATTTAAATGTTTCGAATTTCTTCAAATGCATTTATAGAAATGAATATAGAACATAGAGATTTGAGCTGATATACTACGTTTCTTCGATTAACCAATTATCTTATTAAGTTAATATCATTGAAATTATTACCTATCGCAATTAATAGATTCGTGTTTATGTAATATTTATACTTATATTTCATTGGTTTCATTTTGATAATACTATATACATAACAGAATTCTTACAAGTTCCAACTGTTTAACTTGTTAAGCCCATTATAGAATAATTTAGAAAAATATGTTACATCACTAAAAATTAGATCAAAGTTGAACAATATTTGCAGCAAAGAATTCTCAGAAAATTCATTATCCGTACGAATCTGTTTCAATTACTTGAGATGTTTTAAATATAATGTAATTTTAATATATAAAAAATATAACAATAAAAAAGAAATCGACTCCGGTTAAATGCACTATTTTACCAATTTTACGATATTTCACTATGTGTATACTATTTTGTGTATACTATTCGGTACATCGAAACATGCATAATTTATATGTACAAAAATAATATCCATATCGTGAAAGTATGGCGGTGAATTTGCAATGCAGGATGCACTGTCTAATTTTTTATCAGTTTACCCGTATTGGTCACAATCAACGATACATTAGCCTTTTAGAATTTTCAAACTATCATTTGGATACGGGTTTCCGCCATCTGCTTTATTTACAAAGCGAATAATTTTTATGAAACAAAAAGGCTGGTCAAAGTTATTGAAGAATATAGAATTTTGATATAAGAAAGCAATTTTAAGAATCTTAATTCCGCGAGTGCGTTTATTAAAATTTTATTTGATTGACATGCAACATTTTTTCCAATATTCATGTATTTTTTGATAACGTCTAGGAGTAGAATCCCAATATGCCAGTTTACAGTTTTGATTGCTACTTGTGTATGTATGTAGTTCATTTATAAATCTAACCTAAAACAGGTCTGTCTAAAATCTGACCCAATCTTAAACCTAACCTCATTTACCTGCAACCTCGATTGGGTGATATTTAATGTTCTGCGAATGTGTACGTCCACGTCGAGTGGACAGTATAGCGTAACTGTCTTCGACATTAAAGTTTTCTAAACTCACTGATGCTTTTCTTTTCTTTCTTTTTATAATACTCTACTAGTCAAATATTATCAGAAAATTTAGAGATCATTTAAAAATTATTCTTGCTCTAAAGCAAAATTTAATCTTTCATTTTGTAGATTCGTTGTCGCATAATTTAATATTTATTTTTTTAGATGATATTAGAAAAATTGAATTTTCATTATTTTCTATAAATTCATAAATGAACCAAATAGATATTATTTATTTTAATATAATATAGATCTGTGATATAAGAAAAGACCTTGGTATAAATGTTTTAATGTATTATACATATAATTTGGGAATTATCAAAAAACTGATAGTATGATCTAAGAATATAAAGAAAACCTTAGATAAAAGAAACGTAAATTATAATTCTGAATAATATTCTCTTTTCTAAGATGTTATACCGTGTGAACAGAGTGAGTCGCATTACCGTAAAAGAAATATAAATATAAATAATATGTTAATACAAACATTAATATTTATTCCGAGATGGTTAATTACCTTGACGATGATGGATTAAATTCGCATATTATGTTTTGAACGTCATACGTGTTACGTATATCTTTAATCGATTAATGCCTTACGAAAAAATACCTATAAATATTAACAGATAATTATTGTACTGTATGAATTGTATGACTCGTATGACTCGTATGACTCACAATAGGAGATATCATGGTATACAATAAATTATATCGTGAACATCCTTTTATCTAATATCGATAAAAGCGAAAACTCTTCTGCATTTTTGCACCGCGTCTTTCTATTTTTTAAATCGATCAATGTTAAACATTCTACGAGTAATTGTACTCCAATGGTAATAGAATATACGTACCATGTTAAAAATTTGCGCGTCGACCCATTGCGTGTCGACGCAAAAAAAATTAAGGGTGTCATCAGGTAAACACATGGAGTAAACGCGACAATGGGGAAAAAGTGGAACACGCTGCTCTGAAGCGTGTTAATTAGAAAAAAAGAAAAATATTGCGAATATTATCCCCAGTGGCGTTTGTTATATAATTAATATTAAAAACTCTATGTCGTTGAATCACGTGCTACTAACTGTATTGCAGTTTTGAAAGCCCGAAAAAGATATAAGCGCGGTCGGTTTAGCGTGTCACGACATTAGCGAGGTCTCTCGTCTGCAAGCTGGTAATTGGATCTAACCTAGTGCGTGTAGCATGGATCGGCTTACCTCAAACTTAAGTAAATTACACTGGCCTATGTATACGACGCATCGCGTTCTTCGCGGTCGTGATCTTCCCTATACCAATGATATAGGAAGATGGGATAAAGACCATCGCATACGGTACATTAATTCGTCGATTCTTCCAGGAAAACGATCGAAAATTATTTAACGACGAATTCGATATCTCATGAACCATGATTGAACTTGGTTAGATTTTACAAACGAAAAGCTTGGAGGAAAAATGCTACAAGTGATCAAATTTTTAACGTTTTAACGTTTTGAAACGAAGCCAAATGCTAAACGTTTTACTTCGACGTACATACACGCACTCATCGTACGACAGAGAGAAACACGCAGTGCAAATGTAAAAGAAAGAAATTCCTTGAGGAAAAATGCACTAGCGGAGTATGTAACTATTATAAAATACTGGACAGAGAATGTAATGTAAAACCGTATTAACTGGTTAACTATGCTTCACTGGTTACTCACACTGTACTATATCCTATGCTCAAATAATTACATTTCCCCTATGCTCGAATATTAAACGTTCAATCGGTTATTATCTGAATATCCGGCCATTCAATTCTCAAGGGTATTTGCAGTGAAAAGCATTATATATGTATGTGGAAATATTTATCTGTAGTAATTAATTTAGGAATACAATTTATTTAGTTAATTTGTACATGCATCTTGAGACAATCGAAACGTTTCACTTTTATGAAATATCGTCCTTTTCGGGTTTGGTAGTTCCAATGTTGATTAACGATTTACAGTCATAAACATTGACTTTTTGATTAAAAGAATGCGCGTTTCTCTTTCAATGTTATCCTAAAACTGCTTGCTTGATTCGTAGACAGAAGCCACAGGTTCCGCAAAGAATTTAAATTATTTGAATTACAAAATATTCAGGTACGCGTAGAAAATAATTTTATATACGCTCGATGCTTGACGGTATTTGCAACAAATAGGAAACATTTTCTCCTTATGCTTTTACGTCTGCCAGAGCTCCATATAACGGTGTATACATGTATGTATGTATACATGTTATAAAGCAAGAACTGTAAAAGAAAAACTGTAAATAAATTGCCGATATATCGGCTTATCGCTATGAACAGATTAGCGTTTCGAACGAAAGTGAAAGCAATATTCTCGTAATAATGGATAAGCTTTTTCTTTTCATACGTCATTAAATTGACATTTTGTGGCGAGACCCTTCATCGATATATGCGTTTCAAGGTTAAGTCTATTTTTAATTTGCGATACTTTCTCGGGCGAGCCTTCGTAATAACGTGGAGAGTTTTATGTCACTCATTGGATGAGGGAGGGGGTTCTATACGATACACAGCTTCCCATGGTACAAGATATTTTCAAATACTCCGTAATTTATATTATCAATTTTTTTCATAGATAGTATAAATAAACGTGCAAATGAAATTATGTTAATGTTTCATCTTATTCGCAAATAATACGCGTAATTTTATCTATACTAGATTTTTAACCGTAACATCGCCGAGCGATCCTTAGGTCTACCTAACGACCATGCAAGACCTAGAACAGAACACCGCTCGATATCGTGATTCTTAATCGCGTTTGACGAAAGAGGAAGTAGAATAAAAACAGCAATACGATTTCAAATAGAAACCTCTCGGTATACGTGTGTCGTACTCGGAACGCATGTGTAACAAACCGTAGCTGTAGTAAACGATCGCGGCATGGCGTTTATTGTCCGTGCGAAGCCGATAATTTGTCCAGCAGCGATCCTTACTTACGTCAAATCATTGTTCCGAAACTCGTAACCATCTGTGACGTTTTACGCTCGCTCGAATCACAGTCGGTAACGTAGCTCTTCCTTTTGTTTCGATATGATCAGTCTTTCTCAAATACTTACTACGTTGGAGAAGTCTAACGTATCGTTGCGCGTTTTTCAAGCTGCGCCGCACACCGTTCTAAATTCGCGCAAAATACACAAGTCAACGCGATACAAATATAACGAAACTACGTCGAATCCCATGATTTTTAAATAAAAAACACTAAGTGTATATTTTTTCCCATGCAACCAATGAAAAATGAAATATTATTATTCTCGTTAGAAATAGACGAAACTTTTCAAACAGACTAGTACTTGTACGCCACTCGAGTACGAGTCTGAGACGTAAATAAAATTATTAGAAAATTCTCATAGTAAACACAGTCGTGTATGTTCGTGGGTCATATATCGAATTCGTCGTGTTTGCTGGTTATCCACGACCGTTCAAAGACCGATACGTTCGACCTCTCGCAGATCGCTAGGAAACCACAGCATCCTTGTAAAGAAAATATGTACTTTTTGCCATTCGAATCGGGTACTGTACATCGAATGACAACAGGGATCGGGTCAGGTGCAGCTTAGAGAGACTGAGCCTCGAATAGCGGCAGAGTGTCGGTTCGCTTTTATTTTTCCTGTCTCTGTTCTGCCTGCTTGTCGCCGGTTTAAAATTAGCTCTCCCTTGCTCTCTATATACACCAAGTTGAACCGATGCGTTGCACCGTACGTACGGTCGAAATGAAGAAAAAAGCGAAGAACGAAGAAGCAGGAGAAAAAGAAGCTAGCTAAAGAGAGAGAAAGACACGCGTACGGATACAACGGGAGTCCTCTTTCGGGACAAATCTTTTCGACGCACGCTCTTTTTTCTTTGGTTTTTTGCTTTTCGCCTCGTTCCGATGAATCTTCCTGCAGACTTCGTTTAGTTTAGGGTATTGTATATGTATAAATACGCGGCACAATGTCCCCTGGTGTATACTAACTTTGGATACAAGTTATCTCGAACAACGAATACGAAGATGATGATAAATTCAACGTTTTCGTTATTTTTATTGGAATAACGCGCAGCGTCGGAAACGATGCTTCGTTAATCGAAATCTGTTCCGAGATTGAAATTATCGGCTGAAAGAGAACGATGGAACGCAAATGCAAAGGAGCGAACCG
This sequence comes from Bombus vosnesenskii, assembly GCF_011952255.1. Taxonomy (NCBI): domain Eukaryota; kingdom Metazoa; phylum Arthropoda; class Insecta; order Hymenoptera; family Apidae; genus Bombus; species Bombus vosnesenskii. Next base: position 3,043,383 of record NW_022882951.1, on the reverse strand, counting down.
AGAAAAGAGGAGGACTATCCAGCTAAAATAGTTGTCGTCTCGGGAGGGAAACTAAATGGATGCAAGTATGTATCTCGAAAGTTGCACGCGGAGATCGTTGGAACGGATTTGCGTTGGTGGTAAGGAAGGAAGGTTAGAATTAGGAACGAGTTAAGACAACGTTCTCCGCGTGGGTTGCCCTTTTTTTGGCATCCCTTGAGCCTGTTTCTATGTACACTTTTGGCTTCTAGAGTTTTCGATTACGTGAAGTGGTAACTGCCTATCGCTTTACGCTGTAAATGTATCTTTTAATAGTAGTTGCTCATCGTGATCGTTTCCTCTTATTAACCGCAGAAAGAATATGTATGTTATTAAAATATTCTCGCTAGATTGCGGGCGTTCGTTCGTCTGAAATACATTAAAATATGAAAATGATATACGCGTGGTATGGAAACGTAACACGTGAAAATGTACAGAGGTATATTCATTTACGCAAAGAATACGCAAAATATGCAACAAGTGCATATATCGAAAGCGTGCTGTAACGATGAAACATTTATTAGCCACGCGTGATGATTACACATAGTTAAAATTGCAATAAGCTATAGGCGTTTATTTAATATACATACGTGTGTGTGTGTATATATATACATATATCGGATCTTTTTTGATAATAATATATTATAACAAATCCCTTATTTAATACCAATAGCTAAATAGCAGGTGCGTAGTATTTATAGCTTAGAATATATCTGTGACCATAATTATTCGCATAAATAAATAAATGATCGAAAAAAATATATATGATTTGCAAATAAAAAGGATCAGCAAATACACCAAAGTTTAAGAAGATTCTTAGTTTCTCTGAAATATCCTAAGCTTCCTTTTATATCCTCAAATTCTCTTAAACTCGATTCAAATAATCACTGCGTAAATCATTCTCTTCTTTGTTATATCACAACTTCGTTTAGTTGGTCGATTTCATTAGTTGGTCATTTGTGCATCGTTAACGTTACATTCATTCGTTATAGCGATACCATGTCAGCGCTGTAAGAGCAAAAGACGTGTTTTATTTTCATAAAAATACTGGGACGCCCGATGATCTCGTACAGAACGACACAAATAAATCGTGCATGCGTTTAAAAACTTATTCAACGTGTAAATATAAGCAAGATATATATATAATAAGAATGGCATGAATGCCATAAATCAAACGCAATACGTTTCTCGATATTTTCAGTCGTATCTGTTCGTTGGTTTCTTTCGATAACATTTCATTCGAAATGAGAAAAGAGGAAAGAATTAACTTAAGATACTATATACAGTTGGGAACATAAATATCGTTCGGCTCTTTCAAACGGAATAACTTTTCTTTAAATTGGACCAAACGACATTTTTTGAAAAGTCAGAAGGCTCGGTTTATTGGACGGACGCGTAAAACAAATTTTGTAAAGGTACGTTTAGAAGATTGAAAAAAGAAAAAAAAAACGTAGATCGGTCGATATCGTTCCGTGGCTTCGAATCGTATCGTATTAAACGATCACGACATTGGAATTTCATATAGACGAAACTCACGCTCGATAATCTGCAACATTTTTTCATCCATATTTTATCGATACATATCGCTATTCATGGATCGCATCGATCATTACCATAATCTGCTCGAGCACAAGCACACGCCATAAATTGGAGAAACATTGGCAAACGTTTCGTAGCGCGAATACTAACTCCCCTGCCAACGTTTCCCTAATTTATGATACTGAAAGAATCGATGTGTGTGTGTGTGTGTGGCGAACGGGGTGTTTTTCACCTAGGAACCTATCGTAGAGTCTGTTTCAACGACCGAACACGAATATCGGAGGAACATCTCGACGAAGCAAACTCGAAGGGGTGGGTCGATCAGCCGGCGCGGCACGGCGCGGCGCGGCGGAGCGATGGCATCCCGTACGGTGAATCAGAGTATGGGGTGAATTTGATGGAACACCGGTTGCTCGTCTTTAAAGCGAAATTCCCTGCACCGACGGCAGGGTGAGTCACCTTGTGTGTGCAGGGCCAGAACCAATCGTAGGAGCGGCGTTCCTGTTGGAGATGAGGTGCGACTGTTGCTATACGCGGTGTGTGTGGTGGTACAGGTGGGTGGTGGCAGGGCCGTCGCGGAAGGGGGTGCACCGGGGGCTCTCTAGACTAGATCGATAATGCATCTGTTGGCGGGCGTAGTTCCTCTTAGTCAGCGGCGATCGCTCCTGCGGCCAGATATCCTACTGCAAACTCGCTTGCTTCTTCGACTTGTGAGTACTATCGCCCTTTCTCCAACGATCACCGTCCTATACTTCGCGTTTACGAATTGCCACAGTTTTTTCTCCTTTGCGTTCTGTCTCGTTGCATTTTTTGTTCTGTTGCAGCACGTTATCGTGTCGTGAGAAAAAGAAAGAAAAAAAGAGAAGCGACGTGGGATCGAAAACGGTAGTAGAATCGATCGTCACGAAGTCTTATCTCGATGTTTGATCTTTGATGCTTCGAAACAGTTTTTGTTCCTTCTGTAGCAAGCGGACCGTGTATCGTTAACGCATAGGGTCGAGCCGATCGTGTTTCGCCTACGAACCGATGGTCGTTTGACGTAACTGGCGATGCAAGTACCATCGATATATACGTTGTCTGCGTATATTTAGTTCGTCGTGAAAAAAATTCGAAATTCGTCGAAATTTGTAAATAAGTGATCGACGCGTTAAATCGCCAGGTGAATTTTGTATGTCTCGCTGTCGGTGCCGGAGTGTCGCTTATTTCCGTAGGACACGGTACATGCATGTGTACGTAATTAGTATTTTATTAGAAAAAAAAGAAACGAAATTACGTAAACGCTTTGTGCTGCATTTACTGTCATAGCGTTAAAAAATATTACAGAGTTTACAAATACTACTAGTTCTTTTAATTTAAATACTTGGACGCTAGAACTAATTTCCCGTAAACTGTAATCTAAGTATTTCGAAAATAAATAATCGTGTAGATAAAATTACGTTTCTACGCGACGTTGATCTTGCAAGGAAACGGTTCGTGGTTTCTGATCGATTCAATGATTCCAGCGTAAATCAATTTCGACGAATTTTGTCGTTTTTCGTCACCGGTGATCGTCTCTTCAACGCGTTAATAACGAAAATTATATTTTTCTGTTTTCGTTTGGTCGTTTCGATAGTTCGACTATCCTCGGTTGCTCGAGCTGCGCTTTATCGCTGTGTTAATTTTCTAAGGCCACGACTTCGTCCAAGCGAGTTTATCTCTTCGTACGATGTGTCCAAGCATACTTAAATCGTTAGCTAATTCGGAATATCATTTCTTTCGCTACGTTTAGTTGATTCAAATTTACAAACATTTAAAAATATTAATTGTGCGATATTTACAGGATTATTACGCGACAGGTGCATTTAAAAAACGACATTGACGTAAACGTTAGCTGTTGTTATTATTAACTGGTTGTTTATCGATATCAATTGTTCGCAGAGCCTCTTCAGCATGCACTGATCCACGAACCGGATAATGTAGCGGACAGCGAGGATTCCGAAGACGAATGGAACTATTATCGTATTGATCCGAACAAAGAAAAAGATTCCGTAACGCCTGTCGACGAACCACAGGAAACGAAAAACGTGGAAGAAGAAACCGACGTACCAGAATTAGCTGTGGAAGATATCGAGTCGAAAATCCAGTCTGAAGGCATAGAGGAAGATATTAAATGCGAAAGTCCGAAAGAGGAATCGCCTAAGCTTTTTAACACAGAGGTATTTTTCAATTTTAATTGAACATTTTTCATTTCCACTATTTGTGTATATTTACTTCTACCCTTGTCGATAATAATTGGCTATTTGTTTATTTACGATGCCCCGGCATCGTAGCATCGGCAGCAGTTGCTAGGTCCGATTCGAATCGGTATTTCGTTTGATCCGTTTCGTTTCTTTCGTTATATTTTGTTTTATTTTGTCGTTAAATCGAACGTTTCGCCGGATCTTAATTAACGCGATACTATTAGGTTTTAACGGAAAATCGTTTTTTGCAAATAGATTAGCACCGAAGATAGAATGGAAGAGAAACCGATAAAATTGGAGGATCGTTGCGCAGAGGAGCAAGATCAGCCGAAGGACGTGGATTTTCAATTGAATCCTGACGCGGCAGAATTCATTCCCATTTCACCGCAGTTTATGGGAACGAGAATGAATCTCGTCGAGGATTATCCTGTTTCTGGCTCGCCTTTCAAACAAGTTCCACAGATGGACGACATACAGGTACCCAGTCAGAGCGAATTCGAGAAAGAAGTGTGCCAGCGACCAAGAGAAGTCGAGGTCGAAGAGAAAGAGTACCAAAATGGCGATAGTGTGTCGTGTCGTACCACCGACTATACAGATTTTATGCCTGATCAACAAAAGGCGACCAGTATATCCGGGAATATGGACGATTCTGAAATATCGTCGACGAAAGCTGAATTTGGAGACGAATCGGCAGTCAGCTTCTTAACAGCTAGCGAATTCCACAGAACAGGTATCTCCGCGATAGACGAATCTTTCTCAAGCTCCGACCGCGAGTATGACATCGCTAAAGACCCGATGGCTATGTCCTTCACACCCAGCGACTTCGAAGCGGCGTTCGACAAAAGCGTCGACTTGAACGCCGTTCATAATCTAAGCAACACCGATTTGGAGGATAAGAATGGCATTATGGAAAAGGAGGAAGAAGAAGAATTCATGGCGGAATCACCGAACATGGAAGTTGACTCGAAGAACGTAATAACCACCGGACCCACTGCCGAGGAACTGCTAGACAAGAAGCCAGCATTTTCCGACAAGCTCGTTGACGTATTCGCGAATCTGTCTTTGCAACAAGAAAATTGCCAGGATACTTTCATCGGGCACGCGGACGAATCGGAAACCAACAGCGTTGATTTCTTGAATCCGCGATCAGAGTGTTCCCAATTGGAACAAGAAGAAACCGTGAAATACGATCATTCCCCATTGGCCGAGAATTATTCCGTGGAATTCGAGTCGAAAAAAGAACCCGTTTCCATTGATAACGAACAACCGTTATCGCCTTCGAGCGTCGACATAGACGAAACCAAGCTCATAGACGAAGCTAGCGAGGACACCGCTGCTCTTGCTGGAAGCGATCTTCAAAAAGATATTTACTCGAACGAGGCTGATACTCCCTCGTCCTTGTCACCAGTTCCTGATGCGATGGAAAATGATTCGATGATAGCAACCACTGAGAGCGCACAAGTTCAGTCTTCCATACAGGTTCGATCTTCGTTACACGCGGATGCTCCAGAATTTATACCCACTCAATACAACTTCCAATCGTATGGTATGGAAAGCAACGAAGTGGTTTCCCAATCGTCTGCCGCCGAAACGATCGACGTTTGTCAAGTGTCACGTACGGAAGAAACTGCTGATTCTTATCAAACGTATTCCACAGAAGCTGGTGACGCGTTCGAACTGGTTCAACAGGATATAGTTTCAAACGTACAGTTCGATGAGAAGGAAGCCGACGATTTAGTATGCACGAAATCACCGGTGCAGGGAGTGAATTTATTAGATTTTGCCGAAGAACAGCAGGACGTTTGCGTAAAACATCCTGCCTCTTTGATGACACCATCCCTTTCTCCCCAGGAACTTCAGGAAAAACCAGTTGACGATATTGTTTGCTCTATGGAATGCCCTATCGATATTGGCCAAAAACTAGATGCAACCGAATCGAAAGACGTTACTGCGGAGGACGAAGCGGAGGAAACAACGAACTCTGTAGAGGAACCGATGGAACCAACGATGTCGACAGAAGCGACGGTGGAAGCTGTAGAGCCAAAGGCGGAGCCAGTTGAAGAATTTACTTTGAATTTGTCCGATTCTATGCAAGAATTCACAGGTTTGGAGAACCAATTGCAACCTACGGAAGACGAGATTCTTAAATCCGAAGTTGTTAAGGATCTTGAGGAAGAACTTATAAAGAAGGAAGAATCGAGAAATGTCACCACAGAACCAGAAAAACTCACAGAACCTGCAGTCGAAGTAGAATGCATGATACGAGAAAGGCAGGAGATCGAAGAACTTTTGCCGGAAGTTGATAAATCAGAAATCAACGGTGAGCCAGAAACAGAAATTGAACAATTAAAATTGGAAGAGCCAAAAGTGGATCAGATAGAAGTTAAAGAGCCAGAAATTAAAGATCCGAAAGTTGAGGAGTCAGAAATTAAAGAACCAGAAATTAATGAAGCAGAAATTAAAGGACCAGAAATTATGGAGCCAGAAATTAAAGAACCAGAAGTTAAGGAGTTAGAAATTAAAGAACCAGATGTTAAAGAATTAGAAATCAAAGAACCAGAAGTTAAAGAAACAGAAATTAAAGAACCAGAAGTTAATGAAGCAGAAATTAAAGAGTCAGAAATTATGGAGCCAGAAATTAAAGAACCAGAAGTTAAGGAGTTAGAAATTAAAGAACCAGATGTTAAAGAATTAGAAATCAAAGAACCAGAAGTTAAAGAACCAGAAGTTAAAGAAACAGAAATTAAAGAACCAGAAGTTAAAGAAACAAAAATTATGGAGTCTGAAATTAAAGAACTAAAAACTACGGAGTCAGAGATCAAAGAACCAGAAATTACAAAGTCAGAGATCAAAGAACCAGAAATGATGGCGTCAGAGATTAAAGAACCAGAAGTTAAAAAGCCAGAAGACGTTAAGGAACTGGGAGAAGCGAAGGAATTGGAAATAGAAAAGACAGTCCAAGTTGCAGAAAACAAAATCGTCGAAGCAGCTGCAACGGCGGCCGTGACCGCTGCAGCAGTCACAGCGGGTGCAGCTGCAGCACAAAGCAAAACGAAATCAAAGGTATCCGCAGCAAAACCAATGAAATCTTCTTCGAAGACACCTGCACCGAAATCAGTGCCAACGTCCCCCTCGAAAACTCCAAGTTCCACGACGCGTACGCCGACTGCGGCAACGAAAAAGCCATCGACACCCTCTCGTCCGAAAGATCTAGACGCTCCGAAGAAATCTACGGTTTCAACCGCTGCAACGGCCAGCAAACCATCAGTTTCGAAGACCGCTACAAAAACAACGACATCGACTACTACAACGAAACCAACTAGCAGAACCAACGTCAGCAGTGTCTCTAAACCAAAACCTGTCGCCACGACATCCTCGCCGAAACCGACTTCCACCGATAAGAAACCTACTGCAAACGGTGACGTGAAACCTTTGACTAAACCAACCGCGACTAAACCTTCTAGCAAAACACCGTCCATAACCAAAACCACGCTAGTCAAAACATCCACTACGCGACTGTCCTCCGGAACAACGACGAAACCGAAACCAGCATCTGCTACCACCACGACCGTCAAATCCAGCATAACTCCAAAATCCAGCAGCACCGCGACCAACGCTTCCAATACTACCACGGCGGCTAGTACGAGACCTAAAACGGCTCCAGCCGTTGGAAATGCTATGAAAGCTCGCTTAAACGCCAGCAAGTCGCCTATAATCGATAAACAAGTTAAAGAAACAGCCAACAAGCAGATTTCCATGGGGCGAACAAGTACCGCTGCTAGCAAGACGACTCGTTTATCTACCAGTGCTTCTACCACAACCACGGTAAAACGTGTATCCTCGACAACGAAAACTACCACGGCTGCGTCACCAACCAAGAAATCTACCACTGTAACGAAAGTTTCCAAAACTTCGTCTATGGGAAAAACGACAAACATCGACAAAGGAAAGGTACTACAGAATGGCGTGTCTGAGATAAACGCGTTAATCGACTCGATGATCGATGACGTACCGAAAAAAGATCTGTCGCCTGTTGTTACTCCAAACGATAACCAGCTGATCATGAGTTCCGATTGAATTTGCGGTAAACAAGACCGATTTCAATCTTAGTTTTATGTCGATCGTACATCACGCACTGATAAACGTTCTATATTTACCAAAAAAAGAGAAACATCAGAACATCCGCTAAAAAAAAAAAGTAGTTTCTTAGGGAATATATAACGAACCGGAAAAAGTTTTTACTATAATTAGCGTAAACTATAAAATATAATATATTAATGTGTATATGTACCGATGAAGTAATAAGTCTGTTTATCTATATCGGCGGAGAGAGATTGTGCGAGAGAAAGAGAATGGATGAAAGCGTGAGAGAGTGAGAGAAAGAAAGAGAGAGAGAGAGAGAGAGCGTGCGAGAGAGGGTGGTGTAAGAGAGAATATATACTAAAAAAAAAAAGAAAAAGAAAAAATAAAATATATGCTATCGCTTTTGACTGCTTCGATCGTACTGGAAATGTGATGTCTTGCTGGTAGCAAAAGATATGTAATAAAATCGGAATGCGAGAGAGAGAGAGAGAGAGAGAGAGAGGGAGAGATAAGAAAGAAGAAACGCGAATTAAAAAGCGAGGAAAATATCGAATGTTTTTTTTTTTTTTTTTTTTTTTTTTTGTAAATAAATGGACGCATTTCCGGAAGCGGTCTTTGAGATATTAATTGAAGAGGAATGCCCACTCTTGGTGCTGTAACTGGCCTGTAAACATGACATTACACAAGCAGCGCAAGTTCACCAAGTCACCAACAGTTAAAATTCGGAATCCGGAGAGAGTGTTACGTCACGCTTGACCGTACGAGTCGGTTTCTTAACATATTCTTAACGTAAATGACGAAGCTGGACGGTTTTTTATACTTTTTAATTTTATATGTGCATTATACATGATAATAATTAATCGCCGTACTTTTTATAGAAGAAAACTTACATTACACATACATGTAACGCGTATGTACAAATACGTACGCAGAAACATATAAACATAACATATGAACACGAACGTATTCACACATTCGAACATACACGTACACATAAACAGAAAACGTGGACGACAGGTAACATATATTTATTTTTCTTTGTTTGTTCCTATTCCGAAGTTGAGTATACTGCGAGAGAATATTATAAACTTGTCATTCATTACTACTATTCTTATGTATTCTCTATCCATCTATGTACAGCACTTCTATGAGTTAATGTGATATCTATTATATTAAATAAATTCGAACAAATACGAAACGAAAGGACAATTTATATGTGTAACACGTGAAAATCAACTATACACATAACGTGGAAAAATGCGAGCAACGATGAAAGAAGAGGGATTTATTCAAAAGAATGATTGCAATACGAGGAAAAGAATCGATTACCCTGCTAAGGACCATTTCGTTGCTCGGTTTTAAAGGTGCGACTGAATTATACATTCGACAGGTATTCGATCTTTATTACCACTAAACGATACGAATAAAGAAGTAAAGAAAATTTTCAATGCTATTTATGACAGTCCCACGGAATTTTTAACTACCAAAATAACATTACGGTGTAAAACAAAACGCGCATATTCTTTTATTTATGTTTCTCATATTATCATCCTTTCTGTTTCTTTCTCTTTTCGTATACAGACTAGTTGTTGCTCGGGTCTATTTGTTTATAAATTTATCCCAGAGCCTCTTCGTACACTACGTTAATATGTAGTGTGTTATACACCCATCCATCATGCCCGTACTCAATATTCGGATCTTATTGCATCGCAGAACATCTTTTATTGACCCATCGCGTTCTTATTGACCGATAAAGATGAGCGATCCACGCATCTGTTCTGCGTTTTATTTTACGTTGCCACTGGCACACTACCTTTCTTTGAATAGTACATCGGGTTCTATTTTTTTAAAAAGAAGTTTCCCATCATCATCAGAAGAAAAATGACACCGAAAAGTGAGCGGTATAAACTGCAAGCGTAATGAATCGAAAAGCCCCAAAAACTATCCTGAAATTAGAAATACAATCGCAAAGCTTGATCGCGATAGCGTTGATACTGACACAACAATCGGCAATAGATACCTAACGATAAGGCCCTCTAGCTTCGAGCATCCCCACCATTGCGTAGGCTGATGAGCCAAACCACTAAAATACATCTACATACATACATATGCATACAATTGCGATGGAAAGTGAAAAATTGCATCAGTAAGTTTTATTTTCAGCGAAACGATCAACGTTATATCGTATTGTATCGAGGCTTGTGCCTATTACAATCTGTTTTGAGTATGGGCACGTTTGATACATTTTGTTTCTAACTTAATTTATTGGTTAGAACTATACCTCCAGCTCAATTTCTTTCGTTATTCTAAGTCTTATCTGCTAATGCGTTTGTACATATGTATGTTTCTATAATACTATAATGTTGTACGCGAGTATATATATGTTTCCTTAATTAATAATTCTCTGTTTTTGTGTTAGTATTTGGGTATTTAACCGAATGATTAATAACTTGTTCAATGAATTATAAAAGATGAACGACTATTCAAGCATGTTCCATACGAAATTATAATTTTGGTTTTCCTTCTCGAAAGATGAATACTACTCGAAACTTAGAGTTTGAAACTTCAGAGATATAAGTACAGCCTTGAATCAGTAATTAACTTTCAATGATGACTATATATCAGTTTCGTCTTCTCTTTGACTCTATCTAAACGATCAGAGGTCACGTGATCTTTCCTTCATATAGGATGAATGAGTTTATTCCCATTAAATAATACGCCACTCTATATACACATATACGCGCGTGTATTACTTTTCACTATTTGAAGGTCAATTTAACTTGTAAGTGCTTCCTTCTGTTCATCGGTGCAAATCACATCTTCGATCATCAACCATACCCTGAGGTGGGTTTACGGTAAAACAGAATCATCGATCCTCTTTCGCTAACTTCGTACTATCAGTTATCAATTTTATGTTTCTATTTTCTAAACCCCTATTCGAAAAATATTATACATTATATAATATTAAATATATTAGTAATAACGGTATTGATATAATTCATTTTTGTTCATGATTGTACTCATTTTTTCTCTCTTCCATCTTTTTTAGTTTCCATCTTTCATTGCTTTTTCATACTAATATAATTCCGAAACATTTAAATATTCCTTATTTTTAATTGCAATAACTCAGAAATTAAGATTAGAAATTACTTTTTCTCGCTATATAAATACGTAACTACATCTTATTACAAAACTTAATAAAACTGTACCCTATATACGACTATATGGACTAGCTTGTATAATTTTTTTTACAGAGAATAATAGTATAAGTAGCTTTCCAATTGTATGTATGTACATATATTTTATATCTCATTGTAAAATTTACTGTTTCAAATCTTAGTCTTTTTCTATCATTTCGATATAAATTTTGTATTTAGCTAATGATCTATTACAATTCAAAAAATTATGCAAAATTTAAATAAAATAAAATAATTCCTTGTTCAGTTCCTATTCCCAAAATAAACAAAACATGTATGTATATTTTTCTGATTAATAAAAATTAAAATAAGAAAAATTTTAAAACAACAGGATTTTGTTCCAATTTAAAAAATGCTTGATATGAATTATTATAATAAATTATCGTGGCGACAAAGCGAATATACTAAAAAAAGCTTGTAAAAAAAATAGAGGATTATAAAATAATGTGTGAGAAGGAAACAATTCTATTGGACAATAATAACAGCTTTATTTCCTCTCATTTGCCAAAGACTGAAATCACTTTGGTATTTGACAGATTGTTGGATTCATTCCAACTTTTTCACATGTAATCGACATACGTTTTATAAAAGCACACAATTTGACAAAATGTAACCAATATACCGAATATAAAAGTACATAAATTTTCCTCGTATAAAAGATATTAAAGGTCTAATTGAAATAATTTAATTCACTTGCTACAATATATCAATTACAAAATTCGATTGTAACATTGTGTGTGAATTTATACTAAATTTAAACACATTTATTTGAACAAAATATTTAGGTTTATTGTACTGCATACTCTTATATATATTACTTTCCCTCCGTTTTTTTCTATAATATTATTTCTAAAAAACAATTACAATCAGAATTCGATGTAATCCTTCATAAATACTAGATTACAAGCCTTTCTAAAATTAATAAATATATATCTTTAATGTATTAAGAGTACACGGAATTATATATAAAAAGAAAAAGATAACACGTGTCAACTTTTGTGCAAACTATTATTCCACTCCTATAGTTAAAAATTAAATAACTTACGAATGAACACATTATAGTGACAACAAAAGTCATGACTAAACAACTCCTCGTCTTCCCAAGTTCTTAATTTCATTCTTAATTTGAATTATCCATTGTATAAAAACATATTTAGTCATTTTCATTCGATTAAATTAATAATAAACAGCTGTAATGAAATTCGATGACATAGCTCAAAATAAAAAATGTTCCCACTATTTACACGGCCAACATATACATATATATATTGCCAACTCTCCATGTGCTAAATTTACCTAAACTGATTAGAACACTATCGTCTTTAAGTACAAGGCATTCATGTGCAAAAATTTTTACTTAGCCTATAGTTTACATAGGCAAAATAGTAAAGGAATAAATGCCCCAAGAGCTACAAAGACTGGTAACATTACTGAGGAATCATCGATTGAATAAGGATCTGGAGTTCTGGGGCCACTTGTATGTCGACTACGAACTGTAGACTCCTCCTCATCTTCTTGTATATTGTGATATTCTTCCGGTTCTTGAGGAATCGGGCCCAACTGTGGTACATCTAAATAACATCGACATAGTTATAACATTTACTTTAGAAGCTCTTAAATATCACAAATTTAGATAATACCTTCTATATTTCCTTTTACTACAGCAATAGCGTTTATCTTTGGGTTGTCTCTGTAACCCTACAATTAATTATCAAAGGTTAATGTACTCATAGTTGGATTAAATTGTATAAATGAAAAATAAATATAAGTATAATACTTTTATAAATTCAACTCTAATTTTTCCAGCTAATATATCGGACTCTTCATCATTGTATATTAATTTCCCAGCTTGAACTTTAAATGGAATATATTCATCATGTGCTACACCACGTCCAACTCTCTCAAAGATATCTAAGTCAGTAACAACGGTATGATCTCCATTTAATACAACATCAAACACCTAAAACATGTTTCAGAAAACAGTACTCTGTTAAAATCATATTCAGTAATAAGAAATTATTTAGTATCACGTCGTAATTACAAAACTAAATGTTACCTTCATATTAGGAGAGTTGAAATAAACTTCGCAGAACTTTAATATCATAACATAATCTCCATCCTCGCTGATTGGAATATCATATCCAAATGTACTATGATGATATCGTTCAGTTTGGTATAAGATCTGATCAACTGCATTTACTCGTCCAATAATTAACTGCTTGCCATAATCGGATCCTGTTCCAACTTTACTCATTAAAGGATCTTTGGTATAACGAATTCCATAACTATCAGTATGTGCTTCTCCACCAGCATTTATTGCATATATTACTTCTAAACTTTGCAAACTTTGTACACAAAGTACAAATAATAACGTTGATATTGTCAGAAAGTATACTTCCCATAACACAGCCATTTTTGTTTATTAAATAATAATGTTCAACTGTCTCTGTGCAAAAATATAATCATAACTTCTTAAAATGATCACTAACCGGCAAATGAGGTTATATCTAAAATAGTGAAACATTTAAAGCTAGCAACATGTTTATATTATACTTAAAGAAATGTTTATATTATTCGATTGAATTATATTCTGTATTGAGAAAAATCAAAGTATTACACTCTATCTGTTTTGTCAACAAATATCATTACTATTAGGTCACGAATTATGTATATGTTTCTAACCATGTATTGATATAGTCACGTTAGTTTACGTGGCTGGTGAACACATTGTTAGGTGCGCACATGAAACTGCCTTTAGTGATATGCTACAAAATATAATGTTTCATATCAATAAAGATTTAATCTCCGCAAAATATACATCAAACTTTTATATTTATTTAATGGAAGACAATTTATCTGGTATAAATATATATTATTACGATTTTTCTTAAATGGTTCTTGATACATATTCTGCAAATCATCATCCTCTATAGAAACTTGGACGCCTTGTATATAAATTTCATTTAAATACTTTTATATCTTCTATATTTATAACGAAGTACTAATCATATAAGTCAATTATTCATTTCTTCTGTGAGTGAAGTAGAAGCCAAATTGTTTATGTTGTTATGAATATTATCAATGTTTTCTATGAAACTAAAACAGCGAGAATTCTACCACACAGTATACTTTCAAATAATGATTTCGTTTGTGATAAAATGTGCAAACTTTTTTATTGATATATGAATACTAACGAAACATGATTCATACCACGTTTGATACTTATATGTACCTATGTAGTTTGCCTATATTAAATTATAAAGAGAGGTAGTTTATACGTAGGTATGTGTCTGTGTCCAAGGTTATCTCAGAAACTATTCAATCGACTTAGATAATTTTTTCATTATTGGAAAATACACAAAATTTGCTCCAGATAGATATAAGCTATATTTTATTACGCTTACTTCTCAAGGAACCGAAAAATGAGCATAATGCGATCAGATTAAATCGAAATCAGATTAAAGCAGCTTGGTTTTCTCTGCACGATTGCGCTTTGTTTCACCGACTGTTGATAGTTACTTCCTACAAATATTTCTTGAATACTATTTACTATATTGATTTCTATCACAAATGATAGTAAGCTTAGAATCGCGAAATTAAATTCATATCAGTTTTATACGGACGAAATAGTGGGCAACAATTAATATTTTTATAACCGTGGTATAGGAAAAGACACGAAGAAATATGTACTATTCATGAGAAATATGTACTATCAGATACTATTGTTGTACTATGTTGTACTATGCTTTGATCAGAGACTAACAAGAGTAGGGAGATCACCGATGCATATGAGAAAAATTCTGTCAGAAGTAGGCTTCACTTATTTCCGTCTCTAACAGTCGAACGGTCGAACGAAATTCATATTTCTTCCTCTGGTATGTTTAGTGGGAGGAACGTGTAGGTACTTGTATATATATATGATTGTGGGTTTATTATTATTATTATTAATTACGTTACAGGCCGGTAGTATCGTGAACAGTATTGAGCTATTTTCCACAACAAATAATATTTTTAATGTCAATATATTGATAAAAATGACACGAGTAACATTTTTACATCCGGATCTTGGCATAGGAGGAGCAGAAAGATTGGTAGTTGATGCTGCATTATCTTTAAAAAAACAAGGTTATGAGGTTAATTTCGTGACAACTCATCACGATTCGGAACATTGTTTCTCTGAAACAAAAGATGGAACAATTCCTGTTACAGTTGTTGGAAGTTGGTTGCCCAGGCATATCTTTGGTAGATTCTTTGCACTTTTTGCTTATATTCGTATGGTGAGCTCATTTCTTAAGAAATAAGACATATGTGTATAGATGATTTTCACATACTGTGTTGTATTTTTTTCTAGATATATGCAGCTAGCTACATCGTTTTTTGTGAAAATCGACCAGACATTGTATTCTGTGATCTAGTTTCTGCATGCATCCCTATTCTTCGGTTACGAATTCCATACATAATTTTTTATTGTCATTATCCAGATCAATTACTTTCACGGCCAGAGGGTCTTAGTAAACAATTGTATCGTATACCCCTTAATTATCTGGAAGAAATAACAACTGGAATGGCACATAAAATATTTGTAAATAGTCTATATACACGTTCAGTGTTTAAGGACACTTTTAAGAGATTAACTATTGAACCTGAGGTTTTATATCCCTCTATCAATACAGACTATTTTGATAAAGCTCGAATAATACCCTTAGAAAGAGTACTTGATAAAAAGTTACCACCAAATAGTACTATATTGCTATCTATCAACAGATATGAACGTAAAAAAAATTTGGGCCTAGCAATAGAAGCACTAGCAGAGCTCAAAAAGTACTTAAAAGAAGAAGAATACAAAAAAGTATATTTAATTATGGCTGGTGGATATGATAAAAGAGTTGAAGAAAATGTAGAACATTATTTGGAATTAATAGGTCTTGCTGATGAGCTAAATGTTACAGATAAAATAATATTTCTTCGTTCTCCTTCGGATATTGATAAAGTATCTATTTTATATCATTGTATGGTTTTATTATATACGCCTCCAAATGAACATTTTGGTATTGTACCACTTGAAGCAATGTACATGAGTAAACCAGTAATTGCACATAATTCTGGTGGTCCAAAAGAATCTGTTGTTTCTGGAATTACTGGATTTTTGGTTGATTTATCTGGTGATGCATTTGCTCTGAAAATAGCTGATTTAATTAAAAATCCAGAATATGTTCAGCAATTTGGTGATGCAGGCAAAGTTAGATTTATGGAAACTTTCAGTTCTGCTGCATTTAGTGCTCAATTGAACAAAACAATTGAAGACTTAATTGACAATAAGAAAGTAAAGTAAAATTGTAATTATTGAACTTTTATACGTAGCAGATAAAAATTTAAATTGTTACAATTTTACTATATATTCTTTATGACGTAAATTAATGAGAAAAATTAACAAAGAAATGAGAATCATATTATACGATTTTAAATTTCGTAGTAAAATATATTGATTGTATCAATCGCAATATTTTCTTAATTACCAAATTTTTAATATGTGAATTATAATTCGCTACATTATTTGCTAATATAATCATTATTTTATTTTGTGAAATCACAAAAAAGTTATGTTCCTTTTTTTCACATTATTCACTTTTTAAAATATTTTAAAATATTAATTTTCATTTTAAAATATTGAAGACTTAAGCTTAATTAATATTTTTATTTATTATATATGCGGAATTAGAAATTTTTTTTATTTATTACCTATATTTATTGTGTACACAATTTATATTAAATTTGGTAAAACAACAGCAATG
The DNA here is from genome assembly GCF_011952255.1 of Bombus vosnesenskii. Classification (NCBI taxonomy): domain Eukaryota; kingdom Metazoa; phylum Arthropoda; class Insecta; order Hymenoptera; family Apidae; genus Bombus; species Bombus vosnesenskii. The sequence goes on along the minus strand of NW_022882951.1, from coordinate 3,026,535 downwards.
ATCTATCAAGAGCAGATATAAAAACCGTTTATATATACATATAAATAAATTGCAACCTATTACGTTTATAACAGGATATAAATTGAAAAATTGCTTAATATATTGACTATTATGTAATTTTAAATTAAATAATCATAAGTTTCATAATGTTATTTAACACGAATGTTTCAACAAAACTGCAATATATTATATAGTTTTCAACATAATAATCAGTATATTAATTTCATGTTATTGTCTTTCTTAAGTTGTATTTATTAGGTAAAATCTAAAAATAAGAAGTTAGTCCATTAATTGTAAACTATCAAGTTTTTCACTGGAATAAAAACCTGCTTTGACTTGTCTTCCACCGAAAAACCGTCCATTTAAATCAACCACAGCTTTAATAGCACTTTCTATTCTCTTAAATTCCACGAAGATTCTAACAGCTTCTTCTGGAGCAGCTTCTGTTACTTCATGAATAATAACACGCGCTACATCGCCATATTTCGTATTACATTCGTCTTTAACTTCAGGTTCAAGATCATCATCCACTTCTCCGGGACCAACCATATTACGTAATAATACAACCTAATTAATAATATATTTTGTAATAGAAAATGTTTTAACATATGTATTGTGTTCCTTTTGATGTATATTTTACAAAAAATATATTTACTTTTCTATACTTTATGCACAAATTTACGTAAAAATTAAGAACTTCATGAGAATTATAACTTCACGAAGTAAAAATATTATTATTAAACTTGAATCTCAAATACCATACTCAAATACTAATACTACAAGACTCAAATGAAATTAATTTTTTTCTTACCTTACTCGGACATTTCATTATTTCAGTAATGCTGGGTTCTTCCGAAGGTTGTAAAGGTGGAACTTGCTGTTGTGTTGGAGGTGGAGAAACAGCAACAGGTGGTGGTGGTGGCATAAGTTGTTCTCTTTCTCCAACAATCCTTCCACCTCGTTTACTAGTTTTTTCTACTTGTAAAGCAACAGACATTCCTTGTTCCTTTTTACCAAGTCCTTGTCCTTCTTTGAAACCATATTTAGCCATTATTTTTGCTGCTACTGATGATGTAGCATAACCTATACTAGTTGGTGGTCTTGGTTGTGTTGGAGGTGGAAGCTCAGAAGATTCTTGTAGGGAAGGTGGTGGTGCTATAGCTGCTCCCCCGGCAATACCTCTTGATGTAGGAGTTCTTTCCTCATCTCTTTCAGGGGGAATCATTGTACTATTCCCAGAGGAAGCCTGAAGCAAATATGCACATTATTTGTAAAAATATGTGAACCACACATTCTATTTTTCTCAGTTATATATATAGTGAACTTAATATATTACCTGTGTATCTTCAAAACGTGAACTGTCTCGTCTACGTTTACGCATTTCAGTCTCTTGATCGTGTTCTCTATCACGTAAATCTCTTAGTTCTTTAACAACTTTGTCATATTCATTAGGCCACATAGGATCATATTCATTTATTACATTCCAATCAAATTCACCTCCTACTCCAATACTGCTAACAGTACCAGAAGAGAGTGGATTATTATGTGGCCCATCATCTTCTCTTTCTGTGTTCCGATTGGCTTTTGACTTTAAATCTATCACAGGTGCTAATACTGCTGTTGCTTTTCTATATTGTTCGCGTTTTGGCTAAAAATATGGTACAGCAATAATATTAAATACCACTATCATCTAGTCATTGTTATAGAAGATCACATACCTGTGTAGTAGCAGCCTTTTTTAATTGTAGTTGAGATTGTAATAATTTGATACTAGATGACCATCCAACTACTTTTTCCGACGTTCTGTGTTTGTCAAAATCGTCGTATAGAGACATTGTCTTTAATTTAATTTTTATATATTACGAATGTATTTATTAAAACATACTACACTTAACCTTAAATTATCATGTACTACTGAAGTACTAACAAACGATTGCGTACCAAACAAATACAATTTGAAACAGCTTTAAAATGTATATTATTTAATTCTGCAATTAAAATTGAAAACACTGTTTAATTATAAAGTTGTACCAATTTAACATTTTTCAAATATTTTAATATTTCACACAGTGGATATACTTACTTCTCCTAGTACATACATACGTATGCGTAATCAGAATAAACGATTTTTAAGAAAAAATATCTTATACGACTTTTATTTCCACAGTTATTATTAAAGCTTAATAATTCATAGCACCTTCGCTGATCTCATGCAATTGTTTACTAGGAATATATGTACAAATACAATCAAACTTCAAGAGAGAGTTGACAAAAAATAAAAATGAGATAAAGCCGAAAAATTGTAGGTTATATTTGTAGGTTATTATCATACAGTAAAAAATTTAGGATCTAAAAAGTAGAGTAAACAAGGCAACGATATGAATATATGTATATCCAATATACAAATGTTGGCAATAATTTAATATATATTTGTTAGAAACATTAATTGTTTTAAATGATACGAATGCACTTTTAAATTGATTTTTTCAAAGTAAATGAGTATCAATATTGAAGTATAGTGTTATAACTTTTTACAGATACTCATTTTATAAATAAAATTACTATGAAACAATTACATTGAACATTATTTATCATTTATAAACATAGTTTTCATAAGTAATAATTTGTCTCAATAATGGCTTACATGAGTAAATATACTATAATATGTAATAAAAAATACGTTTTATATATTGTATTTTCATAATTTTCTAATTTTTATTGTATGAATAAATTTATTTTTAAATACATAATATTTAGGATAACATATATTTATTGCTTATAGTTAACAACTATCAGTATTATATTTTTTATCAAGTTTTATACAAACATTACATAAAGAGACATTTATTAGAGATAATTATTAGAGAAAGTCTTAATATATTCTTAAAATTTTGTATTTATGTTTCTGCATTACTCCATGTGCATATTATAAAATGTGAAATTTATAAATCACGTCTTCCAATAAGCGACGGATATATAATGATCTCCATATATATATATATATATATATATATAAAACATTGTTTGTTTAATACATACAAATTATTATCTGCTTTTATTACAGACCACTCATTTTTTACTTGATATACTACCAACGATATCAAAACTACAATTCTATTTTTAAAATCAATTTTATTTTATCATTTTTTAATAAGACGTAGAGGTTCGCATTTTGTATGAATTCTTTTCAAATTGAATGTAATTTCGGTGTATTCCAGCTGCATTAGGTGATTGGTTGAAATAAGTTATCAACGCAATTTCGAAGATATTGAACCAATAGATGTCGAGGTTGATCACCAGCGATATTCTGAAAATCATATTTGCCTTCTTCAATTTTGTCGGTGATTGATGTTTACACGAAAAACTACATATTTTAGTAAATAATTAATGCATTATGCGATAACTAAAATGATAATTTCGGTAAAAATATTAATAAATAAATAATTTTGTTGTTCAACTTGATTACGATAGTCGCAGTAGGGGAAGTGGCGTCCATTGTTGTAACCATAGATATAAGAAGTATAGATCGCGAATAGTGTGTGAAGAAAATGAGCCTTATTGAAAAAGAGATAGAAATAAATTGCGAAGTCAACCTTTCTCTTTCTATGGGCGAAGCAAATATCCGTTAGAAAAAGAAAGAGAGAGTACGTTAAATATCTCTATCTCTTTTTCAACGAGGATCATTTTCTTTATTTGGTACCAATGGTCTATGTTTCTTATGTCTATGGTTGCAACAGAGTTTGGCGGGCAACGTAGCTACGATTGGCTGGCTGATCTTCCTTCCCGTAGTCAATGGTCGCCGCAGTCATTCGGCTGAGTATCGGTTCGAGTTTTCCCAGGAAAACAGTACTTCCCGCGGACCCATTGTTCCTGACGTGTCGGTAAAGACCAACGAGAGGAGGATTTATTGTGCGATTCCATCAAGCACCGGAGGTAAGTCGCTATGTCGTCGCTAAAGAATAATAATATATGTCGCGATAGCGGGTCCGCGGTTCTTTCTCTGTGATTCCACACGTGGTCCTCGACTTCGTTGGTTCAATTCCTCATTCTACTAGTAAATGAGGATTTTATTTCGTTTCGCCGCATCGCGGAGAAAATTTCTTTCCATCGTACGATACGGCGGGTTTTGTGCACGATCGTATATGTATACCTCGCCCTCGACGATCTTTTCTTTGGCCAGGCAAAAAAAGCGCAGTACGGCGTCAGTCTCGGATGCCATCTTCGCGCCGTGGCGTACTTGCGTACCACCACTGCAAAGTGGGGGCAAGAGAGCCACGTTGTACGATAGACGGCGATTTCTCAGGGTTTTGTACATAATGATTTGAATATTATTTTTCTGGTAGAATGTTGTCGTGTTACCTAGTATTTTTTAAATAAGGAAACTGCTTCCGCGTGCACGACGCTTCCCTCAAACACGTGCATTCTACGTACTCGTACCTATGATGGATTGGATACACGATGCCATTTTATATTGTTATTTAAAATAGCTTATTGTATTTTTCCGAATACGTTGCCAATTGTATATTATAATTTTCCTAATATTTCGAGATTTATGATAAAGAGTGTATATTTTTGAAATATTTCCTCATCTTTTTTGCCTTTTTCTCTTTTATAACTTTTTTTAGCAATCTGGTACAGTTTTAGTATCTTGTTTTCCCCATTTTATTCTTCATTTCGTTCCATATAATATTTGGAAGATATGTATATCAATATATTGTCTAATTAGTATATACTTTTGCATTATAGATGTTTATTAGATCATTAGTGAATATGTAATAATTTAAAGTCTTTAACAAAGTTTTAAACTATATTCCATAATTATTTTAATATCATATTTTAATATCTTATTTATTGTAATATTTTAGCATTATGTTGGATTGGGTAATACGTTCTAATTTAAATACCAACATAATTTTTTCATATATGTGTGTAGCCATTTCATATCTATATATGTAATGTAATTTATATATCACTTAAAATTGAATTTACTATTAGTGTATTAAAAAAGATGTTAGTATATCAATACATATGCATGTGTGTATATTAATATGTTGTTTAATTTTTGTTGTAGATTTATAGAAAATGAGTTCAAGTGCTTGTTATAAATGTAACCGAATGGGTCACTATGCACGGGAGTGTCCACAAGGTGGTGGAGGTGGAGGTAGAGGTGACCGTGGCCGTGATCGAGAAGGTGGCTTTGCCCGTGGTCGTGACAAGTGCTACAAGTGTAACCAATTTGGACACTTTGCACGAGAATGTAAAGAAGATCAAGACCTTTGCTACCGTTGCCAAGGTGTAGGGCACATTGCAAAAGACTGTCAACAGGTTACTATAATTTTCCAAATTTTATTTTTCTTTTCATATGTTTATGTTACTATATCAATTTTTAGCATCACATTTGTTTATTTTACATATATTAATATATTGCAAGATTTCATGCAGTATATTATCGATAAAATAATATTGTAACCTAGAATGCTTTTAACAGGGGCCTGAAATGAGCTGTTATAACTGCAACAAGACTGGTCATATGGCACGTAGCTGCCCCGAAGGTGGTAATGATTCTGGACGTTTTGGAATGCAAAGTTGCTATAATTGTAATAAAACAGGTCATTTTGCTCGTAACTGCACTGAAGTCGGAGGAAAAGCATGCTATACTTGTGGCAAGCCTGGTCATTTAAGCCGTGAATGTGATCAGGATGACAGAAAGTAGGAGATAACCGGAATCCGTGCCGCTCGCTTAACGATAAGCCGTTTACCGTCGCGCGCGCTACTACCGGGGATTGTAGCTAGGTAGGGATGTGCGAACGTATGTCTCGTTGATGCGTATAATTGCTAAAAATGAGTTTTGTCATAGTCGTTCGAATTTCCATCTCTCCATGCCCAACTCCCGGAAGCCCATTTTATTCCTAGTTTCCCTCCCCTTCTACATGTCGTTGTTCTCTTCGCAAGGGTTTTTTCTTATGATGTCTCTGTTTTTTTTTTATTTTTTTTATTTTATTGCTGTTACATTACACTATACATGCGTGCGCGCGCACAAAGTACATTTACACATAGAACACATCCAGCATTACATGAATACACACTATACGATGTAATAATATTATAAACATTCGATTGAATTAGAGTAGAGACATGAATCCTCTGTCCCCTGACCTTCAAACTATCTCGTACGCGTATTATTTTGTGATGCAAGATGTATGGACTCTTAATATATTTCATAAAAGAAATTTTACAAGTGCAGCATTTATGACATATTTTGTCAGCTTCAGCTGATGGAATTTGAGATATTTGTTGGTAATTCATATTGAGGGAGGAAATATTATCAGCCCATTGAATTATAAATGGATAGCCGTTTGACATAAGAAAGGGATATATAATGACTATGAAAAAAATCGTAATAAATCAAATTTATGTTCCTTTCTCACATCCACGCATCTTGTATCCGGTCCTCCCTCTCGAACTCTCTAGCAACTCGAGTTAAGAAGAAAAAAAGTTCAGAAGTAATGGGAAAGGAAGTGAACATGCCGGCCCTGAATACATATAAGTAAGGTTTAGTAACGCCAATTTTTAATGTGTAAGGATGTAATGAGGATCGTTGTACTATTATTTTATAACAGACTTAGTTTCAGACGTCAACAAAAGTTGCGCAATTGTAAGATTGTCAGTGTTTACGAGTTTATATACAGTTATACTCGAAATATCATCTTAGATTCTCATAAACCAGGGCAAAATATATATGCATTGTATGTCAGATTCTTTAAGCGAAAATGAATGCAATTACCTCGGTATGGTCGTCAATGATCATCACAACGTATATATGTATATATACATATAAACACAGAGGTCTATACAAATTTGCACATTTTGTATGTACAATCATAATTGTTATGCAGGTGGTCACCATTGTTCATATTGTCAGTGATTGTTATGAACTTTCAAAGGATGCAGTTGCACTTTGCCTTAGTATATCCTTACATATGGTGAAATATTTCGTTACTAGGTATATGTATATATATATATATGCGCATATGTGTATACATATATACATACATATGTGCCAGGAGCTGTATTTTGTACTGTAAAAAGCTAGATATACTCTGGTCGTTGCTGGTGACTAATTCCGATGATTCTCTTATTTATACATCACAGAAAAACAGGAACAAATTATATTTTCATGTATAAAGTATTAAATTAATGTTTTTTATAAGTTGTAGAACGAAATTTTATAGATACAATTTGTCTAGTAATTTTTTTTCTTGTCGAACACATTTACTGAAAATCATGAGGTGATAAAAAAGAAAAGAAAAGAAAATGTTGCGGATTTGGAAATATCTTTCCGAACATGGTACTAGCAGACTATTATGTTATTACAAGTACAAAGTATGCAAGATTTTTTCTAAAAAAAGAAAAATGAAAAAAGAAAGAAGGTGATAAAAGAAAATGAACGTGTCTAATGACAAACGAAATAGACTGCAGTTAAATTCGAGAACGGTGATGCCGTGTTTATAAATGCGAGCAGTGTTGTTGGGATATATAAATTGATTAAATCCCTAATATTTTGATTGAAAATCGTTCTACCGAACGAACGGTTCAATTTAAATTAAGATCGTTCACGGATCTATGTTTAGTCTAGGTAGATTTGGCGTGAACATGTCGTGCACGCGTCCGTTCATGTAGCCGTATAACTTTTAATGGATATTCTTTTTAAAATTATTCAGTAGATGATGACCACGAATGGCCACGTGCACTACGTGTATACAGGAAAATTGATGCTTTTACCAGCAGCGACAATGTGTATTAATGTTCAGAAGCCAGGCGTGCCTGACTTGGTGGAACTAAAGAAAAGCGCCTTGTGCGTTGTGTATCGCGTAGTAGAGGTGTCCTGCAACATTTTATACACTTAACTGTTCGGGACTTAAGCCGATCTCATACATGATTTTGGTAGTTGTAATCAGTGCACTAGTGCGTCTGACGAGATTTGGAGGATCAAAAAAATTATATTTCGCTAATGGACCGTAATGGATCTTTGGTGCTTTCATTGGATACATGAGTTGTAAAGGGACGACCGAGTAAAAATCCGTGTAAGAAAGTAATTTTGCTCTTTGTTTCTGTAACCGATATGTTATACGATTTCAATGTGTATATGCACACGGATATATAATATATATAATATATATAATATATATAATATATAATATATATATATATATATATATTATATATCGTGTAAGAAGAAAAATAGAGACAAAAAGAAAAGCAACCGATGTCTTACTATGTAGGATGTCGATGAAAGGGAAAGCACACTTTGAAGATATACGATTTAGATGTGAGGTTCATTGGTGGCACCGGAGGTTCAGACGAGCATTAAAAACGAGTGCGAATAGGGCACCTGCGCTTTTGTCTCTGCTACAAGACTTACGTACGAATATTGTAAAGAATACGACTGTTACAGTGTATGAACTAATTCGATCCGTGTACGGCCGAATCACGGCTCGACTTATATTAATCTATTAATACTTAAAGGAAGAAGATGAAGAAGAGGATGAAGAGGAAGAAAAAAAATAAGCTGCAAAGTAATAAAGGATTGCGGAGTATTTGAAGTTATGTTTTTAAACTGAATTTTTGAAATAGAATGTGTACGGAGAGGCAAAGACGAGATCTTGTTTTTCTTTTCTGTTCCCTATATAATGCTTATCATATGATTCCACTTACCCATTATTTCGAGGGGTATTGTTACATCTACGACTAAGGAAGTGTAGTACGATATATGGACATATGTACTTCATGTACTATTTATGTTTCGGTTGAAAGACGAGATCACTTATTAATAAAATGTAAATCTATAATTTTCCTTTTCAGTTCGTTAATCCTTTGTGTATATTACTAAACAAAATTTTTTTAAGTGTTTCATATCTTTTCGTTAACTTGTACATAGAAGTACTATAAGTATCGTAATGTTCAAATTCTCTTGTATAATTTATCAGCATGATAAATATCCAATTTATAATTTTGCATCGATTATTTGTTTATATAAATGATAATTTAACGACGTAAAATGTAGGTAGTTAATGAATTACTTTGTTATATGCATGCTGATTATTATTCTCCAAATATTTTAGTATTTTTTTAATTTTATTCGTTTTGTGTCTCATTTTAAATAATTATATATGTCTTTATAGAACTTTAAATTTGAGTAATAAATGTTACAGTCTTGGGAAAAGGAATCGAGTTTCAAAAGGTAGTAAAAAACTGTACACGTGTAGACACTTAAATTATTTATTTACAATGATAATCTACTAAAACTTACAATATAGCCAAAAATCTTTCAACTAAAATATTTATGTACCTTAAACTTTCATATGTATATGAAGATCTAAAAGATATCTTTTGAAAAGAATGAATAATTTTATCATTTGGTATAAATGAATTTCATTCGCTATATATTTGAAATGTTTAAAAAATTGATTGTAAGAAAAAAATCTCTTCGTCCAGAATTGGAGGAAGTTATTAAAATTCCGATCGCTAAAAAAATGACGATGTCATGTTGATGGTATAACAGAACGGAACGGTGGAATAACGAAATAAGAATCTAGGAACGTGGAACATGTATAGGAATATGTATCCGGTTTGTGTGAGTTTCCCGTGCCCTCTCACCTTAATCTCACGTCTGTCAAACGGTCGTGAATATTCGGAAGATGTGAGACTTCGGGAAGTGGGCACGCCAAGAAAATAGCATCACGAACATTCGCATGATGCCTTGACGTTCAAAATACATTACGACCGCCGATGCTCCGATTTATTTGCGGTAACGACAAGAAAGCATTCGACGGAAAAGGGAGCGAACTGATCTTAAACGGTGCGCACAGCAATGGCCACGACAGAAGGAGTCACGATAGAGGAACTCAGGATCGAGATCGAAAGGCTATCACGGGAACTAGATTTAGCTTCTACGGAAAAAATACAATCTGCTCAATACGGTCTCGCTTTGCTCGAGGAGAAGTCCGCCCTGCAACAAAGATGCAACGATCTCGAGGCCCTCTACGAAAACACGAAACACGAGCTAGAAATCACGCAAGAGGTTAGTTCAATTACCTTTCATATTTTGGTACACGTGAATTACCTAATTGTCACTTTATCGAAAATTTTTGGAACGGTTATTTGCATTTTTAATTTTCCATTTCTCTAACATATGTTTCTCGTAAATCAGATCATAATTATCAGGCATTAATTACCGCGTGCTTTAGTAAGGCAATTAAATGTGCATTAATTGAATTAGATAGCATATTAGTATGAAATTTATTGCTATAATCAAGATAGTTTCTAATTTCAAAATGGTATTAGTTAAATTAAATTTTTTATGCAAATAATTATTTTTTACATTCTTCTAGGCTTTAGCAAAATTTCAGACAACCACAAAGTTAACTACCAAAAGTGGTATAGAACAAGAAGAGACTCTTCTTAACGAAAGTGCTGCAAGAGAAACATCTCTTCAGACACAGATCATCGAATTGGAGAATGAAGCCAAACAGGTATGTACTATTTTTAAAAGACATAACAACGACAATTTCTATGAGATGTACATATGTTTATCATTTGATATTATTTTATCTAGTTACGTCATGAATTGGAACTTGTGCAAGCAGAACGTGATCATGCGTTGCAAGAACGTGAAGAAGTTGGAAAAGATCATCAACAAGCAGAGGCAGAAAGGAAATCCTTACGTACTATGTTACGTGAATGTAGATTTCGAGAAGCTCGACTTCTCCAAGACTATTCGGAATTGGAAGATGAGAATATTTCATTACAGAAACAAGTGTCTGGTTTAAGATCCAGTCAAGTAGAATTTGAAGGTGCCAAACATGAAATAAGGAGATTGACAGAAGAAGTGGAACTTTTAAATAGTCAAGTTGAAGAATTAACAAATTTAAAAAAGATTGCTGAGAAGCAAATGGAAGAAGCGCTTGAATCTCTACAAGCTGAGCGCGAAGCAAAATATGCTCTTAAAAAGGAGTTGGATCAAAGAATTAATAGCGACTCAATTTATAATCTTAGCAATCTTGCACTTTCTATTAGAGGAATTACAGAAGATCAAACAATATGTAGTGATGGGGAAGATGATTCTCCTGCATTACGTAGGATTGAAGCAGACTTAAAAACTCAAGAACCAGGGACTTCTGCTACTGATAAGCAAGTTGATTTATTCTCTGAGATTCATTTGAATGAATTGAAGAAATTAGAAAAACAATTAGAATTAGCAGAATCTGAAAAAGCTCATCTTACGCAAAATTTGCGGGAGTCGCAATATGCAGTTGAGAAAAGTCAGAATGAATTACAGTCCTTTGTTGCGCGTATAGTGCAACTAGCAGCTCATGTGCAGTCATTACATCACCTTCACTCCAAGTTACCTGAAAAACAAACTGAAGAAACAACATTAGATAAGTTAAATCAGGTATATATACAAAATATACTGAAATAAATTGTTTTCAATTTCTTGTATTATAATATCTTGCACTTGATGTATTAATCTTGTGTTTTATTTTAGGCGATAATGCAGTATCATCAATGGAGCACTATGTCCGCGCGTGAAGTGAATCAACTACAAAAGGATTTGGCTGACTTAGAAAATGGTTTAACTATATCTGATTCAACTCAACAACTGCGTACAGAATTAACAAATCTTAGAAACAAGGTACATAATATTTTACCACTGTTTTCATTTTTATTTCATTCTCTTTATTTTTACCTCTTTATTATCGTTCATTTAATTTTTTTTTTCATTTTTGTATAATGCCTCTTGTCTTACAAATTTATAAACAGCAACATTGCGGCAACTATTATGAAGAACAGAAATGTAAGTCGGTAATCTAATAAATTTTCATTGATGAAAAATTTGGGACATGTAAATAACAACAATAAACTGTGACTCTGACACAATGACATTTAATATTCAAAATTTAGACTTTGAATAGAAATTATGGCATTTCAGATCCCCGAGTCAGAGAAGAGCCTTCGAGAAAAGGTTGGAACGTGTGGTCCCTTTGACGTATTTACCAATTATTATAATAACAACTTGTCTTTTGGCTCCTTTAATGATCCGTACAGATTGCTTTTCAATGTCCTAACAACTCATCGTTGCTTTTGATAATTTCATATATTTAACTATACATATTCCTATGGCTACTGACGAATATATCATATCACAAATTATAAACTCCTTTGTGAATTTTTTCACAAATTTTATATGTATTAGCATTTGTTTTCACAAACGAGTTGACACATTAGCGTCTATTTGAATGTTCTTTTATCGAATGCCCGAATAAATGTACGGATCTCAATCGCTATGCACTGTGGCTTTAAAATAGAATGTGCTTAGGAACAAAAATTCAATGAATACTCTCCTTCTATTCGTTTCTACTTGCATCTAACGTAGCATGAGTCAGATTCACAGAGCCTGTTTGCACGATGTTCAAACAGACATTCTATACATATACAATCTTGTACAGTCTTGCAAAAATTATTTCAATTGCCAAGTACTGTTTTCTTGATACGTAAACAATCTAATTTTGTACTCGAAGTTTTTAAAACTGATATTACACAGAGTGTCCCCTTTCTTATTCGACGAGCTATAAAACTATAATCTAGAAGTCAAAATAATAAAGAGGTGGTATATGAAGTTTTGCTTTGTTACAAAGTTATATTATTTTATAAAGTATATATAAAGTATATTACAAATATTTAATGCTACATGATATATATATAGCAATGAGTTCAGTATTATAGAATATGAAAGGTTGATTATGTTTTCTTTCTTTTTATATGATATTTTAAGATTATTCACATAGCTAATGTTGTTGCTGATAATCTCTTAAAGATTAATTTCTCATTTTAAAATACCTTCGTTTGTTAATACAAACTTGATATTGATATATAATGGAATTTATTAATTGCAGATTTATTCAGATTTTTATTTATTGTCATGATTAATTGATTCTGCAAATCTTTCGTTTATTCACGTTATGTTAAATATTTGCTTGCAACTTTGTAATAAAGTGATTACGCTTAAACCTTATATAACATTCTCTCCTTATTTTTATTTGTAGATTATGTGTCTGCAATTTGTTGGGTAAGACGGGAAACACTCTGTATATAAAATCGCAATGAATATACAGCAAATGATAAAAATAGCATTATTTTTGGGAAATAAAGTTAATACGAATATAAAGATTATTTATTGTATTTCAGCTTTTAGATACAGAACAGAGAAGCGTACAACTTGAATCCGATATTTCTATTCTCTCAAAACTTGCAGTGGAAGCTGGTGGTTTTCTTGATTCTGCTCAAAACGATTTGCAAAATATCTCTGACGAATTAGCGCAACTTTATCATCATGTTTGCACCGTTAATGGAGAAATTCCTTCACGGGTGGTCCTCGATCACGAGAAGATCGTCCCAGAGAAGGAAGAAGAGAATGGAAAGATAGAATGGTGTCGGACTTTGTTTAAAACCGACATTCAAATTAAGGACTTAGAAAGTCTGAGTAAAGCGAAAGAAGTCGCCAAACATATAGAAACTGCGATGGATCAAATAAAACACCTTCGAAGTGCAGTAGAGCATACGATCGAACTTTCCAAAGTTAAAGGAATGCAGTCGAATGTCTGTAACGTTTGCGAGGGTAAGTTTGAGCAATTTCGTAATTTTTACTTGCTTATTCAATTGACGCATAATTTATAATATACCGTTTCTTCATTGCAAATCACAGGTTCAGTGAATGAGAACAAGGCGGAAGTAGCAGATTTACAAGAACAAGTAATTAGATTGAAGGCCTTGTTATCGGCTAAACGCGAGCAAATCGCGACTTTGAGAACGGTGCTTAAATCGAACAAGAATACCGCAGAAGTAGCACTTACGAATTTGAAGGGCAAATATGAAAATGAGAAGAGTATCGTTAATGAGACTATGTTGAAACTGAGAAATGAGCTTAGAATGTTAAAAGAAAATGCTGCAACATTCTCAAGTAAGTTGATTATGAAGTTTATTCAAGTTTGTAACAATGTATACATTATGTTTAGAGTAATAATACTTAAGATGACACTTAAGAGTATAGTTAATTTATCCTTTTTTTCTATTTTTTGTGTTTCTAACATTTGTATATTAACTTATTAACGTAAAACTAATCGCGATTACCAGCATTTATGTACATTTTATTGCTTGTAATGAGTTGCACTACAATTGATTTTGCAGTGGCATTAGGAGTTTGCTATCAACAACACTGTTTTATTTCATAGCAAAAATATATATTAATATGTAAACAATACTTATTATCTTAATAATATACTTACTACCTTCACATGTAAATAATGTTTTTTTTTGTAAAATTGACTGTACTTACTAAAAGAATGATCATTAATATCTATTACAATTAGGGGAAGAGTTTCCTATGCTTTGATCGTTTTGTAATACTTAAAATAGTTCTTAAATTCTACATTTTCATTACGTTAATTTTTACGAACAATTTTTCCGTTTACATATAACTAATGCATTATTTCTTAATTCTTTATCATGCTTTTGATATTTACCTTTATGGTGCTTCTTCGTATCTGGTGTTAATACCTGCTAACCACACTTCTCAGGTTTGCGTGCGATGTTTGCCGCACGTTGCGAAGAATATGTGACACAAGTTGACGAGCTCCAACGTCAATTAGCCGCTGCAGAAGACGATAGGAAAACATTGAATTCCCTGTTACGTCTGGCCGTGCAGCAAAAACTCGTTTTGACTATGAAATTGGAGGAACTGGAGGTCGATCGAGAATTACGGAATACTCGAAGACACGCCACTAGTGCAAATGGACGAGGTAGAATGCGAATGTCGCAACAGACGAACCGTCCTCATTTAGGCAGAGATTTCTTCTAGAAAATGATGAAGATGTGGAGCAAGCTGTTCTGAGAAAAACGAGGATTTTAAACTTTCCTTTTTTACTGTTTATTGTCACATTATCTGCATTCCTACAGAAAAAATGTAGCTATGCTTGCTCAAGATTACTTTTTACCACAGTAGCAGAACAGGGAAACAAGTTAGCATTACAAACATTTTTTTCATCGTGCAATTTACTACAAATATAGAGTAGGACTATGGATATATTATGTCGTGTGAATATTTTTACAAATTTCGACTTCATCTGATAAGGTTGAGAGACTAAAGATTGTTCTCGTTGCGAAGAACAGCTTTTCTAATACGCGTTACAAGGGACATGGATCAGGACATTGAAAAGTTTTGAAATGTTCATATGTTCTTGTATCGATGTTGCTCCATATCGTAGAAACTGATAGAAATCTCTGCCTCCTGTTACCAATATTGTTAGTAGAGATGTCTAACAAGCATAGAATGCGTTTCTGTTGTGCAAGATTTTTATTTCATGCAGCGACATTGTTGCAGAGTTGCTAAAATATTCTATGCTTGGAGATTTATTCACGCAGAATCGATCAATGATTCTCGTGAGTAGCACGCTTATCGATATCTAGAATTGATTTTTAATCGATTGTCCTTTCTTTAACGGAATGTGGAATTTTAATTGTAAATGTTTTTATTTCTACAGTTTAGCAATCGTATATTCTTCTTCGTAGCTAGATTTATATTTTTCACCTTTCGGTATGATATTGAGTATTATTGTGTAATCATATAGAAAATAATTCCGCATGGATGGTTCATATGGTTATATAGTAAGTTTTTTCTATTAAGGAGAATGCATGATAAAATGAACGTATACTGTTTTTAGGTAGACAAAGGAAAAGAAAAACGAGAACTTTACATTGCATACCATAGAGACAATATTATTGTGCGCGACCGTAGAGTTTATAATCGTTTATAATCAAAGTAGAATGGAAAAAAAAATCGTAGACGTGTAGAGTTGAGAAAAAAAAGTACAGAGTAGCAGAATAACAGAATTAGGGACCCATTCTCCAAGTAGTTTCTCAGATTAATATACTTTGATCGTGACAAAGAAGTATTATTTTACCATTTGTGCGAAAACAGTTTTATTATACTTTATTCCACACTTTTATTTCAATCACTGTTTTTCAATGCATTTTGACTCGTTTTTCGATGGATTATTATTATACGATAGTATTTTGTGATTTTATTATTTTCGTGAGAAAGGATTTTTTTGTAGTATTTCATAAAACTTGGCCTAAATAGGCTTCGAATCAATTTTGTGTAATTTGGGCAGCTTCTTATTGTTATTATTATTATTATTATTATTATTATATATATATATTAGCGATATTATTGTATTCACTATAATTTTATTTAATAATTTTGATTGTTGTTAATTTATGTCTGTTTATCTATTTTAATCATTTTCTTTTTAACTAGCAGCTGTGCTTTTTGGTATTGATCAATGCATAATAATTGCTTTAGTGATATTGGATTTTAGTACTTGACACAGTTATTGATGATAGAAACATAACTAATTACCAGATGCAAGCTAAGGTGGTTATATATTATTTATGAATATGCATGCTACTTTTTTAATTTCTTAAATTTTCGAGCCTCCTTGCACAATTGAACTAATATTATTAGCGAAATTTTCCAAGCTACAAGATACAGATAGTGATGGGTTCAAATACGTCGCAAGTAGGTTTGAACAGTGATTCACTAGATTTGAATCGTTTATAAGCATTTCGAAAAAACGAAGCAGTACTTTCGTGTAGATTCGCAGTAGATTCGAACTTGAACGCGACAGATTCGAAGTAGATTCGCCTCGCAGAGGTATAAATATGATATATGGTGCTTTCCTGACGCTCATGACTCGATTAGTGCTTGTAAGAGTATTTATTCATTCCAGTATCGATCTACTTGTAAGTAGATTTTCGAAACTCGAGTACTCAGTCTGAGATTTGAAAATACCTTTTGTAGATCGGATACTTGACAAGTACAATGAATGAATCATTACATGTTATGAGTACTATTCGAACCCCATGAGGCGAACCTTGTCTATTAGATATGACTCTGATTTATAAGCATTAAGCACATATCGAACCTGATCCCATCACTAGTTACAAGTTACCAATGCTAATTAATTCTCTTGCGCAACAGTAACAAGTTTCTTTAGCGAACGAGTCAAGTTAAACTGTTTAAACAGTGAAAACTGTAAAATTATAAAAACTATTTGTGCAACAGAAGTTTACGATTCACAACTTGTCACTTGTTATTTCACTAATACTATTCTAGTTTACTTAATAATATTATTAGTTAGTAAGCTAACTAATATTATTAGTAAATTATTGTGCCAGAGGATCCTGTTCATTTGTATATTTGTTGCAATACTTTTTGTTGTAGCACTCGAAATATATATATCCATACATCTTTTTTTCATTTCGTTCTGTCAAAACAGAATGTAAAGTAAATGAAGAAGAAAAAATAGGAGAGTGTATATATAAAATGGTACGATGTTGAGTTGCAGTATGCAAGCGAAATTTTCATTTTCGTGAAAGCAAAAGAAAAGTATTTTATGGGCATCTAATGTCTCTGCGAGATTTACCAGCGCTAATTACATTGAAATTTTAATCATTCATCGAAATGCGCGCGAGCGTGTGTGTGTGCGTATATTTTCGTAGAGATACAAGCATAATGTGCTTGGTACATTATGCAGGATATTTAAATGCAGTTATATTCGTGCAATTTCACAAGCTTTTTATTGAGAGTCATATTAATTGCAAGTTCTCAACGTTTCTTCTGCTCCAACGTTAATTGAAAAGGCAATATTTATTATATATACATGCTTCATATTTATCAGACGTACGCTTTTATTAGGATAATATTTATTTTGAATCATGGTGAAAATTTTTATGTAAGGAAGTATATCCTGCATATGTATATGACATGTACGTTTATTGTGAACCGTTTTTAATCAAATTTGTTATTAACATGATTAGTGTTATTATTATTATTATTGTCATTATTACTATTATTATTAACAACATTACAATTGTATATTAATTATTGCGATATTGCTGTCAGCTTCGTCGCGGAATCCAGATGAGTACCTAAAGAGAATTTATCGATCGTTCATTGACTATCAATCAATTGATCAGTTATCACTATTATTGTATTTATACCGTATAGTTATTGTATTGCCTGTGTCTACAGTTTCAACTAGAGACGGAAAATCTTATTTATGTTTTTGTTACCCCTTAGTTAACATTAGCTAACAATCAATGGAATAAAATTCAAAGATTATCTTTTTGTTTTATGTTATTTTCCCATTTTTATTTTTATTACTTATTTGCCGTATATGTTTTCTCCTTGGTTTCATTATGTAGATGTTCAAGTGAAAGTTACACGTACATTATTGTAAATTAATTTCTTTTTTCCATTTAAAACTACATTGTTAAGTCGAAGTTCGTGCGATAGACACAGGTAGTTCTAATTTATGTCCATAAACCGAGCCAGCCTCAAGCCACCGTCCCTTCCCTTCCCTTCACGCCACTGCCAGGAAAGAACTAGAGAAAAATGTTCTTTTCTTTCTCGATTATTCTTACTGTTATTAGTTACTACATTCTCCTTCCGACTTCGTCCTTAACGTAAAGAAATTCGTCCTTAACTTTTCGCCTTGCCGTCCGCGCTGTCCAAAGGCGATTCGAAATCGTTTCGAAACAAAATACTAATTCTAATAATTTCTATCAGATGTTGTATGATATTAACCCTTTGTGGAACAAAGTGCGTTTTCATCGTTAAAGTTTTAATCCATATATTATATAACAAGACGTATCCAAGTATTGAAGTATTCGAGCACTTTAAAATACATATTTACACGCTCATGTAGGTAATAATTTGAACATCTAGATATCCAAATATGTACTATTAAGTTACTCGATTACTAATGTACTCTAGTATTCAGCAAATATTGGATATTCCATAGAGTGACGAGATTTGTTTGAGAATTGAGTTTAAAGTCGTTGTAAGAGGAGTTTTATTAAAAGGTTTTTTACAAATTTAATAGGAAAATTACTGAAAGATATGTTAATGGACAAAACAATGTTAGACAAGAGAGATGATACGTTATCGATTGATTATTGGCAAATAATCGTTTATTCGTATCTAATATACTCGTACATACGTACGTATTGTAGTAAAATGGCATTATTTACGAGATGAATAACACACATATATATATAAATCCTCGAGTATTTGACTAGTTATAATTGCCTGTGTATAATCAGGTACATAAATACCCATATATTCATGCACTTAAATGTCATATATACGAATATATACTTATGCACCTGAACATTAAGAAAGCCAAGTAGCGAGATATCGAAGTATCTGAACGACTGAGAGACCAAGTATCCGAAAACATATGTATTCGAGTGCTCAAATACCTGAATACCCAATTGTTAAAATACTTAACAAATTTGGGATGTAAATATTCGTAACATCCAGAATATCGATACCGATATCGATACGAATAGTAATGCCGATATCGACACAGATATCGATACGTTGTATTATCGACAAAACCGTTGTGATAAAGCTGACTGTAACGCTGTTGAAATCTCGTGATCACTTCGCAAACAAACGCAGCTTAGGTACATACACATCCATCCTTTTGATGATTTTAATTGAAAAGTATCGTATCGTTCCGTAGCATAGAGTACTATAAATCTGGAATTATTTAAATGGCATTAATTATTATATAAAATTGTTATATACTTTCTTTTATTTTATTATATTATATATATTATACATAATTATTACATAATTGCGATATATCGTATTGTTTTAAAGGAAACATTCCTCAAAGGGTTAAAACGCTAAATTTCTTAATATAATTCGAGGCGTAATTATTTTGATAATTATACGCGTATATTCTTTGCATAAAGAAAGACGAGAAGAGATGGGAAAAGCAAAGGTTTTCCGACGAGAGAAGAACGAACGAAATTCGGTCGCCAAAGCGCAAAGCTGTAAGTGACTTTTGCCAAAGACATTCTGTCCTTTCGGGGGATTTTATTATCCTTCACGTACTTACGTCCTTCACAAAGTTCCTTCGTCTCATATTATATGTATCGGCAAAGCTCTTTGTAGGCATTACCCCGTTGAAATTCCCAAAGGAAGAATCCGTAGAAACGTGTTCTTTTGCTCCGCAAATGTAGTAGATTGAAAAATACGATTGACCATACTGTTGTTTCAAAGGAGAAATTTATCGAAGATTTTCAAACTGTTTTCGTCCATACAAAAGACAAATATAAACGTCTGTCCTCTACTTTTCACAATGGTGCGAGTCACTTATTAAAACTAGTATCGTTTAAAGGAAACATCGTCTTGCATTTCGACAATACCGGTATTAAACGATTACTACCATTTTAGAAACGTTTTATCATATTAATGGTTTGTTAACCCTCAGACGATGAAAGCTGGAGCAATTCTGACTTATGTAGATATTTCGTCTAACACACGCTCCAAGTTACGTGTGTTAGAATATACCATACATACATACACGTAGAGATTAAATATTCGATAATTTCCCCTGCTTTTAGCTCCTACTTGTTACGTTATAAATCTGTTATCACCTTCGCATCACGTAAAGTATCGATATATTGGACAAATTAAACAACGTTAAGAAAAGAACCTTTCCGGAAAAAGGCTTTTTCGCTACGAAATAAAATGTCCGACGTTCGTGACGATGATCCAGCATTTATCGGACGAGGGTTAAAAAATTCATCTGCGACTCGCATTAAAAATAATCTCTCGAACGAACGAGTATTTCTTTCTGTCTATCCTTCATCGAGCTTATACGGTTAACAGAAAGGAGAGAAAGATAAACGATCGAAGTGATCGATATCGTTTAACGTCGAAGAAAACGAAAGAAAAAAACAAAGAAAAACACGGAAGAATGTAAAAGAAAGAACAAGAGAGACAAACGTCGTTATATTTTTACATTCGTGAGAAAGTTGATCGAGAACGATTTGATATAAATTTAGAGGGAGAGCGCGCGAACGAGAGAGAGAGAGAAAGCGAGAGAGAGCGAGAGCGAGCGAGCGAGAGAGAGAGAGAGAGAGAGAGAAAGGGAAAAAAAGAAAAGAAAAAAGAGAAAAATCCAATAAGAGGATTATTAAAAAACAATAAACATCAGAGTCTACCTGCCGGCGGGGTAATCGAGAAAAATGGGATATCGGGAATAACTGGCAGGCAGATTTGCTCAAGGCTTCCATAAAAGCTCCGATTGCGTCCCAATTCTGGCTGACTTCCTGGCGGTGGTGTGTTCGTGTTTGGCTTAGATCGTATTATACGAACGTTAGCAAGTAAAAAGAAAACGGTCGAGTACCGAATAAGACTATAGCCTGTAAACGGCATAGACTAAGCGATTTAACCGATTGCGTAGCTTGCGCTGAAATTATCGTCGACCAGAAAGATACATGGGGTTAGGATGGGTACGAGCTTTTACGTCTTCGAGGACGTTCGTGTGTTTCTTGCACCTTAACAGGGTCCACGATTAGTCAAAATGTCGAGGAGATATCGATTTTTCATCTGTTCTTTTTTACCGATTCCATTTCTCATCGTTTCACGTTAGGAGAACGTCTTTCAATAGCGAAGGAACGGATCGTTTCGTTGAAACGGCATCCTGCTTATATTTTTCTTTTCTGAGATTTTAAAGTAGAACCTCGATTATATCAGAACACCGATGCATGGAACGATCGATGGAAAATTTGAATCCATGCTTTCTTAAGTAGCATCGCACAATACAAATCGTTACGTTTTCAGTCTAAATCTTACGTCTTTGTTTACGTGTTAATATTGGGTTGGCAACTAAGTGATTGCGGAGTTTGTCGATACCACCTAATGACAAAATCCCTAATCACTTAGTTGCCAACCCAATATTTCTAAAGTAATTGGAAATAAGCGAATAATCGTCTCATATGAATCGTCTGAAATTATTCGATTATTAGGTACGTCAATGCGTTGCGATCGGTTCAGATGATTAAGGTTCTACTTTATTTGGTAAAATTTTTGATTGGACCAGTGAAGCATTTCGATGCCACAGATAGTTGGAATATGATATACTAGAGATATTGATATCCGATCTTAGTAAAATCGCTAGCAGTAGGTATAAAACTATAATGACTGTATTCCCTAGAACGTAGGTAGTGGCATATATGCAGTTACTCTTATAGGATTAGTCTAGCCAGTGAAATTAAAACAGTGATTCATAGCTAGAAGTTATACAATCTCTCGTTCCGTTAGCTTTGCTACGTCTTCGTAAAACGATGTTTATATATACCACGAAAATGAAAATGTGGTTTACGATTATTCGACTCTTCTTAGATCTTCCAGTGGCATCGTAATGGTTCGCTAAATTTTAAAACGAAACGTTTACAAAGGCTCAGAGATTGTTGCTAAACACAAAGCTATTTTTATAGAGATTCTATTTTATCAAAAATACCAAATCAAACTCAATCGAGGATTACAGCTGAGAAACATGATATCGAAGTATGCTCTTATTTATTATCTGGTTTTGATATGGCTTTTGTCAAATAAAAGAATCTTAATTAAAACAACCTATTAGGTTTGAAGATCTTACAAAAATAGCTGAAATATTAAAGTTTCCCGGAGGCAAAAGGCGATAAGCATCGAGACGAACGTTATTTTAATCGTATTTCGCAGATCTTTGATAGAAGGAAAGAACAGACACTTAACTTTCGAACTAACCAAAAAGTTGACTTTGTGGTAATAAACGTGTTCTCCTATAAAAATCCTTATCACGTTCGTCGCCTGTAATCTTCCTACGTTCTATGATATTATTCCACGTTATTCGAACATTATATCCTTCGTCATTGATAGACGTTTAGAACCAAAGAAAGCGCACCTTCTAATCCGACAGCGTGCTCGTGCATGGACCCGATGTCTTTGTAAATAGTGTAAATGCACATTAGTGTAAAACGCCATCGTAAGACAAAAAATGAGACGTTTCAACGTTACGATAAGACACTCGAATACCGAAGAATTTAACTTGGTATATTTTCTTCGTAGACGTGTATACACGTACCTAACATCTTATGTGTAAGACAACCTTGTGTAATCGTAGAACGGAGATCGATCAAAGATCGCAACCGTAAAGTTTGTAGCGAATTCGTAACTTTTTTCCTTCCATCCTCCTCCCCCATTCCTCCGTGTTTATTATTCTTATAATTGCGAAGTTAATCAGACGAGAGCGTCGCTCGTGTTAATCAGACGATATCGATAGTAGATACTAAGTAGATGTTCAGCGATACTTATTTACCGAGTGAAGAAACGTGTAACGACAGCGCAGAATGTTCAGGCCACGAGCATGGTTGCTGAAGTTGAACGTTATTAAACTATAAAATCGGGACATTACCCGCATTAGAGATTCTTTTTGTAACATAAAGTGAAATATAATCATTTGTAACACGAATTGTAGTCGTTTGCGTTTTCATCGTTTTCCCCAGAGATCCGTTTGACTACGGAGGTTTAACGCTTTTACGACACAAGATTTTTAGACTTTGACGACCATCTACTTTTATTAGCAACGTATCTCAATTTTTGATGTTTTTGTAAAAAAGCACATAATGCACCGAGATTTCTATTATACAATTTTGACCAGAACAAATAGGATTTATCGTTGGACGAATTAACGATTCGTAAACTATACGCAACATCCAGAGTAAACGTTCGCAACATAATTCGAATAAAATTCCATTGTATCGTAATAATCCCGTTTATTTGAAGGAATTGTTACGTACCGTCTGCTCGTATCCACTTGCCTGGGCATTCAGTCAAAGCTAATTTGCAAGAATTACACGAGGATTAAATCGATTAAACGAGTCGTGTTTCGAGGATATTATCGATAGATATGTTTAAAAAAAACAATGTTTAATATACGAATTAATCTAGTCTAGCGAAGATTATACAAGGAATAGGTAATGTGTAATAGCCTCTTAAGTTCGTTATTCCGTTTCAGTGATTGCGACCAAACAGGACTACGACTTCAGCTGTTCATTCCATTTAATATGGCTCAGCAGCTGCTAATTAAATTTACACGTACTAAGGGTCGTTATATTTAATTACCTTCTAGAGGATATTATGGAGGCGCGCGTGCACCGTCGATGACGAAGGCACGATTAACAGGGCCGAATTTTCACTAGAACAATCGATATGGTAATAACGTTCATTAAAACAGCCGCTGTAAATTCTGTTTCGAGATCATGTTCAACTTTCCAGAGAGTTTTACTTTGTATAATTTAGCATGTTTCATATGTTTCCCATCTTTCGCCATAATATTCGTTCATTTGCCTTTAGATTTCGTGTACAATATGTTACAACTCTTTGGTAAAACGTCTGCAGATCTATGTTTATACAGGGTGGTTGGTAACTGGTGGTACAAGCGGAAAGGGGGTGATTATATAGGGGGTGAAAGTATAGAATAAAAATTTTTTATTTTATTTTTTCTTTTTTGAAATTTTTCCACCGAGGCAACGATCTACAATGAGATCCGTTATAACGAGACGCGATAAAGTGGACGCGTACCGAGCGAAAATTCAAAGTCGATTTTCTCGAAAACAAAGCCTCGAACGAAAAATTGTTATTCTATATTTTCGACTTCTTTTTTCGCGTAGAATCACCCCCTTTCCGCTTGTACCACCAGTTACCAACCACCCTGTATGACATTTTTTCCTTCTTTCTACCCGTAGAACAGACAGGAGAAGTATGATCGTTTACGGCCGAGACGTCCCGTATTAGTAATTTGTTAATAATCGTTATTTTTTTAGATGAAATCGATAAACCGTAGTCGATTATAAAACTCTCTTTTCTCGCGAACAAATAACATTTCAAATATAAACAGTTGATGCTTAAATATATTGCATTGATGTTGCGTTAATTCGATTAATTGAAGCAGAATTTACGATATCGGAAATTATTTGGACGTTAATTATTTCAATAATTTAAAACAAATTTAATAATTTATATAAACAACTGTATCGGCAGAGGATATTTTTTTTTATAGATAAAAATCGCTAAATAAATTTGATAAATTATTCGATATGTTGTTAAGGTTGATCCACGTTAATAAAGGCATTCTGCTTTCTTCGAAGAATTGTTTTATAGCCTTTCTTCTCAATTTGGTAATTCGTAGTATAAACACAATCAACGCGCCCATTTGTTTCCTTCTTCGGAGTAAATAGTACTTTCAACGAATAAAAATACTTTGTTTGTTCTTGCGCGAGACAGTGTCGAGGTATCATGCGATTGCTATCGTTCTTACTTCAAGGTGATTGCATTCTTCCCCAGTACGTGACTAGATCCAACTGGAATAACTAAATATTTGGAAAATAAAAATGGTCGAGCGTGACTTTGATATTTTTTTTTCTTTCTACCAGCATTTCTATTAAATACCGGGTGATCCATTTTTAACTTGGAAAATTAATACAGGGAAGAACGAATTTAATTATGAAAATACTTTTACTTATTCGTTTAAATTTTATTCGACTGCTTTCATCATGTTTCGCGATTTATCCGGAATGAATGGTCAAGCGCAACGGTAAATATTCATTCAAAATTGCTGGTTATTACTTACAATTGAAGATTATAGAACTATTCCTTAATTTTTCTTATTTTGTCGTTGCTTTGTTTTTCTTTATTTTGTTATTTAGATTTTCATCAAACTGTAACTGTGACGCGAGTACGAAGTTCTTACGAATTCTTCGACTTTTTTCTGCGATTTTTCTTTTTTGATTTAATCGCTGCCGCTGAATCGGAATTTAGCGACAAAGCACTTAAATCTAGGTCTACTTTTTATCGACGAGAAAATAGAATAGTTGAAAAAGGTTATCGCTCGAAGGGTTGCATTCTATCCGTTCACTCGGTTACTGAAATCAGTCACGATGTTTCTAGGAAAGTTTCGACACGTCGAATCGACCCCATAAACTGAAATGAACAGCGAAATCGAGATCGAATCGATTTTCTACCTTTTATTCCAATGACGATTTCATTTAATAATCCGTTTAAATCTTTCGAAATTTATCCGGTTATTCAGTTTGATAGAAATTATTTAAAACGAAGAAGAGTGCGGTAAAATCGTGGCAAGTTTAACTTAATTGATTACACAGGGTCCGACCGAATAACGCGTAAAAGCGGAAACAACGTGATTCCTCGTGGGAAAATAAGGGCAAAAATATAGGATAACATTTTTTCATTCTCGGCTTGGTTTTCGAGAAAATCGAGTTAAAAAATGTATCGAGTATTTTTTCGCCTGGCTAATTCTAAACCGGGCACAACTAAATAACAATCGATAGGAGGTCGTTCTACGTGTAAAGATAAGTCGAGAACGTGGAATACAATTTTTCCGTTTAAGACTTAATATCGGAGAAGATAGAGTTTGAATGTGTTTAAGTTAGTAAAGAATCGGTCTAATACGTATGATAAATTTACAAATTTCTTTTTCTCGGAAAGCGTGTCTTACGACAAAGTTTCATTTTCTAAATTAATTTCAATATTAATTTAAATTATCGCCTAAATCTAAA